>NC_067151.1:67003925-67302882 GCF_903995435.1 Acomys russatus
GAAATATATGGGGTACTTGGCAGTTTCTGGTTAAAGTACCCCTTGTGTGCAAATATTTACTTAATTATTTGAAAACACGGCCACTAGATTCAAATACATTAAGTGTGATTTTGATTCTATTTTATATTTTTACTTATTTATGTATTATTGCTTTTTAATGTGCTCTGTTGTACACCTGCATGCCACAAGAGGGCATCATATCCCTTTATAGATAGTCGTGAGCTGTCATGCAGTTTCTGGGAATTGAACTCAAAATCTCTGGAAGAGTAGCTGCTGCTCTTAACCACTGAGCCATCTCACCAGCCTTTGATTCTATTATTTTAATAGGAACAATTAACTCAAAACCAAACACAAATAAAACATACAGACCAGATAACTTCATGTAAGCAATAAACAAAAATTAAATATGCAGAGAGATTTCTAATATTTACCAAAGAGAAAGAAGAGACTTTGTGCAGAAATGGTCAGTGGGAGAGAGATTAGGAGGACTCTGTGTCACACGTACATTTGATATTACACTTATGTGATTACCATTTTCCTTTTCCCTACGACTTTCCTCAAGTAGACACTCGCTTCTGAGAGCCCTGAGGTGGTGATTGTGCTCAGCAGACTGAGACTCACAGAAATTGTGGTCTTGTCATTGCTTTGCCCTTGTTGGAAAGCACATTATTCAGAGCTCACATAAGCATGACTCAGGCCTGTAACCCCAGCACTTGGGAGATGGAAGCGGAGGATCAGGAGTTCAGGGCCAGCCTGGCCTCTGTTTCAAGAAACAAACGTCAAACATATACGTGTGTGTGTGTGTGTGTGTGTGTGTGTGTGTGTGTGTGTTTTAACATACATATCTTATTCAGGGAGGGGGGAATGAGTGAAAATCAGCACACTAAAGACAAAGGACTCATCCCAAAACTGGTGTAAAAGCTCTCAGTATTAATTGAGCAATCATGTGAGAATGGTAGGTACTAAAAGTGAACTGTTGGTATGGACATAATATAGATATGTGAGAGGAAGTGGACACACTACAGATATGTCAAAGAAAGTCCCAGGGCCCTCATCCATGAATAGAGGAGACTATTCTAAGACCTAGGAACAGAAACTGGCCGAACCCAGAAACTGAAAAAAAGACTAAATCTCTAGGACTTCAGCTACTGTCAATTTTAACATATCTGCGCAACCCGTTTATTCATTCATGTGGTGACCGGCTACAACCACATCCAGTGTTCTAGGCCCTGAAGGGACAGTGGCAAAGGAGATTTCTGTCTTTGTACTTTTGTGAAACTTGCTCTCTAATGCTAAAATAATTAACACATAAGCATGTAAATTCGTAAAGTTGAAGTAAAGACACCGTGACGGTCTGAGTTAGAATGGTCTCCATAGGCTCATGTATTTGCATGCTTGGGGACTGGCACTGTTTGAAAGGATTGGGAGGCATGGTCTTGTTGCAGGAAGTGTGTCACAGGAGGCATGCTTTGGGGTTTCAAAGGCCCAAGCCAGGCCCACTGTCCCTCTCTCTTCCTGCTGCCTGCAGATCTGGATGTAGAACTCTCAGCTCCTTCACGAGCACCATGTCTGTTGCCTGCTGCCATGCTTCCCACCGTGCTGATAATAGACTAAACCTCTGAAAGCCAGCTCCAATTAAATGCTTTTCTTTATAAGAGTTGCTGTGAGCTGGGCGTGGTGGTGCACGCCTTTAATCCCAGCACTTGGGAGGCAGAGGCAGGTGGATTGCTGTGAGTTCAAGGCCAGCCCGGTCTACAAAAGCGTGTCTAGGACAGCCAAGGTACACAGAGAAACCCTGTCTCGAAAATAAAATAAGAGTTGCTGTGGAGGCGGGTGTTGTGGCACACGCCTATAATCCCACTACTCTAGAAGGCAGAGGCAGGTGAATGGAAGTGAGTTTGAGGCCAGCCTGGTCTACAAAGTGAGCCCAGGACAGCCAAGGCTACACAGAGAAACCCTGTCTGGGGGTGGGGAATTGCTGTGGTCATGGTGTCTCTTCACAGCAATAGAACATTGACTAACATAGACGCCAGTACACTATAACAGAAACAAGAAGGCGTGTATAGCAAACAGAAATCCAAACTTAGCCAGAAACGAGGAAGCTGTAAAGCAAGACAATTAAATACTTCAAACTGAGAAAACGGAAATTGCTGGAGAGCAGGTTGAAAAGAATGGAAAAGAGTCAATACTTTCATACATGATAAATATAAATTAGTTAGTTAGGGTGGTAAGAGGCAAAAAAGAAAACAAATTGGTAAAAACCTTTCTAGGGTAAAGTAATTAAATACTATATTGTGAAGTTTAAAGTTTGCTTGTTAGGTTAACATATTAAATTGAGATACATTTTTTACCTAAAATATGAACTTGAAAACAAACCCAAAGAAGCTATCATATAGGCAGTTAGCAACTGCTAGGGAAAAATGTTCACAAGAGGCCACTCCTCCCCTGAGGCTTTGCATGCAGTCAATGGAGGATGGGCATTTTCTTCAAAGGTAGAGTCATTGGCAAGTTGCTCTTATAACTAACTTTTCACCTTTGCTACTGAAGGTGCGTGCATTCACACACACACACACACACACACACACACACACACCACACCACACACAGCAAAGCAAAAATGGTCTCGTACAGAAAGATAGAACCACAGGATGAAGTGAGGGGGAAGATAGAAGCAAATCCATGTGGGTAAATCTAAATTGGTATTACGTCTTAGCTAGTTAGGGTTGTGACTACTGAAACACCCCATGATCAAGAGCAAGTTGGGAGGAAAGGGTTTATTTGGCTTATATTTCCACAACACTGTCCATCACTGAAAGTCAGGACAGGAACTCAAGAGGGCAGGAACCTGGAGGCAGGAGCTGATGCAGAGGCCATGGAGGGGTGCTGTTTAGTGCCTTGCGATTCATGGCTTGCTCAGCCTGCTTTCTTACAGAACCCAGGACCACCAGCCCAGGGGTGGCCTCACCCTTAATGGACTGGGCCCTCCCCATCAACCACTAATTAAGAAAATGTCCCACACCTACAGCCTGATTTTGGGAGGCATTTTCTTAATTGAGGTTGCCTCCTCTCCCATGACTCTAGCTTGTGTCAAGTTGACATAAAACTACCCACCACTTATAAACTATATAAAAACACATGAATAATTTTCTGGTGCCTGTTAGCTTCTCATCGCTGTGACAAAATCATCCTGAGATAAGCAACTTGTAAGTGGAATAGCTTATCTAGGCTCATGGTTTCAGCGGTTCCACCTGTTGTCACTTAGCCTTGCTGCTCTGGCTCTGTAGCAGCGCTGAGTGGGCAGATGGAGGGGGCTGTTTACTTCATGGTTTCAGAGGAGAAAAGAAGCAGAGAGGCTAGGACCCCAGCATCCCAGTCAAGGACACACTCCCTAGCCTAGGACCCCATCATCTCCATCAAGGACACACTCCCTAGCCTAGGACCCCATCATCTCCATCAAGGACACACTCCCTAGGCTAGGACCCCAGCATCTCCATCAAGGACACACTCCCTAGGCTAGGACCCCAGCATCTCCATCAAGGACACACTCCCGAGGCTGGGGCCCCAGCATCTTCATCAAGGACACACTCCCTAGCCTAGGACCCCAGCATCTCCATCAAGGACACACTCCCTAGGCTAGGACCCCAGCATCTCCATCAAGGACACACTTTCTAGGCTAGGACCCCAGCATCTCCATCAAGGACACACTCCCTGGCCTAGGACCCCAGCATCTCCATCAAGGACACACTCCCTAGCCTAGGGCCCCAGCATCTCCATCAAGGACACACTCCCTAGGCTAGGACCCCAGCATCTCCATCAAGGACACACTCCCTACGCTAGGACCCCAGCATCTCCATCAAGGACACACTCCCTAGGCTGGGACCACAGCATCTCCATCAAGGACACACTCCCTAGCCTAGGACCCCAGTATCTCCATCAAGGACGCACTCCCTAGGCTAGGACCCCAGCATCTCCATCAAGGACACACTCCCTAGCCTAGGACCCCAGTATCTCCATCAAGGACGCACTCCCTAGGCTGGGACCCCAGCATCCCAGTCAAGGACACACTCCCTAGGCTGGGACCCCAGCATCCCAGTCAAGGACACACTCCCTACGCTAGGACCCCAGCATCCCAGTCAAGGACACACTCCCTAGGCTGGGGCCCCAGCATCTCCATCAAGGACACACTCCCTAGCCTAGGACCCCAGTATCTCCATCAAGGACACACTCCCTAGGCTAGGACCCCAGCATCTCCATCAAGGACACACTCCCTAGGCTGGGACCCCAGCATCCCAGTCAAGGACACACTCCCTAGGGAAGGTTCCACCAGCAAAGCCACAGGCTGGGGACCAAGTCCTTAACACATAAGCTTTGGGAAGGTATTCAAAACCAAAAGTATGGAGGGCTAAAAATATTTAGATGTATGCTAAAAAAAAAAATAATAACAGCATATATGCAGAATGAGACTAGCTGGGATAATAGTAATACACAACTGTTACTTTGTCTGTGATAAGAATAAGAGCATAACTATAAGCATAAGAAATTATGGGTTAAAGGGCTGGAGAGATGGCTTAGCGGTTAAGAGCACTGTCTGCTCTTCCAGAGGTCCTGAGTTCAATCCCCAGCAACCACATGGTGGCTCACAACCAACAACCAATGAGATCTTGTGCCCTCTTCTGGCCTGCAGGCACACATGCAGGTAGAACACTGTGTACATAAATAAATAAATCTTAAAAAAAAAAAAAAAAAAAAAAAAAAAAAAAAAAAAAAAAAAGAAATTATGGGTTAGCTGGGGCGTGGTGGGGCACACCTTTGATCTCAGCACTTGGGAGGCAGCAGGCAGATCTCTGTGAGTTCCAGGAGTCCAGGACAGCCAAGGCTACACAGAGAAACCATGTCTCAAAAAACCAAAACAAAAAACAAACTAAAAAGAACCAATCCAAAACTGGTGAAGGGTTATTAATGTTTAATACTGAACTGTTGTTTTAGTGAAATCAGCAGTTACTCTATACCCAAGTAACCACAGAGCAGAATCTACCTAGTTAGCTGATAGAAGAATGCTGCACCTTAATTACTCCATCCTAAACCTCCATGCAAGCGTAGTTTCTTCCCATTCTGATTTTCCACTTAACACATTCACATCATCTCCTAGGCCCAGTTCATTTCTCCTCGTGTTTCCTGATCTCTTCTCCTGGCTCCATCCTCTCCTCCCTGCTCTTCCTCCTCCCATCAATGGATCAGGATGTCCCATCCTATTCTCTGTTACTGCTCAGCATTGCCTAGTTTGTTTTTATTGACAGCACAGAGAACAAATGGCGACATGTTTACACTAATTTGAGACAGGGGATATTTAGAATAAACATCACAATGCAATGTCCAGATTGGTCCAGAGAGTCGGGTTGGAGAAACCAACATTTGAATGAACAAGGGTAAACCATGCACAGAGTCTTCAAGAGCATTGTGCCAACACAGAAGAGAAAAGGCGTAAAAAGAAATAGAAACAGAGCAAGGACAAATAGAAAAGAGTAAAAATAATGTATCTTAGAAATTATTAGATAATTCATCACGTAAATAAAAATTATTAGACTCATTTTATTATGTGTCTGTTTTACACTCTGTGTGTGTGTGGATGCCAGAGGACAACCTTGGGCGCTGTCCCTGTGATTCTGAGACAGGGTCTCTCACTAACTGGGGGCTCTCCTTCCACTACCTCCCTCTATAACTGACTTTTTCATGTGGATTCTGGGAATCAAACCCAAGTTCTTAATGCTTGTGAGGTGGACAGTTTACTGAGCCATCCCCAGCCCCAGGTAAACTAGATTTAAGAAATATCTCTTTGCTATACTCAGGGTTACATGGTCCCAGTTACATCATCAGAAGGTAACAAAAACAAAGTGACAGAAGGTGCTCACTTTATTTTTTTGTTTTGGTTTTTCTAAACAGGGTCTCTCTGTGTAGCCTTGGCTGTCCTGGACTTGCTTTGTAGACCAGGCTGGCGTTGAACTCACAGCGATCCATCTGCCTCTGCCTCCCGAGTGCTGGAATTAAAGGCGTGCGCCACCACACCCAGCTATCATTTATGACTTCTTTATGCCAACTGCCTCCCTCTCTACTGAACCAAGAATATCCAGCGATACCCAAACCTTTAAGAGGCAGTCCCTAGTGACAGGTCTTCAGGTCATCGGGGGCGTGCCTTTCAGTGGGATACGGGGACCCCAGCTGCTTTCTCTTTTTCTCTTCCTGGTTATGTCCTAGAAGATTTTGTTGCATGGATGCACAGGCTATGGTATCTGTCCTCACCACAGGCCCAAAACCAACCGAGCCAATATGGTCAAAATGTCTGTAATGGTTACTTTTGGCTTTGGTTTTGGTTTGTTGTTGGTTTGGTTTGGCTTTTGTCAATTTGACCCAAGTTAGAGTTATTTGGGAAGAGAAAACCTCAGCTGAGAAAGTTCCACCATAGTATTGTCTGTAGGCAAATCTGTGGGGCATTTTCTTGGTTGATGTTGGAGGGCCCAGCCACCCCTGGGCAGGTGGCCCTAGATTATATAAGACAGAGCAAACTAGTCAGCAATAGCCCTCCATAGTCTCTGCTTCTGGCCCTGCCTCCAGCTTCCTTCCTCACGCCTCTTCATGAAGGACTGTAAGCTGAAAATAAAATAAACCCCTTTCTCCCCAGGCTGCTTTGAGTCATGGTGCTCATCATAGTAGAGAAACCTAAGACAACTTATAAAAATATGAGTTAAAATAACATTGTTTCCATGTGTTCCTTTTTTCTGTGGTGTTTGTTACAGGGTTTGAAGCTGTGTAACACAAGCTGGAACCAATAGATGGAGTTTTGTTTTGTTGTGACTGTAGATGTATCCAGATTTATCTTGCAAAATGGTCCCTCAAGATACAATGTTGCAAATGGACCAGCGTAGGCAAGACTTGCCACAGGAAAGCCAGTTTCTGAGCCATTTATATTTAATAGGTATAAGAAATAATATTGGAGCAGTACAGTTGATGATGGGGCAGTGGGTCTGTAGAGTCCAGTAAATCTAAACAATTATAGACACAAATTATAGTATTGAGATTGGGAGTGTTTAATCTGAGGAAAATGGCAAATTTTGGGTCAGGCAATAAAATGAGTGTTAATGAGGGCACAAGGACCACGGACAAGGCAGGGATGGGACAGGTTTCAGTGCATTGCTCATAGGGAGCTCCCTGTGCTGACGTGGAGGGTGGCACGGGATGGGAACGGTGGATTCGCTGGTGTGTGGTATTGCAGAATTTGTTGCTGCAAAACGCATCTGAAGCTTCCTGTAAGTTTAGGAGTTGAGAGTAAGAAGTGCAAGTTCGTCAGCTATAAATGCAGCTCAGTCTATGGACGTGGCCCTTAGAAAGTGTGAAAGTGTGTTGGCCGACGAGATCTGTGTCTTAGGGGGTGGGCAAATGGCAGCTAGAACCAGTCACTCTGCAAGGTCAGTCTGGAGGTGGAGGGTTGTTGCTTTGCTTTGCTTTGCTTTGCTTGCAAGAGCTCGGGTCTGAGATTCAGTGTGATCCTGAGTTCAGGACTGTTGCCCTGACTTGCCAGTAATACAAGCACATTTATTCAGGGTGGCTCTTGTCTTTAAAAAGTTGTAAGGACTCCTGAACCCAGTCTGTGGCCACTGTTCCCTTCAGTTTACTTCCCTCCTGGAGGATTCCGGAAACAGAGCTCTCGTCAAAAGGAAAAATAGAGGAAAGACACATACTGTGGTTACAGTAATTGAGAAAATGACCCGACTCATAGATATCACGTAACATGACAAAAACTAATTCCTCAAACCGAAATTCGGTTATGTCTGTCTTGATTCTGCCCCTATATTTCCTTTAATTTTAATTCCTCTTAGTACTTTCTTGCTTAGACTTCTACCTCGGTCACCCGCAGACTGGTCCCCTCATAAACACGGAGACAAACGCCGAGACAACCCTTTGAAGCTAAAGATTGAAGACAGGCGATCAGAAATAAGAGGTTCGTGCAGCCTGAAGGAGCCGTTTTCCGGGTTGAGCGGGGTGGGGGGGCGGGGGGGGGGGTGGGGTGGGTGTCAGGGGAATCAGGCGCTTGTGGTTCCCTCCAGCGGAGCGCCTGGTTTGGAAGCGATACCTAACCATTAAGACCAAAGCAAAACACACATCTTGTTAAAGAAATTGGGTCTTCCTACCCTTCAAAGAGGACACATAGGGAGCATTGGTGGTTCAGTGGTAGAATTCTCGCCTCCCACGCGGGAGACCCGGGTTCGATTCCCGGCCAATGCAGATCTTCTATTTTCAAAGTTTGTGCGCACAATTTTACACTTTGACTTAACGATGTCTGCAATTGACAGAACAGTCCATTAGATTCGCAATCCTGCTGTTTTCGGAACGGACCAGAGTTCAACTTTAAAAATGGTGGAGCTGTAATGCTGGATATAGACACCTAAGATGATCATTTTCTTCGATAGAGCTTTAAAAACCACAAAAGCCGGAAGGTCTCCTATTCTGGCTGGACCTTGGGCTGACCACTGGGTACGGTTCCCTATAAACAAAGGAGAGCGGCTGCAGGGGGCAGGTCCTGGGCAGATCCAGAGCCCAGGAGACCTAGATTGGGGAGGGGGGGGGGCAGGAAGGGGGGGGGAGGGAGGGAGGAGGGGAGGGGAGCACAGAAGCCAGACAACCCGGGTGTGTACTCTGGACTAGAAGCCAGTCGCCAATGCCAGTTCTCTCCTTCAAAGAAGGAGGGAATCCATGTCCCTGGCAATATGTACCAACAGAAATGGCTTGAAAACCACATTTTAAATAAGAAAAAATAAAATATAATAATATAATAATAATTTGAGTTTTGTTTATATTACTTAGCACTTAAGGAGGCTTTGGAGAAAGCAAACAACAGAAAGTAACAAGGGTGCGGGCAAGATGGCTGGGGGTAGGGTAAAGGAGCTTGCCACCAAGTGCTGATGATCTGATTTCAAGCCTGGGAACCCCATAGTGGAAGGTGAGAGCTGACCTCTTCCCTCTCCTCACGCGCCCCCAAATACATACAAGTGTATACAAACACTAAACAAGACAAACCTTTCTTATTTAAAAAAAAAAAAGTACAAAAGTAATGTGAATGCCACTGTTAGAAAGGTGATGAATCAGCCGGGGATGGTGGTACACATTTTTGATCCCAGCATTTGGGAGGCAGAGGCAGGAGGGTCTCTGTGACTTTAAGGCCAGCCTGGTCTACACGGTGAGTTCTAGACACCCCTCCCCGCCTCAGCTACATGATGAGAGTCTGTCCAAAATAAAATAATAAAATACAAAAAACAAAAACCTCTGGTCCACAGCCTGCAGCACCCACCGAGGGACACCCTTCACCTATAAAATCCAGACACAATGGCAAGCCAAGTCCTGGTTTTATATATGGTCCAAACATTGTCCATTTCTACATTTAGTTTCTTGAAAGTACAAATTCATAATCAAAAACAGTCCTGAGCACAAAGAACAGTGCTGGAGAGACCACCGCTGCAGATCTTAGATATATCACAAAGCGGCAGTAATAAAAAACAAGTGGGAGACACACAAAAGGGACGTACAGACCGGTGGAACAAAATCAAAGATCCACACACAAGCATCTTCAACAGAAGAGATGTCCCCACTGACCATTTACTGAGCTGACATCCAGGCCAGGACAGCGCACTTGCCTTGAAAACAGGAGTTTTGGCAGAATATTTGCATTTATCTTCTGGGAAAGGGTTCAAATAGTAACATGATAGAAAAGCTGCTCTTTTTCCCGTGAGGACAAAGCAAAACATTAGCAGGTTGGTATCTCACACACTGTGTGTTTTGTAATCAGAGCCACAAACAGTACATGTAGCTAAAACAAAGACTCTGAACTCTGCTCCTGGAAAAGCTGAGTCCTTGGCGCTCCTCATTCCGTGTTGTGGGCTCCTGGGCTCCAGTCTTTCACGCCTGGTTCCCACACCGTGAAGCTTAAGGGCTATGCTGCACAGCTTTCAGTAAGACATCTGAAACTGAAAGGGAGAGAGATAGCGTCCGGCAATCAAACAACAAAAAGATGGAAAATTCCCTGTCGATTGAAGAGTTATACACACAATTGCTCAAAGCCCTTACTTTAGGGAGGACAGGTACAGGTTAAAAAAAAAAAAAAGAAAGAAAGAAAA
Source organism: Acomys russatus (assembly GCF_903995435.1). Classification (NCBI taxonomy): domain Eukaryota; kingdom Metazoa; phylum Chordata; class Mammalia; order Rodentia; family Muridae; genus Acomys; species Acomys russatus. Next base: position 67,014,089 of record NC_067151.1, read on the forward strand.
GAAACTTTTTTGTCGGGTTAGGGGTGGAAGCCAAGAAAACCCACTTTAGACTCAGAAGCTTAAAATGAAAGCTGCACTTTCTGAACTCAGGGAGGCGACCAGTTGGGATCTGAACCACGTCCTTGAGGGGAAGTTGTATTGCATGTTAAAGATGAAAACCGCAATTTGCTCATACAGGGTGCAGGGGGAGGGCAGATGGTGGAACGGGGTGGGCAGCTCTGACTCAGGTCATTTTGCTGACAAGAAGTTCTAGCTGACCTCGACAGTGTGCCTGACCGTTGGGGGCAGCTGGGCTTGAGGTTGGGGGATTTCTGGGAACACCAGGCCGCAGAGTTTCTCACCGAACATAAACACAGTTTATGGTCAATCTGACCTTGTGTAGAGAACCTTTTTACAATCAGCAATGAGCTGAGATGATATGGCTGGTGGGGGCCTGAAATAAAAATATCTGTAAGCTATGTACCCCAAAGGAGCAGGCCTCACCCCTTTTCAAAACTGTTTAAGCAGGTTAGGAAGCATTTGTTATAGGTTGCAGAGATGGCTCAGAGGTTAAGAACACGGGCTGCTGCTCTTCCCAGCCATCTATAATGAGATATGGTGCCCTCTACTGGCGAGTAGTTGTACATAAATGAATCTTTTAAAGGGAAGAAGCATTGTTATTGGTTCCACCCAGAAGGCTGGAGCATTTTAAATTGTAAGACATGGATGCAGATAAAGAGCTCATCAAAGAGGGAGAGATATTCCTATTGCTGTTTGGTCCCTTTGTACTTTAATTGTAAATGCTTTAAAACCATTACAGACCGATTCTGCGAGCTTGTCCATATGTTATAGCTGATGGTGAGTTGGAAAAGAAAATGGCTATGGAAATAAAGGACAAAAACAGCTGGCCAAGCCAGCATGTTACAACTCAGAATAATGTAACTCTTGATATCTTATATAAACAACAGGGGGCGAAGGCATTAAGGAAAAAAAATCCTTGCCAGGTTGTGGTTACCCATGCCCTTAAGCCAGCCCTCGGGAAGCAGACGCAGGTGGCTGTGAGTCACCATGTGGCTGCCGAGAACTGAACTCAAGACCTCTGGGAGAGCAGACAGTGCTCTTAACTGCTAAGCCATCTCTCCAGCCCCGGGCTGATTGTTCTTATTTCTCTTCATGATTGGAGAAACCACAAGGACTCAATCTGAAGGGTATGTGTCTTGTTCCAATCGTTCCTTGTAAGCATGTTTGGATGCTAGTTGTTAATTTGAGCTCCCGGTGCCTTTATGTACTTTGAGCCCCGAATGGTGTTTGGATGCCTGCACAGACGGATCGAGCTTGCAAAAAACCTCCCATATCTGTGCCTCATCATTGGATCAAATGAAAAAGGGGAATATGAGGGTGTTTGGACTAATTATTGCCCTTCCTGCCCCGGCGCTGCTGCTGAGCAGCCCTACATCAAAGCTTTCAAAATGCATGTTACTTTCAGAGAGGCACTCAGATTCAGAAAAAAATTATGGAACACTCAAAGACATATAGGTAGCAGTTGGGAGCACTGGGAAACCAGGAATGTTAAACTCTCAGGGTTGTCTCTCAACAGGACAGGGGTATGACCTGTCTGTCCACCCAGAGGCCTGGAGTGGGGGTGGCTAATAACCTGGTGATTTACACTTCCTATAGGCCAGGCCATACCAAGCTCCCACAACCAGGATCGGAGATGCTTAATAGTCTAGGTGACCTCTGTGTATATCGTATGGCAGGATCCCCACACCAGGACCAGAATTGCCTGATGTCCCAAGTGACCTCTACGCTCTCTGTATGACAAAGGCCACACCAGATCCTCTCCTAGGCCCTGGAGACCGCACATGTAGGCCTAACTCTAGAAGCGTCTTCTTGGAAAAAGTGACATGTACTTTGAAGAGAGTTCAGTATCACCATGCCTCCTTGTGCACAGGGGGTTGTATTACAACCTGGAAACTTTTCCCCAAATTGTACTGTACTTAAATATGCCAAAAATAAACTGCCTCGTTACAGGACTCTAGAAGTTCAAACCAGCCAAGCGTGGTGGCACGCGCCTTTAATCCCAGCACTCGAGAGGCAGAAGCAGGTGGAATTGTTATGAGTTTGAGGCCAGCCTGGTCTACAAAGCGATGCCAAGGTTACATAGAAAATCTATCTTGAAAACAAACAAACAAAAACAAAACAAAGAAGAAGAAGAATCAGTATTGAGCAGACAGTGGTGCTGCTGTAATCCCAGCACTCGATGAGATGGATCTCTGTGAGTTCGAGGCAAGCCTGATCTGCAAGTGAGTCCAGGACAGCCAAGGCTACACAGAGAAACCCTGTCTCGAAAGCTAGGACCATCGTGGAGATGGCGTGGAAAGCTTGCAAGGGCCAGAGGGCCAGGGGGTGGCTGTAGATGTGTCTCCTCGTATGCCAGAAGCTACACCCATAAGGGTTCACCAACGTGACTGCCTACGCTAAGCTGAACAAGGTAGATGTGCCAGAGTGGACAGGAAAGCCCAGGAGACTCCACCCTACACAAAGCACTACAGGCAGCTAAGGAATGCTTGGGGCAGGGGGTCCTTTCCTAGGGAAGAGCGCACTGATTGGCTGTCCAGTATCAAATGTCAACCCTGAAAACATACACACGAGGAACATTCTACAGAAATGAGAAGGTCATCTTTATGTTTTTAGAAGTGTGTGTGTGTGTGTGTGTGTGTGTGTGTGGTGTGTGTGTGTGTGTGTAAAACAGCAATTAATGAAAAAGGCCATAAATTCGAAAGAGAGCAAAGAGAGGATATATAGGAAGGTTTGGAGGAGCCGAAGGGAAGAGGGAAATAAGGAAATTTCATTCTAATCTCGAAAAAGAAAAAAAAATAGTACTGATTTATATTTATATTGGTTTCCCCTGCATGTTAGCTAGACCTAGGTCTCACCCTCTCAGGGTGGCCAGCCTGTCCCATGGAGGGGCGTGGCTTCTGAGCCTGGGAGACCGAAGGCGGCGGCGATCGGCTGCAGTGCAGGTTTCACCAGGATGGACTCACAACGCAGGCTTCGAACAGCCAGAATAATTGCCGCTCTAAATACTCCAGGTTTTCAACTAGCTGGAATTAACCCCAGAAATTCTGCAATAGCTGTGTGGTGCTGGCTAGCCGGACAATTCACTCTCCATCAGAGACAAGCGTGACTGTGTCCTCTGTGGCGCAATCGGTTAGCGCGTTCGGCTGTTAACCGAAAGGTTGGTGGTTCAAGCCCACCCAGGGACGATGGGAGGATTTTATGTTAAGTGGCGATTTTCTTCTTCCTGACTAGATTTTCTTGTAGCCATCTCTCTCCCCAAGAGAAAATGTTCTAGGAAACGTGAGGAGCGAGTGCTATAGTCTGAGCACGGGACCGGTGAGTTATTTACTTTAATGGTGTTGGACAGAAGAAAACGTTCCTGTACCAATATTGTTTTGTTTTTGTTTTTTGCCAACTGTAACGTGAAGACACACACACAAATAGTATAACGCGCTCTGATTGGATAAAACCCATTCATATCCCGGTTCTTCAGCATTTACTACGTAAAAGTTAATCTCATTTAAAATAATGCCTACTGGGGCTGGAAAGGTGGCTCAGAGGTCAAGAGCACTGACTGCTCCTCCAGAGGTCCTGAGTTCCATTCCCAGCAACCACATGGTGGCTCACAATCATCTAAAATGAGATCTGGTGGCCTCTTCTGGCCTGCAGGCAGAATACTGTATAAATAATAAATATATAAATCTTAAATATAAAATAAAATACACCTTTGCTCTACATAGTGAGTTCAGGACAGCCAATAATATGTAAAGGGACCCTGTTTTAAAAAAAAAAAAAAAAAAGGTAAGTAAGTAAGTAAGTAATTAAATATACCTTTGCCAAAACATCTATTGTCATGCTGAACCAAGTATCTATGTACTGTGACCTAGCCAGGTTGCCACCTAAAACTGACTATGATACAGTCTTTATGTTATCCCCTTGATTGAAGAAAATGCTGTTTCTATATGGATTGCCCATCTGAGACATGATAGTCAGTTGGATCCCACGCCTTTTGACACCCTGAGCCAAAGCAGCCCCACAGAACTCATTCCTTTATGTGTTGACTCTAGCTCTTTGAGGTGCTTGTTGTTGTTTGTTTGTTTGGGGCTTCTTTATTTTTGTTTTGTTTTGTTTCTTGAGACGGGGATTTTCTGTGTAGCTCTGGCTGTCCTGGTCCTGGATCTGTAGACCAGGCTGGCCTCACACTCAGAGACCCCGCCTGCCTCTACTTCCCAAGTGCTGGGATTAAAGGCATGTGCACACATTTAATCCCAGGCACCTCTTCTAGTATTAGGGCACCTGATTTCACATATACATACCCACACATAGACATGAAAACTTGTAATAAAAACAAAAAACAAAAAACAAGAGAGAGAGAGAGAGAGAGAGAGAGAGAGAGAGAGAGAGAGAGAGAGAGGGATAGCAGTGGTGACACACATCTTTAATCCCAACACTCCAAAGGCAGAAGCAAGGGCATCTCTGAGTTCAAGGCCAGCCTGGTCTACAGAGTGAATTCCAGGACAGCCAAGGCTACACAGAGAAACCCTTTCTCCAAAAACAACAACAACAAAACCCTGCTGTGGGGTACACACGGGGGGAGGCAGAGTCAGGAGGATATCTGTGAGCTCAAGGCCAGCCTGGTCTATATAGCAAGCTCCAGCACAGCCAGGGCTATGTTGAGAGAGCCTGTCTCAGACAGACAGATTGATTTTAAGGGAGGAGAACGATGGCATGTAAGTAACGGCAGTTGCCATTAAGCTGACTATCTGAGAGCTTGTCCACGGAGTCCATACATAGAAAGAAATCCCACTGTCACAAACGCTCCCCTGGCTTCCACATGTGAGCCTGCCCCTCCCCCCTCACACACAACACAGAGAAGAGATTAGTTATTGTGTGTATATGTGTTTGTGCCTGGACTGTATGAGTGTGCACCACATAATACAGGAGGCTGAGGGGGTCCAGAGATGGCACATTGAACCCCCTGGACCAGGAACACGGACTGGGGTAACCCCCACACATCACGTTCCCAACTCAGGGTCAGTTTCACGATTGTTTCTGTAGAAGAGAACCAAGAAAACGAGCAATCAAGACTTGAGGTGGGTAGGCTGGACAGAGCAGGGCGACCTCTGCTGCAGGGCTGGCCCCGTGTCCCCCACCCCCCCCCCGCCCCACCCCCATCGCCGCCTGCAGACCGTCTCCGCCTTGCCGTTGTCAGCGGACAGGCATCAGTTTGTCCATGGCAAGAGTGTTTCCCAGGACGTCAGGACACAGAGGTGGGAAGCCGACCGGCTAGTTAGTGATGGGGCAAGGATACTGCACCGTACTATCCACCTCTCCACAAGCTAGAACGTTCCACAGGCTACGGAACGGGGCGTTGTGTTGTCACCCCTGGGTGCGGGGACGTAAGCGTGGTCTATACAGATGGTGTTATGCCCAAGTTGTGAGAGACCCCCTCCCCCAAACAGACCACCCAAGACTAGTCCAAAAGCATAGCAAGGAAGTCCTTTATTTGCAGGCTCGGGCCTGGGCCACAACTGACACAGCAGATGCAGGAAAGTGGCCCTGAGTCTCAATTCAGAGGGTTTTTTTAAAAAATAGGTTTTAGACAAAGAAATGGGTTTTTACAGTATTTGATTAGATGACATTTGGGCAAATGGGAACTTTTCTTCTGCATCCTTTCAAGCAAGCTTGTAGCAGTTCTTCATAACAAGATGCTCCAACTGAAGACCAGGCTGTATCTGATCTCAGGGAAGAAGGGACCGGCAGGGAGAGGAGTGACTGACTCTCTCCCATGTCTTACAACAGGCAAGACAAAACACACTTCCACAGTCAGAAAGGAGTCACTGGGGCCCTGGCACCAGTGTTCCATATTTAACTGTAGGACTTTAAGACCGCCATAAAGGCCTTTGGAGAAGTGTATGAAAGTGTTACTAACGCATATTCAGAGCAGGTTCGCCTTACTCCCACTAACACACATGCACTCACTAAATACATAATATCCAGGCACACACTGGGTAGAAATCTTGTGACTTGATCTCTCTCTCTCTCTCTCTCTCTCTCTCTCTCTCTCTCTCTGTTACATTGATAGGACTGTGTAGGACTCTGAACACTTTAGATGTTTCACTACAGAAAGCTGAAACATCTCAGAGCCTGAGGTGAGGTTTATACAGAGGTTCCTACAGCTCACTCTAACTGTGCATCATGACTGTGGTAAAATTGCCTGCTAGACTCAAGCTCTTAAATACTAGTCTCTGATTGAAGGAAAATGGTAAAGGTATCCTAGGCAAGAAGAAATAGCTACTTTTCTATCATATTCAAGGCACATTTTAACCATATGGGGGCTCCATATAAAGCTTGGAAAATTTTAAAACTATTTTTAAAAACATTTTATTTAAAAAACATTTTCAATTAAAATTTTTTAATTAAAAATTAACCTCCAATGACGCAGAACTGAATATAGATCCGATTTCTATACATAACCTGACAGGATGTTTGTTGAGGCTTATTTTTGGTATATTATGCTGAAAATATGCTACTTGTTTTGTTTTGTGTTTTGTTTTTGGAGACAGGGTTTCTCTGTGTAGCCTTGGCTGTCCTGGACTCCCTTTGTAGACCAGGCTGGCCTCGATTCAGGTTGATCCACCTGCCTCTGCCCTCCCGAGTGCTGGGATTAAAGGCGTGCGCCACCACGCCTGGCACTACAGGGGTTTTTTCCCCCTACAATATAAACTTGTGAAATTATGTTTTCTGACATATTTGTTTCCTTTTCTTTCCTTATCCAGCTGCTGGCTCTCTAACCAGAGAAACAAGAACACGGAGCCCTTTCTAACTAGGCTCAGCAGAGCGCCCTCTAAAGGCTGAGCCTCAAATACAGTGGGACTGCATCTTTTAGGCAATTTTGGCTTCTTTATTTCCTGTATATAATGACAGAAAGTCTGACTAGGGTGTTCTAAACTTCTGGGTGGAGGCATTAAGGTTGGCTGGAAGGAGCAAAGAAGGAGACCTCAGCCTGGGTGGCGCGTGCCTTTAATCCCAACCCTCAGGAGGCAGAGGCAGGCGGATCACTGTGAGTTTGAGGCCAGCCTGGTCTACAAAGTGAGTCCAGGCCAGCCAAGGCTACACAGAGAAACCCTGTCTCAAACAAAAACAAAAAAGGAGGGGGGCACTGCTTGTGATGTGTCAGGCTGCACATGGGTGTGTTACATCAGCCACACCACATTACCTTAACCCTGGTTTTCCTTTTCTTTGCCTTCTGGGATTCCAGTGACTGCCACACCCCCACACTCAATTTGGAAGACCGTGCCTGAGGACCTGAATAATGTGACTCATACCTAGTTCCAAATATTTGCATATCTTACAGAGGCCTCCTGACTTTTAGTTAGAAGTCTGCAGAAACCTGAGAGGATTGATTGCCCTGAGGCGCGATCAACAGACACCAATTTTCTCAGTGTGAGAAGTGTTCACTAGCTGCCTTGCCTAGGGTGGCTTCAGGGATGGACCTGACTGGGGCAACAAGGGATTGCAGAAAAGACAGACGAGTGGACACATGGACAGAAAGCTGGGATCCCGTGGTCTGGGCTCTTGGATGGAGAAGCCTCAGCCCCTGAAGCTGAGCATGTTCATTATAGAGAGTTGGACAGAGAGAGTTACTGTGTACAGAGGGTTTGGGGCTTTACAGTTGGATCAGGAGCCAGGTTAGCTTGCTTGCTTGCTTTCTTTCTTTCTTCTTCTTTTTCTTTTCTTTTCTTTTCTTTCTTTCTTTCTTTCTTTCTTTCTTTCTGAGACAAGGGTTCCCTGTGAAGCCCTTGGCTGTCCTAGAACTCTCTCTGCAGACCAGGCTGGCCTTGAACTCACAGAGAGTTTAGCTGGTCTTTGCCGGAGCACTCTGTATAGGGAAGCCGACTTCAGGCTGTGCCTATCTAGGGTGAGAAGAAGAACGCCATGGCAGCCATTTGCTGCACACACTATCTAGGTCTGCACTCGTCTCCAATCCCTCTGAGCCTCACCAAGGGAAGGCCTGGCCACTCAGGGTGTCACTCACAGAGCCCGCTCTGACCTCACAACCAGCTCGGCAGTTTTTTTATGTAGATTAACAGGGCAGTTGTGTGTTCCTGAGAACTCTTCGGTTTTCAGGAAGTATTCTGTGTGTCCCTGAGGGAGGCCGGTCCTTCTGAGGCTGGTGGGAGTGGGGGCAGGGCACTCACTTATTGAACATTATATCCCCGTCAAACTCGTAAAGCAAATTTGCACACCACAAGTTCAATTAATTTAGCTCTCCTGTAACTGACGCTTTACTAATAAAGATACCAGAATACAAACACAGCTTAAGTAAATTGCCAACTACTGCATGGTTTGTAAGTGCAGAATCAAGGTTTAGTTTAGGACTGTATTCCTGCCGCACCTCCCCCACCCCCTCCTGGCCATGTAGCCCCAGATGGATTTAAACTCCTGATGCCCTGACGCAGAAGAGCAACACCACACCCCGCTATAAGACAATTTTTATTTCTATCTTTAGAAAAAGTCTTGGTGAGAAAGTCCATTAAATTAGATGTTTTGTTTTTTTCAAGAAGGACATATAAATTCATGTGGAATGTTTTATGTGGCAGATATGTGTGTAAACACCCAGGGCATGAAGTAAAAACAAGGTAGCTTTTCCTTTCCCAAATAAAGATTCTCAGCACTACATAAACATCTCACTAAAAGACATTGTCGTTGGGATGCATTATTCATTACTTGAAAACTTAAGAATAAACAAGAGACCTAAATAATGGTGACCAGAATAATAGATATGCCTCAGCAAAGCCTCAGAGACCACCTCAGACTCACACCAGAGAGACACACAGCCTTGATAAAGGGCAGGGTTAGGTCGGGAGTTCCGCAACAGGCTGGGGGTGTTGCTTGTCCAGCACAAGTGCCCTGGAGATGCCTCTGCAAGGTCATGGTGTGGGAGGGACACTAAGGATGCAGGGGAGGGAGGAGGGGGGTTAACCAGGGAGAGAAGCAGAGGACTTTGGGAGACCTGAGGAACCCCCACATCTTAGAAGAGTCTGAGACAGCAGGGTAGAAAGCTGCTTTAAGGCTTTGGCTCCTGAGCTGCGACTGCGCTCCAGGCTTCCCGCCACTACGCACCTGCGCTCTTCCGGTTCTTGACTCTCTTTCTTTTTGCGGTATTGGGAAAATCGAAAGTGCCCTCTGTTTACTTCTGAGCCTTTTCCATCAAGTGTCTATCAGCTCTTTCCTACACTGACCATTTTTCGTGATCTCTAGATTTACTCTGGAAGTTACTGGATAGGTCTAAGCCTTACCCGTTTTCTTTGATTTCCTGGCTCTGCTGTCCTAGGACCAGCCAGAGGAAGGCAGAGTCCCATCCAAGCGGCTGCTCTCTGGGGCAGAACTGCATATTGCCGCCGTTCCCGCCTGCAGATTCATTCTGGTGAGGCAAGTGGACACACCTGACGGTCTGTGGTCTTTTGGGTGCCCACTGCCTTTCCCTCTAAGGTAGCAAAATGGACATCTACCATTGTTTTTAAAATTCTCTGTATTACCAGTAGGCCCGGCTAGCGATCAATAAAGACACTGACACTGGTTTTTTTTAAAATAGCCTTAGTTAACCTAGGCCAGGCCAGCATTAATCCTCTAAACTATTTTCCATAGTGGGGCAGGTGTGGGTCCTGGACTCACTTGTAGACCAGGCTGGCCTCGAACTCACAGCAATCCACCTGCCTCTGCCCCCCAAGTGCTGGGATTAAAGGCGTGCGCCACCATGCCCGGCTCATCTGCTTCTAATAAATTCTATCAAACGACCTCCCATCTATAATCTTAAATACTTGGTAATGTTCTTCATCTGGGCTGGATTCTCCATCCACGCCACCGTCTGCTTCTCCTCCATCTAACCCATGACTTTGAGTTGCACCGGCTAAATGAAGCTGCCTGGACCAAGGTGCCCCTGTGGGGCGCGAGGTGGAGACACTAAAGGCTAAAGCAGGGCTTGAGATGAAAGAGTCCGAGCTCAGGCCACTCGAGTCAGGGGACACAGCAGCGACAGAGGAAAAGTAGAGCAGGGACAGAGGAAGAGTCCTGCAGCTTCTGGTGGGACCCACGCAGCCATCTTTGTTCGGGCAAGAACATTGGTTGCTGGGACAAGGGGGAAAAAGCCACCTTACCGCCCTTCACTTCCCAGGAGCGGGACCTAGTAAAGTGCCCAGAAGCCGGGACACACTCAAAAGCCCGGCAAAGCCGGGCTCCTGCGTATTCTGAGAGCATCCGAGTTCACTAGGAGGGTAAGGCTATGCACAGCCCATGAGGTTGACCCCGGTGAGGGGCAGCGTTCCGCCCCAGGTTGTGCGGCCCGAGCACCCGTGCGTCCTGCGAGGGCGCAGACTTCTAAGACAGGGCCACAAGGTCGCTGCTGTGTGCTTGACTGAGGGATCCGTGGTGTGCGCGGGGACTCGGTTCTGTTAAGATTTAAAATGCTGGGGTTAGCAGGGCCACCATTTTCAGGAGGTCTCAAAAAAAAAGAGCGAGCGTGGGTTGTTTCCGTAGTGTAGTGGTTATCACGTTCGCCTCACACGCGAAAGGTCCCCGGTTCGAAACCGGGCGGAAACAGACGAACCTTTCTGTAACCGAAAGTGCAGCTCTTTTTGTATGGCGAGTCTCGTGCTGGTGTTAAATACAGGATGTTTGTGGCTCCAACTGCACCTAGGAAAGGCCTCACACGCACACACACCCCCTTCGCAGCCTTTGAAAGGTAATTAGTTAGATGACATACTGAAGGTTCCACCCTTACAGTTTTTTCAGTGACCGCAGACAGCGGGCTCTCCCTCCCCTGACTGCTCGGCTTTATTGGGAATCCCAACATGGACAGATCGCGTCTGCAGTGGGTTTCCGTACTGGGGGTGGGGGTGGGGGTGGGGGGGGCGGGGGGTGGGGGAGGGAGGCCTACTGATGGGCGTGGAAGAAGAGAGCCGCGGTCAATGACGCGCAGCAGGTGTGCAGAGGAAATGGCGCCGGACTTTGGGCGCCCAGCTTCAGCTAAAAGGTGGCCAGCTTGCCTGGACGGTGCGCGTAGCTGTCATTGCAGTGTCCTGCGCACGACGGTGATCTTCAGTGGACTTGAAAACAGAAGAAGCGGACACGGCGGTCCTCCGTGAGACTCACACAGCTGCGCTCCTGAGGTGCTGAGCTCTCCGAGGAGGGCGGGGGAGGGGACATCGGCTGCATAATCCATGCTGTTGGGAAACTGCAACACCGCGCACTCAACATCCACTCTGGCTGCGCTCCCCCCTCCCCACCAACCTTATCAGGTATTGTTTGGTCTGTGTGGCTGGCTTGAGGGCGGGGCTGGGGGGGGGATGAGGGGTCGAGGGTGGGAAGGAGTGAAGAAAAGAAACAGCGGAAGCTGTGCAGCAGGTTTCTGCGGCGTCAGGTCAGGCCTAGAAGAGTACAAAAGCGCTGTCTGGAAACGTCTGGGCGCACCGTGGTACCCGCAGTTCAGCTTTGAAAGGATGTGGTGTGACTGAGTTCAGTCCAGGGTGTCGATCAAAGGATGCTGTCTGCAGACTGGCCCAGCGACCAGGGCACCACCTGAGGCAGTCACCTGCGAAACTCACCCCGTGTGGGCCCTGCACCCTGACGGAACCAGAGGAAGAAATGTCACGTGCTGGTCCGGGTGTAGCGGCTCACTCGCTTCATTCCAGCTCTTGGGGAGCAGAATCTGTGAGTTTGGAGCCAACCTAAAAGGGAAAACAAGACAACAACAACAACCCCCAAAATAAAAAATCAAATCCACGCTGTGCATGGCAGCTTTCTTCTCCGACGCTCTCTCATCACTTTCTTATGGTCCCGACACCATTTACTGAGATTTTTTTTCTTCCTTCCCGACACCACTGCAACCCTCAATCCCCTTTCTATGCGCTTCCTTTTGACTCCGAACAGCAAAGCTCGCGCGGTCTCTCCAGCGCTGTCCTCATGGCTCTCGATTCAGAAGCCCAAGCAAGAGAACTGGGGCTGTACGTGTGGCTTTTTTCTGTTTCAAGGAGACACGCACAGAAAACCCAAGGTTTCTCCTGACCAGCACTCCTGACAATGGGCGCTCCCTTCCATTGCGGGTCTGCTGGAAAACAGCGAGAGAGTTAAGGGGTAGTCCTGAAAAGAAGGAAAGAAAGAAAGTCAGAGACATCATGTGCCGGTTCCAGAGACGATAACTGTGCTCTGCTGGGAAGAAGCAAAAAGGAAGACACCAAAGAAAATCAAGGCTCCGCAACTGTGCGACCGTAAAGCAGCTTTAAAAATAAGAAAGAAAGAGAGGGGAAAAAAACACACACAGAAAGAAAGAAAGAAAGAAGAAAATGTTTGGAAAATAAAAAACAAAAGCCACTAAATTAAGGGCATTCGTGTTTGGGATGACGGGATGCTCCAGCGCGTGCCCAGGGACAGGTCGGTTCTGATCTGGGACCTGGTCATCGTGGCCTCTCTTGGGCCCACTGGGACTGACTCGTGCGACTTCGGGCTTCCTTTTAATGCACGCACGCGGTCAGAGAGCACGTTTACCTCGGGCGGCCGGGCGACCCTGACAAGAGAAACGCAGCGCAGCCTGCGTAGCCAAGGCCGAGGCAGGTGATTTCTTTCTTATAGAGATGAGTAAATAAGAGGTCCTTGTGTCTCCGTGGCGCAATCGGTCAGCGCGTTCGGCTGTTAACCGAAAGGCTGGTGGTTCGAGCCCACCCGGGGACGAGTGACGCAAACATCATCTTACTCAACTTCTCAGTAGTTCCTCTCCTTTATGAGCTTACATCTTCTCACCTACTCTCCCCAAACTGACATCTTTCTGACAGAATAAGATAAAGAGGAGTTATCTTTTCCAGTACTCCAAAGTGGCTGACCCAAGGTGTGACCACCAACGCTGTAATTTTGTAAGATTTCCTTCCCTGTTTTGGCCTCAAAACACCTTGCTTTTGCCTAGAAACAGTCCTGCCCCTGAGAATTGTAAGCAGGCACCATCAGGGCTCCAATTGCTGTTTCCAGTCTTTCAGCATTTGCCTTGATAGCTAAGCATTAAGGAGGGTAAGATTTCTTTAAAGTTCACAGAAAGCATCCCTGAAGAATGGAGAGTGTATTTAAAAATCGCCAAGGAGGGTCCCTCGCTGGCACGGTGCATTTGCACGTAAAGTTATTTGAGCAAAAGAGTATACTTTGTGACACACTGCAGTTTCCGGTGCCAGGGTGACACATGAATACGTGAGGGCGAGGGGGGGGGAGACGGGGGAGTGTCCGGTGCGGTGCGCTTGGGGCAGAAGGGCTGTGACACGTGTGAGAGAAGGCTGCAGTTGATGGGGGCACAGGTTCTCCACCACCCGGGACCGTGTCAGAACGCTGTGCAGCAGTCTGGAGCTCGTGAGCGCTCTGCGGTGGAACCAGCTGCCCGAGCCGCAGGGTCGTTCTGGCTCTGAACAGCAGCAGGATGCCCAAGGTGAAGAATGGTCCATTTACTACTGGACTGGAGCACGTCGCAAGACCTCCATGGTCCATCATCTCCCAGAGGCCACGCTGGTCCTTCGTGGCCATGCTTCGGCAGAGGGTGACGCCTTCAGGCTGTGCTGCTGCCGCGGGACGTCCGCGCTGTTGCCGGGCGCCATGTGGAAACCCAGGCTCTGTGCCCCCGCTGGCTGTAAAGGGCACGGAAGCTGCTCTTGAAGTGGGATCGACGACTGCAGACACACAGTCCCAAAAGAGAAACACAGAAGGCTTCAATGACAAGCCCCACCTCCACCCCAACCTCCCGACACAAAACGGAAGAGCCTAAAATAGAAACCATCAAAGAGAACTCATAATAAAAATTGTGATAAGGGCCGGGCGGTGGTGGCACAGGTATTATTGAATCGCAGCACTTGGGAGGCAGAGCGACAGGCGGATCTTCATAAGCTGGAAGCGAGCCTGGTCTACAAAGTGAGACCAGGATAGCCAAGGCTACACAGAAAAACCCTGTCTCAAAAAAAAAAAAAAAAAACAAAAACAAAAACAAAAACAAAAACAAAAACAAAAACAAAAATTCCCAATAAAAAAATAAATATAACAATAAATTGTGATAAGTGTGCTGAAATAGAGCTCTACACAATCGATGGTTCCTGGCATGGAGACAGGTGGAGAAGGACTCAGCTTTGCTGGGGGGGGGGGGGGGGCTGGGAGATTATCCATGCTCCAGGGAGTGTATGAACTAAACAAAATGATCCTGAATTGTTTTCTTTCCTTCTTTCTGTTTTTCTGTTTTCTTTTTTGGAGGAGGAGTGAGGGCACAAGGGAGGGGTCGTGGGCACAGGAGGACTGGCGTGATCAGGGTGCACGATGTGTAAGGACATTATGTTGGGAAAACTTACTTGCCAAAGAGACTTTTAAAGAATTAATTAGAGTAGAGAAATACGCAAGGCAACGCACCCTAGTGGTCACTAGGGAACACAGGGACCTTGGGCTGGTTCTTGGTTTTAGGTTAAAAAAAAAAAATTAACCGTTTTCATAAGGAACTTCATAAATTTGTTACAGTTTAAGAGAGAAAGCAGCCGGCTGGTGCTGGCACACACCTCTAATCCCAGCACTTGGAAGGCAGAAGCAGGCAGATCTTTGAGTTCGCCTCCAGTCTGGACGACAGAGTGAGTTCCAGGAGAGCCAGAGCTACTACGGGAAAGCCTGTCTAGAGAGAAACTGGGGGGGGGGGGCGGGGGGGGGGGTGTTTATGTCTTTGTGAACTTGTACTGCAAGTAGGAGTCTTGAGTGCACTTGAATAAAAATGTCCAACCTTAAGCAGCTTTGTAATGGTAATTGGCTAGTTACTATAATGGGTTAGAATGCTAACAAGCTCCAAGATGACAGACAAAGGATTTGATGATCTCTTAGAACAGTCCCTGAGCAGCCTCATGGGGTGGGGTGGGGGGCGGGGGTGTCCAATCCCTGGTCTAATAGCTAGGATTTGGTTCTTTCACCACTGTGGCCCAGTTTGATTCCTGCTCAGGGAAGTGTGTTTTTGTCAATTCAGGCACGGAAAGTGTTAAAATCTTAGACACTCAAAATACTACCCACCTTGCAGAAAGGATGAGAAGGCCCTATTTCTTCCCCCTCCCAGCAGTACTCCCCATCTCCCCCAGTTCCCATCCCCCCAACTCCCCACCCCCCCACCCCCACCTCCCAGCCAACCGCCTTCCTCCCCTGCTGCTCCTGCCTGGCCCCAGGTGAGTCAATGAAAAAGGAGCTGCCTCCCCCTGGAGCACGGATGACCAAGAGATAAGCTCCTGTTCAAAGATGTCCTCTGCACACTAAAAGCGATCCATTAAACATTTCAGGTATTTCTGTCAAACTGGAGATTCTGTTTGTCTTTGCAGAACACAAAACATAGCACAAGGCGCCTATCAAAGTCTGAGGATGGTGGCTGAAGAGACGAGCCAGAGTGACAAATCCATTGCCATCACAGACAGTTGCCTGGTTTATTCTGCTGGGACGACACATTTTCATGTCCCCTCCCCCCCCCCCAAAATCTATAAAAATAAATCAAATAAGGAACAGCAACACCATCACAATAAGGCTAAGGATTCCCAGTGTGCCAGGTTCCTTGCAAAGTGTGGGTTCTGCCTGACACTGATAATTACATTTTACGAGAGAACGAACTAAGACGCCATTTTTTCTGGAAATGGTCCCAAGGACAGATACCCTGGTGCATCTCAGAAGTCCTGGGTAGCTAATAATCCGGCCAAATGGACAACCAAACCCAACCGTCACAGAAGCTTCAAAATGGATTAGACGAAAAAGACGTCAAAGTATCCATAGTAAATGCTAGGTTGTGGGAATACAGGTGTCTTCATGTGTTTGTCAAATGGATTTGCTTTAAAAAAAAAAAAAATGAGTGGCCCGTGGGGAGGAGAAGGTATGGAATAGATGTGGGCACACGGCAGCACTGCTTGTCGAGAACACAGATAAAAATACTGTTTGAAATGAAATGTTGGGGGAGCAGTTATTGGGATAAATAGTATTGGGGAGGCAGGTGGATCACGAGGAGATTTGGGACAGTTTTACACTCGTCTTTGGTTTTTTATTCGGTCTTTTTAAACGACCCCTATTTCTTTTGGTTTCTCACAGTTTGCCTTTCTCTCCCAGTGCTTCTGAGCCTGCCTTCTGGAACGAAGCTGCCCACATCCCTTCGGCTCTAACTATTGTTTCAGATTTCATCTCGCTCAGGCAATCGTTACCTGTTGTTGGGTTTCCCGCTTCCCATCCGAGGTTCTGCAGACCCGCCGATAGGACATGGAATTTCCCTTTTTGCCAGCAGCTCTCGGCAAAGCAACCTCAGCCTTCCAGCCCTGACGTCGCAAAAAAAAAAAAAAAAAAAAAAAAGAAAGAAAGAAAGAAAGAAAGAAACAAAAAACAAAACCAAACAGAACAAAAAAGCAAAAGCCAGACCGAGCTTAAACCCCCGTGCGTGGGAGACGGATCCGAGTGGGCTGATGTGGAAATTTCGACAGTATCCGAATGCAAAACGCCAGCGAACGAAGATCCAATCAATCTTGCCACAGCACTAAAAGCTGCAGCACCGAGGCACCCGGGGAGGATGCGATCTCTCCCCGTCTAGCTAACATCAGAGGCTAATTGAGCCCTAGCTTACCTGAAGAGAAATGTCTCCTGAGAAAGTAAAGCGAACATTTTGTGAACTCAGTGAAGTAAGAAAAGTGACTAAACTGAAGAATGAGGTCTCACCGAGATTTGAACTCGGATCGCTGGATTCAGAGTCCGGAGTGCTAACCATTACACCATGGAACTCAGAGCATAGTAAGTTCTTTTACCCCTTTGTTGTGTAAGAAAGTCCTCTAGGGCCTTGAAAACAGACAAAAGCCCCCATCAAAAGCAACATGTTCTCCCTTCACTTACCACACTTCTCTGTCCCGAGCTGAAGTTTCCGCAAGCAAAGGCCTTTATTTCTTATTTCTTCTGTGTTTCAGCCTATTCCTCCTCCTCCAAGAAGGCTCAGTGAGGGAGGGTGTGATATGGGATGACTTCCTGTCTCCTTCCTTGGACGACTGGTACCTACATTTCGCACTAACCACCTTTAACACACAAACGTAAGCCTACACACAATAGGGCTGGAGGGACCTTCGGGTGTTTCTTCACACACATATGTGCGCTTCTTGTGGGTTAAGTTTTTCCCTGCAAAAATATACATGCGTACTCACTGAACAAGGAATCAGCAATGTTTCAGGTTCTCAAACACTTAAATTAGGCCACACTTGCCCCAAACTCGTCTGTGCTGACGGAGTCAGAAGGCCCTGACGTGGAGACACACTGTTTTCTGAGTGTTGGCCATCGATTCCATCTGAATTTCCTTATCATAATTGATTTTTTCAAATTTTGAAAGTAGATATTATCTAAAGGTACCCTAACTGTTTACTGCAATGACATAGCATGTGTGTATCCAAGGTCTCATAAAACATATAGGTAAAAATCAATATTATATCTCAAAATTGTAATGTGTGCATATTAAAGGAGAGGTCTCCAGTCAGCCTTGGACTGTTAAAGATAAACCTGTGCCCATTAAAGGATTAATTAAAGATTCTTTGATCACTCATTTATAATTCTGGCAGAATGAAGGCAGTTTTGCACTTTGCAGGGAAGGACGAGAGAGGAATCTATAAAGGGATCATAAGAAACAAATCAAAACAAGAAGTTATGTGTGATTGGTCAGAGTAGCATGGTCACCTAGGACATCAGAAAACAGGCATATTTACGAGTTGTAACAGTCGTAAAGTTACAGCTTAAAAAGCTTAAAAAGCAGCAGCAATAATAACATTATGGTTGAGGTCACCACAGCATGAGAGACTGCATTAGCTGGTCCAAGCCTTAGGAAGATTGAAAACCACTGGTCCGAAAGAAGGGGGGTGGGGGGGGGGTGGCAAAGGAACAGAGGAGGAGGAGGAGGAGGAGGAGGAGAGGAGTGTGTGGAGGGGAGGCAGAAGTGACAGAACCTAGCTGACTGTAAGGGAGGCAGAAAAGGGGTGACTAGGAGCTCCCCACCCACTGCAGCCCTGTAAACATCAGAACTCACCTCCATCCCCCACTGAGACTGGGGATGTGGCACAGCAGCAAGCAAGCGCCCCCTTATCGTTACATCCGGGAACCTGCAACTTTCATCCTCATAAACTGACAGTGTCCGGGGTCTAAAAGCCAGAAAGGGGTTTGTTTTGTTTTTGCTTTGTTTCCGGGGGAGGGCGGTTGTTGTGTTTGCTTTGCTGAAACCCATTTGCTTTCTTCCCTGCCTAAGCACAGCTGCAGAGTAGACCGTCTTGTCAGGCAAAGGGACTACGCTAAGCTTCCACGGGGGGGCGGGGTGAACCAGGAAGGAGTCCGTGTGTTATGACTGAGATGGTTCGAGAAGCGGGTCCAGCATGCCAATCGCTCCCGTGAGCCAGTTACCACAGAAGGCACCGGCAAGACGCTGCTCCCCGCACACTAGAGCTGAGTCCCCGCCTCCCCACCGAAAACCGGAAGGAGTGTATGTGCACAAGGCTAGGCTGCAATGGAACCCACGTGCGTTTCCTTGTGGCCTCAGAGCCCAGAGCATCACCTGGCCAGGGAAAGATGAGAGGTTGTAGGGTGCTGGGGGTGGGTCTGAGCACACTTGGCAATCTCCTGGTCTTCGGTTTATACACTTTACTGTCAAGGTTTCTTTCTAAAAGGAGTCTACTTACCAGAAGCGTGCTCTGTGTGTTCCCTGGTGGTCTAGTGGCTAGGATTCGGCGCTTTCACCGCCGCGGCCCGGGTTCGATTCCCGGTCAGGGAAGCCTTTTACTAGACCACCAACCTTTGAGCGTTGTCAGAAGGATCCTTGCCTAGGACTCTATCTAAAGATCCTGTGAGGCTGAGTATGGACTGAGGCGGTCGTGGAGTGGGAAAAGCGGGGAAAACACCGCTATCCGGAAGGGAGTCTTCCTAGAAAGAGATTCATTTATTGCACCTGGGGTGTGCCGATTCCTGCCACTTTCTCAAACAAAGGCGGGAAAGTCGGCTGGAATAAAGTGTAGTGTTGGGAGTTGCCTTCGCGCTTTCTCCTTAGAGCTTGTTTAAAGAGATAACTGACAAGAAAATAATTTGTCTGTAAGGGTTTTAGGACCCCCGAGCAGACCCACAAGGGACAGAGAAGATCCAAAGACAGTTCTCGTGTGGTTGTTGAGAGTCCAACCTGTATTCTTCGAAGAGCTCTTACTCTGAGCCGTCTCTCTGGCTCCTTACTAGAGAATTTCTTGATGAAACTTAAATAAAGTTGATGAGTCTTAAAGTAAGCTGTTGTCTTTCCACAAAAGGATTTTGTGCTGGAGAGATCTCGGAAACCCGAGACCTCTACATGGCTTCTTACTGAGAAGCTACAGCGCAGAGATTCGGAGACACCTCAGACAGCATCCCTAGGGATGACAATGTCTTTGGGTCCCACTATTTAGCGTTGGCTGCACTGGAGCTCGCTATGTAAACCAGACTGACCGAGAATTCACAAGAGATCCTCCTGCCTCTGGTTCCGGAATGCTGAGATAAGGGGGTGTGCTGGTTTGAACCCCAACAAACCTGAATTACCATATATCTCAGTTAGAGTCTAAAGCAGATAGGCAGAAGCCTCTGGCATGACATCCTTCGACAAACAAAAATATGCCTGAATAACTTCTGCCTGTCTGTCATATCCTTTTTTTTTTTTTTTTTTTTTTTTTCTGCCTAGAATATCGGTGTGAAGCCATCTTCTGCCATGAGAATAAAATCTTCTGAACGGAAAGAAGAAGAACAATATGGAAATAAATGAACAGCCGAGGTAGCGCTATTCCATATTCCTAAGTCTGTGCCTGGAGTCCTTGATATATAAGACAGTACTTAGCTACTTGTGCCACTATGAATAAAGTTCGCTGTTCCAGAAAAAACAAAAAACAAAAACAAAAAAACAAAAAAAAAACAGCACGAAGGATGGACTTGGGTCGCCTAAGTCCTAGTACCAAAAAACACTCGGCCAGAAAAGAAAAAGCTAACAAGTTGCACTGGCCAGGAATCGAACCCGAGTCACCCGCGTGGGAGGCGAGAATTCTACCACTGAACCACCAATGCGGCCCTTAGGGGCTCTCTGACAACACGTTGTGAAAACGTAGGGGAGTCTGGCAGCTCTACATTTCTACTGAGAAAGCGCGACGTAAGTCAGTGTGTCTTCAAGACTCTTAGTATTTCCCACTGCTGGGAAGGAAATGCCTGCTACTCACTAGGCTGCGAGAAACACAAGTCCTCTCACCCCTCAATCTCCACGAGATTTGCCACTCACGGACTTTCCGGGGCCGACTGAATTCCTTCTCCTCCTGCCTGCCTCCATCTGGGAGTTCCAGCTCATCCGATGGGAAAAGCTAATTCCAGCTCAAACTCATGGTTCTGCAGAGCTTCCTTGTGGCTCAGCAGTAACGATGCTCAGTGCAGAAGTAGGCGAAAACACGCTTGATAACAACAGTCCTGGGGGCGAGTCCGTAACAAAACCCCACCTGTGTGGCACTGACTGACGGTAAACCATCTCTGAGCAGTGCCTGTTATATTGCTGCTGGTTTAGACAGGAAGGTGAGGGAGAGGCGGGGCGGGGGGGGGGGGAGGACCACCATTGTGCCCCAGATTTGTGTGCTGTTTACTTCGCAGGGCATGTGACGTCCTAAAGCACCACAGCTGCTCTTCTAGGGTGCTACACAAGTGACCAGAGTGTGAGACAAGCGGCTAGCAAACTAGTAGGGTACCAGTTGTGTGAAAACGCACGCTGCTCTTAAAATCACCACCCTGAGGCAGACAAAGAGGATGAGGCAGAGATCTATCTGCACACTGTCCCGTGTCCACCCCTCCCCAACAAGAAACCTGACTGATGCTTAAACCTGACCACGGGGTGGACAGGGATGGAAACAGAAATTAGAATGGCGACTGTGTGTGTTGGCTTGGAGTGGGTGAGGAACAGTCGGCCACCTGCACATCGTGGGCCGATGGAATTCAATGTCCTCTCTCTCCCTGGGTCTAGGGAATGGCTCATTTTGTCAGCCACAGTCAGTTGTAAGAATGATTGAGGAAAACAGTCTCGTTAATTTCATCCTGTGGACCTGAGTTCACTTAAAATATTGCTGTGGACAGCACCAATGGGATATCCGACAGCAGTCCCAGTGAGGATCTGGTAACGATTGTGTAGGCCTCCAACCAGACCCGTGACTCTTAGCAACGAACATTTGGAAGTAAACATGTGGACAAAAGTGTGATACACTACAGCTCTGTGACAAGGTTTTTTGTTTTATTTTACTGAGGAGAGGAGAGGGATGTTGGCACACGACGTGTAAAATCATAGGTATTCAGTAAAAGTTAAAAAAAAAATTGCTGTGGAAAGAGAACTGTAATGTCATTTCTCACTTGGCTTGGAAAGCCCAGGCACTCAGAAAAGGAGGAAGTGGTTGTGGTGATGGTGGAAGAGGAGGAGAACTAGAGGAAGTGGAGGACAAGGAGAGGAGGAATTAGAGGAAGAGGAAAACATGACACAGGGGGGAAATGTATCTGGTCACACGGTTGCCTTAACCTAAGCTCCAGAGGAGACCGACCCATGCAGCCCTAGCGTCTTGAGTCCTGCACTTGACTCAGACAGAAGACTGTGCCACAAGCGTACAGGTCTACTGCTGAGGCTGCGACCCGAACCAGGGCTGCTGTGTCTCCATGCAGCCTGGAAACCACCGCGATAAAACAGGGGAGAGAGCAACGTCAGAGAAAAGTTTGTTTGTGTTTGTTCCTTTCCTTTTCTTTCTTTCCTTCCTCCCGATCCCTCAAACACCCCTTTTGAAACTGGGTAACACTATGTAGCTTTGCCTGTCTTTGAACTCATTATGTAGACCAGGATGGCCTCAAACCTCGCCTCTGCCTCCCAAGTGCTGGGATTACAGATGTTGCAACATCAAGAGATCTTCCTTTACTGGTACTCACATATTTGGTCCTATATGTTCTGGTAATACAAAAAATAAAAAAATAAATGCTGGTGATAGACGGTAGGGTTCCAGAGAAATGCCATGCTGTTACGTGGCCAGGTACTGATCCTGAGTCTCCCGAGTGAGAGGTGATAATTCCACCGCTTAACCTCAGATGCACCCTTGCAGCACGACGGTACCTTGCAAATAGGTGTGAGAATCCGCCCATCTCTGTGTTTACGGAATGACAGACAGCAACGTAACCCAGGCTCTCCACCTGAGTTTTCTGGTACTTTCCAGTATCCAGGAGGAGGAAGTGTCTTCCCGCACGCTAGGCTGTGAAAAGGCCCAATTGCCCTCGATCCCCAATCTGTGGCAGGTGTGCTGACTTGGAGGCTCTCCGTTCAGTTATTTTGTCTCAGGGACAAAGCGGCCTGACGTCTGCCGCGGGTGGGTGTGGGGCGGAGGCAACCACGTGGGCGTGTCTGTGTAGTCTCGGAGTTAACTGCAGCACGTTTATTCGGGCAATCAAGAAGTGTTGACATCGTTAGAAGAACGAAGGAAGAGCATTTTCTGCGGTCACCAGCCCTAAATCCGCGTCCACAGCACTGCGCTGTCCACTCTGCATTTCAGCTCGGATTTGATGGAAGAGAAGAGACAAAAACGAAGGCAGCCTGGCTGAGCTGAAAAGTGAGAGATACAGTTCTAACTGCAGCCTGCCCGGCAGGCGAGGTGAGAGGTGTGCACGCCCCCTCCACTCGCATGATCCTGAGCCCGGACAGATCTCAACAACTAAGATTCCAGTCTCAGAACACAGTAGTCATCACCTTCCTCGTTTCGCTGTGGCGGGGGGAACAAGTACCGTGGGTCCACAAATGCCAAGATGGCCTTATTGTAACGCTGACGTCAGATTACCGTTCTCATTACTTTCCTTACACCAGAATCACCAGGGGATAGCGCGCACACAGTCGAGTTTCCCCCACTTGGGGAAATCGCAGGGGCCAGCACACCCCACAGTGCAATGGGTGAGCCTCGCCTGGGAAAACCACCTGCCTGATCGTGATATTTTCCCCCGCCAGGTAAGTATGCTCCACCCGCCCGCACGCCCGACCCAGCCCCACCGGCCCTGCGCGCTCAACACACGGTCACTTCGCCGCGCGCGCTCGCGGGCCTCCCCGGACGCACACGCCCCTCCTGCGCTCCGCTCACACCCGCAGACACCCGCTTCATCCCACGCCGCGCGGAAATCCCTCGCGCGCCCCTGCGCGCCCCTCATCTGCATGGACCACGACCGTGTCCGTGACGTCGGGGGTGACGTCTCCGTCACCTACCCGCGCGCTCGCCACCGGAGGGGGCGTGACTGTCACACTTCCCCGCGCTTTTCGGAGCCTCCTCTGTAGAGACCACGTCCCCACCCGTGACCCCGGGGGAGACGCCACGCCACTCCGCTTTGCCTATGCAGGACAGCTGCAGTTCCCAGACACAAATCATCCTGAACTCTCTTAAACCCTTAGACAGCCGCCCTCCGTGTCCCACCTCTCGCCCTAACATCCTCGGAACTGGTTTTGGTGTGTACTAACTGACGCCTGGCTGTGCTTAAATGTATAAATCAAGAACTCTCCCTTTCTCAGAAGGAAGTAGTCCTACGTGGGTTGAAACCCGAGAACTCCAGAGTTCTGTTGCTTTACCAACTGATCTGTTTTTGTTTTGTTTTTTTGGGTTTGGTTTTTCTAGACAAGGATTTTCTGTGTAGCCTTGGCATCCTGGACTCAATTTTTTTGTAATTATTATGTATACAGTGCTCTGCCTGCATGTACACCTGCAGGTCTGAAGAGGGCATCAGACCATAATATATCTATTTTGTGAGCCACCATGTAGTTTCTAGGAGTTGAACTCAAGACCTGTGGAAAAGCCACCTCTCCAGGCTGGGACTCATTTTGTAGACCCGACTGGCTTAGAACTCACAAAGATCCCGCCTGCTTCTGCCTCCTGAGTGCTAGAATTAAAGGCATGGGCTACCAAGCCCAGCATAACCTTTTTCTTTTTAATTGTTATGTATACAGTGTTATGTATACAGACTTAGCCTCACAGGCCCTGTTGGATCTTTAGGCAGAGTCATAGGCTAGGATCCTTGTGCCAACGCTAGTAAAAAGGCTTCCCTGACCGGGAATCGAACCCGGGCCGCGGCGGTGAAAGCGCCGAATCCTAGCCACTAGACCACCAGGGAACACACAGAGCACGCTTCTGGTAAGTAGACTCCTTTTAGAAAGAAACCTTGACAGTAAAGTGTATAAACCGAAGACCAGGAGATTGCCAAGTGTGCTCAGACCCACCCCCAGCACCCTACAACCTCTCATCTTTCCCTGGCCAGGTGATGCTCTGGGCTCTGAGGCCACAAGGAAACGCACGTGGGTTCCATTGCAGCCTAGCCTTGTGCACATACACTCCTTCCGGTTTTCGGTGGGGAGGCGGGGACTCAGCTCTAGTGTGCGGGGAGCAGCGTCTTGCCGGTGCCTTCTGTGGTAACTGGCTCACGGGAGCGATTGGCATGCTGGACCCGCTTCTCGAACCATCTCAGTCATAACACACGGACTCCTTCCTGGTTCACCCCGCCCCCCCGTGGAAGCTTAGCGTAGTCCCTTTGCCTGACAAGACGGTCTACTCTGCAGCTGTGCTTAGGCAGGGAAGAAAGCAAATGGGTTTCAGCAAAGCAAACACAACAACCGCCCTCCCCCGGAAACAAAGCAAAAACAAAACAAACCCCTTTCTGGCTTTTAGACCCCGGACACTGTCAGTTTATGAGGATGAAAGTTGCAGGTTCCCGGATGTAACGATAAGGGGGCGCTTGCTTGCTGCTGTGCCACATCCCCAGTCTCAGTGGGGGATGGAGGTGAGTTCTGATGTTTACAGGGCTGCAGTGGGTGGGGAGCTCCTAGTCACCCCTTTTCTGCCTCCCTTACAGTCAGCTAGGTTCTGTCACTTCTGCCTCCCCTCCACACACTCCTCTCCTCCTCCTCCTCCTCCTCCTCCTCCTCTGTTCCTTTGCCACCCCCCCCCCCCCCCCTTCTTTCGGACCAGTGGTTTTCAATCTTCCTAAGGCTTGGACCAGCTAATGCAGTCTCTCATGCTGTGGTGACCTCAACCATAATGTTATTATTGCTGCTGCTTTTTAAGCTTTTTAAGCTGTAACTTTACGACTGTTACAACTCGTAAATATGCCTGTTTTCTGATGTCCTAGGTGACCATGCTACTCTGACCAATCACACATAACTTCTTGTTTTGATTTGTTTCTTATGATCCCTTTATAGATTCCTCTCTCGTCCTTCCCTGCAAAGTGCAAAACTGCCTTCATTCTGCCAGAATTATAAATGAGTGATCAAAGAATCTTTAATTAATCCTTTAATGGGCACAGGTTTATCTTTAACAGTCCAAGGCTGACTGGAGACCTCTCCTTTAATATGCACACATTACAATTTTGAGATATAATATTGATTTTTACCTATATGTTTTATGAGACCTTGGATACACACATGCTATGTCATTGCAGTAAACAGTTAGGGTACCTTTAGATAATATCTACTTTCAAAATTTGAAAAAATCAATTATGATAAGGAAATTCAGATGGAATCGATGGCCAACACTCAGAAAACAGTGTGTCTCCACGTCAGGGCCTTCTGACTCCGTCAGCACAGACGAGTTTGGGGCAAGTGTGGCCTAATTTAAGTGTTTGAGAACCTGAAACATTGCTGATTCCTTGTTCAGTGAGTACGCATGTATATTTTTGCAGGGAAAAACTTAACCCACAAGAAGCGCACATATGTGTGTGAAGAAACACCCGAAGGTCCCTCCAGCCCTATTGTGTGTAGGCTTACGTTTGTGTGTTAAAGGTGGTTAGTGCGAAATGTAGGTACCAGTCGTCCAAGGAAGGAGACAGGAAGTCATCCCATATCACACCCTCCCTCACTGAGCCTTCTTGGAGGAGGAGGAATAGGCTGAAACACAGAAGAAATAAGAAATAAAGGCCTTTGCTTGCGGAAACTTCAGCTCGGGACAGAGAAGTGTGGTAAGTGAAGGGAGAACATGTTGCTTTTGATGGGGGCTTTTGTCTGTTTTCAAGGCCCTAGAGGACTTTCTTACACAACAAAGGGGTAAAAGAACTTACTATGCTCTGAGTTCCATGGTGTAATGGTTAGCACTCCGGACTCTGAATCCAGCGATCCGAGTTCAAATCTCGGTGAGACCTCATTCTTCAGTTTAGTCACTTTTCTTACTTCACTGAGTTCACAAAATGTTCGCTTTACTTTCTCAGGAGACATTTCTCTTCAGGTAAGCTAGGGCTCAATTAGCCTCTGATGTTAGCTAGACGGGGAGAGATCGCATCCTCCCCGGGTGCCTCGGTGCTGCAGCTTTTAGTGCTGTGGCAAGATTGATTGGATCTTCGTTCGCTGGCGTTTTGCATTCGGATACTGTCGAAATTTCCACATCAGCCCACTCGGATCCGTCTCCCACGCACGGGGGTTTAAGCTCGGTCTGGCTTTTGCTTTTTTTGTTCTGTTTGGTTTTGTTTTTTGTTTCTTTCTTTCTTTCTTTCTTTCTTTTTTTTTTTTTTTTTTTTTTTTGCGACGTCAGGGCTGGAAGGCTGAGGTTGCTTTGCCGAGAGCTGCTGGCAAAAAGGGAAATTCCATGTCCTATCGGCGGGTCTGCAGAACCTCGGATGGGAAGCGGGAAACCCAACAACAGGTAACGATTGCCTGAGCGAGATGAAATCTGAAACAATAGTTAGAGCCGAAGGGATGTGGGCAGCTTCGTTCCAGAAGGCAGGCTCAGAAGCACTGGGAGAGAAAGGCAAACTGTGAGAAACCAAAAGAAATAGGGGTCGTTTAAAAAGACCGAATAAAAAACCAAAGACGAGTGTAAAACTGTCCCAAATCTCCTCGTGATCCACCTGCCTCCCCAATACTATTTATCCCAATAACTGCTCCCCCAACATTTCATTTCAAACAGTATTTTTATCTGTGTTCTCGACAAGCAGTGCTGCCGTGTGCCCACATCTATTCCATACCTTCTCCTCCCCACGGGCCACTCATTTTTTTTTTTTTTAAAGCAAATCCATTTGACAAACACATGAAGACACCTGTATTCCCACAACCTAGCATTTACTATGGATACTTTGACGTCTTTTTCGTCTAATCCATTTTGAAGCTTCTGTGACGGTTGGGTTTGGTTGTCCATTTGGCCGGATTATTAGCTACCCAGGACTTCTGAGATGCACCAGGGTATCTGTCCTTGGGACCATTTCCAGAAAAAATGGCGTCTTAGTTCGTTCTCTCGTAAAATGTAATTATCAGTGTCAGGCAGAACCCACACTTTGCAAGGAACCTGGCACACTGGGAATCCTTAGCCTTATTGTGATGGTGTTGCTGTTCCTTATTTGATTTATTTTTATAGATTTTGGGGGGGGGGAGGGGACATGAAAATGTGTCGTCCCAGCAGAATAAACCAGGCAACTGTCTGTGATGGCAATGGATTTGTCACTCTGGCTCGTCTCTTCAGCCACCATCCTCAGACTTTGATAGGCGCCTTGTGCTATGTTTTGTGTTCTGCAAAGACAAACAGAATCTCCAGTTTGACAGAAATACCTGAAATGTTTAATGGATCGCTTTTAGTGTGCAGAGGACATCTTTGAACAGGAGCTTATCTCTTGGTCATCCGTGCTCCAGGGGGAGGCAGCTCCTTTTTCATTGACTCACCTGGGGCCAGGCAGGAGCAGCAGGGGAGGAAGGCGGTTGGCTGGGAGGTGGGGGTGGGGGGGTGGGGAGTTGGGGGGATGGGAACTGGGGGGAGATGGGGAGTACTGCTGGGAGGGGGAAGAAATAGGGCCTTCTCTTCCTTTCTGCAAGGTGGGTAGTATTTTGAGTGTCTAAGATTTTAACACTTTCCGTGCCTGAATTGACAAAAACACACTTCCCTGAGCAGGAATCAAACTGGGCCACAGTGGTGAAAGAACCAAATCCTAGCTATTAGACCAGGGATTGGACACCCCCGCCCCCCACCCCACCCCAAGAGGCTGCTCAGGGACTGTTCTAAGAGATCATCAAATCCTTTGTCTGTCATCTTGGAGCTTGTTAGCATTCTAACCCATTATAGTAACTAGCCAATTACCATTACAAAGCTGCTTAAGGTTGGACATTTTTATTCAAGTGCACTCAAGACTCCTACTTGCAGTACAAGTTCACAAAGACATAAACACCCCCCCCCCCGCCCCCCCCCGCCAGTTTCTCTCTAGACAGGCTTTCCCGTAGTAGCTCTGGCTCTCCTGGAACTCACTCTGTCGTCCAGACTGGAGGCGAACTCAAAGATCTGCCTGCTTCTGCCTTCCAAGTGCTGGGATTAGAGGTGTGTGCCAGCACCAGCCGGCTGCTTTCTCTCTTAAACTGTAACAAATTTATGAAGTTCCTTATGAAAACGGTTAATTTTTTTTTTTTAACCTAAAACCAAGAACCAGCCCAAGGTCCCTGTGTTCCCTAGTGACCACTAGGGTGCGTTGCCTTGCGTATTTCTCTACTCTAATTAATTCTTTAAAAGTCTCTTTGGCAAGTAAGTTTTCCCAACATAATGTCCTTACACATCGTGCACCCTGATCACGCCAGTCCTCCTGTGCCCACGACCCCTCCCTTGTGCCCTCACTCCTCCTCCAAAAAAGAAAACAGAAAAACAGAAAGAAGGAAAGAAAACAATTCAGGATCATTTTGTTTAGTTCATACACTCCCTGGAGCATGGATAATCTCCCAGCCCCCCCCCCCCCCCCCCCAGCAAAGCTGAGTCCTTCTCCACCTGTCTCCATGCCAGGAACCATCGATTGTGTAGAGCTCTATTTCAGCACACTTATCACAATTTATTGTTATATTTATTTTTTTATTGGGAATTTTTGTTTTTGTTTTTGTTTTTGTTTTTTTTTTTGTTTTTGTTTTTTTTTTTTTTTTTTTGAGACAGGGTTTCTCTGTGTAGCCTTGGCTATCCTGGACTCACTTTGTAGACCAGGCTCGCTTCCAGCTTATGAAGATCCGCCTGTCGCTCTGCCTCCCAAGTGCTGCGATTCAATAATACCTGTGCCACCACCGCCCGGCCCTTATCACAATTTTTATTATGAGTTCTCTTTGATGGTTTCTATTTTAGGCTCTTCCGTTTTGTGTCGGGAGGTTGGGGTGGAGGTGGGGCTTGTCATTGAAGCCTTCTGTGTTTCTCTTTTGGGACTGTGTGTCTGCAGTCGTCGATCCCACTTCAAGAGCAGCTTCCGTGCCCTTTACAGCCAGCGGGGGCACAGAGCCTGGGTTTCCACATGGCGCCCGGCAACAGCGCGGACGTCCCGCGGCAGCAGCACAGCCTGAAGGCGTCACCCTCTGCCGAAGCATGGCCACGAAGGACCAGCGTGGCCTCTGGGAGATGATGGACCATGGAGGTCTTGCGACGTGCTCCAGTCCAGTAGTAAATGGACCATTCTTCACCTTGGGCATCCTGCTGCTGTTCAGAGCCAGAACGACCCTGCGGCTCGGGCAGCTGGTTCCACCGCAGAGCGCTCACGAGCTCCAGACTGCTGCACAGCGTTCTGACACGGTCCCGGGTGGTGGAGAACCTGTGCCCCCATCAACTGCAGCCTTCTCTCACACGTGTCACAGCCCTTCTGCCCCAAGCGCACCGCACCGGACACTCCCCCGTCTCCCCCCCCCCCTCGCCCTCACGTATTCATGTGTCACCCTGGCACCGGAAACTGCAGTGTGTCACAAAGTATACTCTTTTGCTCAAATAACTTTACGTGCAAATGCACCGTGCCAGCGAGGGACCCTCCTTGGCGATTTTTAAATACACTCTCCATTCTTCAGGGATGCTTTCTGTGAACTTTAAAGAAATCTTACCCTCCTTAATGCTTAGCTATCAAGGCAAATGCTGAAAGACTGGAAACAGCAATTGGAGCCCTGATGGTGCCTGCTTACAATTCTCAGGGGCAGGACTGTTTCTAGGCAAAAGCAAGGTGTTTTGAGGCCAAAACAGGGAAGGAAATCTTACAAAATTACAGCGTTGGTGGTCACACCTTGGGTCAGCCACTTTGGAGTACTGGAAAAGATAACTCCTCTTTATCTTATTCTGTCAGAAAGATGTCAGTTTGGGGAGAGTAGGTGAGAAGATGTAAGCTCATAAAGGAGAGGAACTACTGAGAAGTTGAGTAAGATGATGTTTGCGTCACTCGTCCCCGGGTGGGCTCGAACCACCAGCCTTTCGGTTAACAGCCGAACGCGCTGACCGATTGCGCCACGGAGACACAAGGACCTCTTATTTACTCATCTCTATAAGAAAGAAATCACCTGCCTCGGCCTTGGCTACGCAGGCTGCGCTGCGTTTCTCTTGTCAGGGTCGCCCGGCCGCCCGAGGTAAACGTGCTCTCTGACCGCGTGCGTGCATTAAAAGGAAGCCCGAAGTCGCACGAGTCAGTCCCAGTGGGCCCAAGAGAGGCCACGATGACCAGGTCCCAGATCAGAACCGACCTGTCCCTGGGCACGCGCTGGAGCATCCCGTCATCCCAAACACGAATGCCCTTAATTTAGTGGCTTTTGTTTTTTATTTTCCAAACATTTTCTTCTTTCTTTCTTTCTTTCTGTGTGTGTTTTTTTCCCCTCTCTTTCTTTCTTATTTTTAAAGCTGCTTTACGGTCGCACAGTTGCGGAGCCTTGATTTTCTTTGGTGTCTTCCTTTTTGCTTCTTCCCAGCAGAGCACAGTTATCGTCTCTGGAACCGGCACATGATGTCTCTGACTTTCTTTCTTTCCTTCTTTTCAGGACTACCCCTTAACTCTCTCGCTGTTTTCCAGCAGACCCGCAATGGAAGGGAGCGCCCATTGTCAGGAGTGCTGGTCAGGAGAAACCTTGGGTTTTCTGTGCGTGTCTCCTTGAAACAGAAAAAAGCCACACGTACAGCCCCAGTTCTCTTGCTTGGGCTTCTGAATCGAGAGCCATGAGGACAGCGCTGGAGAGACCGCGCGAGCTTTGCTGTTCGGAGTCAAAAGGAAGCGCATAGAAAGGGGATTGAGGGTGCAGTGGTGTCGGGAAGGAAGAAAAAAAATCTCAGTAAATGGTGTCGGGAACCATAAGAAAGTGATGAGAGAGCGTCGGAGAAGAAAGCTGCCATGCACAGCGTGGATTTGATTTTTTATTTTGGGGGTTGTTGTTGTTGTCTTGTTTTCCCTTTTAGGTTGGCTCCAAACTCACAGATTCTGCTCCCCAAGAGCTGGAATGAAGCGAGTGAGCCGCTACACCCGGACCAGCACGTGACATTTCTTCCTCTGGTTCCGTCAGGGTGCAGGGCCCACACGGGGTGAGTTTCGCAGGTGACTGCCTCAGGTGGTGCCCTGGTCGCTGGGCCAGTCTGCAGACAGCATCCTTTGATCGACACCCTGGACTGAACTCAGTCACACCACATCCTTTCAAAGCTGAACTGCGGGTACCACGGTGCGCCCAGACGTTTCCAGACAGCGCTTTTGTACTCTTCTAGGCCTGACCTGACGCCGCAGAAACCTGCTGCACAGCTCCGCTGTTTCTTTTCTTCACTCCTTCCCACCCTCGACCCCTCATCCCCCCCCAGCCCCGCCCTCAAGCCAGCCACACAGACCAAACAATACCTGATAAGGTTGGTGGGGAGGGGGGAGCGCAGCCAGAGTGGATGTTGAGTGCGCGGTGTTGCAGTTTCCCAACAGCATGGATTATGCAGCCGATGTCCCCTCCCCCGCCCTCCTCGGAGAGCTCAGCACCTCAGGAGCGCAGCTGTGTGAGTCTCACGGAGGACCGCCGTGTCCGCTTCTTCTGTTTTCAAGTCCACTGAAGATCACCGTCGTGCGCAGGACACTGCAATGACAGCTACGCGCACCGTCCAGGCAAGCTGGCCACCTTTTAGCTGAAGCTGGGCGCCCAAAGTCCGGCGCCATTTCCTCTGCACACCTGCTGCGCGTCATTGACCGCGGCTCTCTTCTTCCACGCCCATCAGTAGGCCTCCCGCCCCCCCCCCCCGCCCCCCCACCCCCCCCCCCCCCCCCAGTACGGAAACCCACTGCAGACGCGATCTGTCCATGTTGGGATTCCCAATAAAGCCGAGCAGTCAGGGGAGGGAGAGCCCGCTGTCTGCGGTCACTGAAAAACTGTAAGGGTGGAACCTTCAGTATGTCATCTAACTAATTACCTTTCAAAGGCTGCGAAGGGGGTGTGTGTGCGTGTGAGGCCTTTCCTAGGTGCAGTTGGAGCCACAAACATCCTGTATTTAACACCAGCACGAGACTCGCCATACAAAAAGAGCTGCACTTTCGGTTACAGAAAGGTTCGTCTGTTTCCGCCCGGTTTCGAACCGGGGACCTTTCGCGTGTGAGGCGAACGTGATAACCACTACACTACGGAAACAACCCACGCTCGCTCTTTTTTTTTGAGACCTCCTGAAAATGGTGGCCCTGCTAACCCCAGCATTTTAAATCTTAACAGAACCGAGTCCCCGCGCACACCACGGATCCCTCAGTCAAGCACACAGCAGCGACCTTGTGGCCCTGTCTTAGAAGTCTGCGCCCTCGCAGGACGCACGGGTGCTCGGGCCGCACAACCTGGGGCGGAACGCTGCCCCTCACCGGGGGTCAACCTCATGGGCTGTGCATAGCCTTACCCTCCTAGTGAACTCGGATGCTCTCAGAATACGCAGGAGCCCGGGCTTTGCCGGGCTTTTGAGTGTGTCCCGGCTTCTGGGCACTTTACTAGGTCCCGCTCCTGGGAAGTGAAGGGCGGTAAGGTGGCTTTTTCCCCCTTGTCCCAGCAACCAATGTTCTTGCCCCGAACAAAGATGGCTGCGTGGGTCCCACCCAGAAGCTGCAGGACTCTTCCTCTGTCCCTGCTCTACTTTTCCTCTGTCGCTGCTGTGTCCCCTGACTCGAGTGGCCTGAGCTCGGACTCTTTCATCTCAAGCCCTGCTTTAGCCTTTAGTGTCTCCACCTCGCGCCCCACAGGGGCACCTTGGTCCAGGCAGCTTCATTTAGCCGGTGCAACTCAAAGTCATGGGTTAGATGGAGGAGAAGCAGACGGTGGCGTGGATGGAGAATCCAGCCCAGATGAAGAACATTACCAAGTATTTAAGATTATAGATGGGAGGTCGTTTGATAGAATTTATTAGAAGCAGATGAGCCGGGCATGGTGGCGCACGCCTTTAATCCCAGCACTTGGGGGGCAGAGGCAGGTGGATTGCTGTGAGTTCGAGGCCAGCCTGGTCTACCAAGTGAGTCCAGGACCCACACCTGCCCCACTATGGAAAATAGTTTAGAGGATTAATGCCTGGCCTGGCCTAGGTTAACTAAGGCTATTTTAAAAAATAACCAGTGTCAGTGTCTTTATTGATCGCTAGCCGGGCCTACTGGTAATACAGAGAATTTAAAAACAATGGTAGATGTCCATTTTGCTACCTTAGAGGGAAAGGCAGTGGGCACCCAAAAGACCACAGACCGTCAGGTGTGTCCACTTGCCTCACCAGAATGAATCTGCAGGCGGGAACGGCGGCAATATGCAGTTCTGCCCCAGAGAGCAGCCGCTTGGATGGGACTCTGTCCTTCCTCTGGCTGGTCCTAGACAGCAGAGCCAGGAAATCAAAGAAAACGGGTAAGGCTAGACCTATCCAGTAACTTCCAGAGTAAATCTAGAGATCACGAAAAATGGTCAGTGTAGGAAAGAGCTGATAGACACTTGATGGAAAAGGCTCAGAAGTAAACAGAGGGCACTTTCGATTTTCCCAATACCGCAAAAAGAAAGAGAGTCAAGAACCGGAAGAGCGCAGGTGCGTAGTGGCGGGAAGCCTGGAGCGCAGTCGCAGCTCCAGGAGCCAAAGCCTAAAGCAGCTTTCTACCCTGCTGTCTCAGACTCTTCTAAGATGTGGGGGTTCCTCAGGTCTCCCAAAGTCCTCTGCTTCTCTCCCTGGTTAACCCCCCTCCTCCCTCCCCTGCATCCTTAGTGTCCCTCCCACACCATGACCTTGCAGAGGCATCTCCAGGGCACTTGTGCCTGGACAAGCAACACCCCCAGCCTGTTGCGGACACTCCCGACCTAACCCTGCCCTTTATCAAGGCTGTGTGTCTCTCTGGTGTGAGTCTGAGGTGGTCTCTGAGGCTTTGCTGAGGCATATCTATTATTCTGGTCACCATTATTTAGGTCTCTTGTTTATTCTTAAGTTTTCAAGTAATGAATAATGCATCCCAACGACAAATGTCTTTTAGTGAGATGTTTATGTAGTGCTGAGAATCTTTATTTGGGAAAGGAAAAGCTACCTTGTTTTTACTTCATGCCCTGGGTGTTTACACACATATCTGCCACATAAAACATTCCACATGAATTTATATGTCCTTCTTGAAAAAAACAAAACATCTAATTTAATGGACTTTCTCACCAAGACTTTTTCTAGAGATAGAAATAAAAATTGTCTTATAGCTGGGTGTGGTGTTGCTCTTCTGCGTCAGGGCATCAGGAGTTTAAATCCATCTGGGGCTACATGGCCAGGGAGGGGGTGGGGGAGGTGCGGCAGGAATACAGTCCTAAACTAAACCTTGATTCTGCACTTACAAACCATGCAGTAGTTGGCAATTTACTTAAGCTGTTTGTATTCTGGTATCTTTATTAGTAAAGCGTCAGTTACAGAGAGCTAAATTAATTGAACTTGTGGTGTGCAAATTTGCTTTACGAGTTTGACGGGGATATAATGTTCAATAAGTGAGTGCCCTGCCCCCACTCCCACCAGCCTCAGAAGGACCGGCTCCCTCAGGGACACACAGAATACTTCCTGAAAACCGAAGAGTTCTCAGGAACACACAACTGCCCTGTTAATCTACATAAAAAAAACTGCCGAGCTGGTTGTGAGGTCAGAGCGGGCTCTGTGAGTGACACCCTGAGTGGCCAGGCCTTCCCTTGGTGAGGCTCAGAGGGATGGAGACGAGTGCAGACCTAGATAGTGTGTGCAGCAAATGGCTGCCATGGCGTTCTTCTTCTCACCCTAGATAGGCACAGCCTGAAGTCGGCTTCCCTATACAGAGTGCTCCGGCAAAGACCAGCTAAACTCTCTGTGAGTTCAAGGCCAGCCTGGTCTGCAGAGAGAGTTCTAGGACAGCCAAGGCTTCACAGGGGAACCCTGTCTCAGAAAGAAAGAAAGAAAGAAAGAAAGAAAGAAAGAAAGAAAGAAAGCAAGCAAGCAAGCTAAACCTGGCTCCTGATCCAACTGTAAAGCCCAAACCCTCTGTACACAGTAACTCCTCTCTGTCCAACTCTCTATAATGAACATGCTCAGCTTCAGGGGCTGAGGCTTCTCCATCCAAGAGCCCAGACCACGGGATCCCAGCTTTCTGTCCATGTGTCCACTCGTCTGTCTTTTCTGCAATCCCTTGTTGCCCCAGTCAGGTCCATCCCTGAAGCCACCCTAGGCAAGGCAGCTAGTGAACACTTCTCACACTGAGAAAATTGGTGTCTGTTGATCGCGCCTCAGGGCAATCAATCCTCTCAGGTTTCTGCAGACTTCTAACTAAAAGTCAGGAGGCCTCTGTAAGATATGCAAATATTTGGAACTAGGTATGAGTCACATTATTCAGGTCTCAGGCACGGTCTTCCAAATTGAGTGTGGGGGTGTGGCAGTCACTGGGAATCCCAGAAGGCAAAGAAAAGGAAAACCAGGGTTAAGGTAATGTGGTGTGGCTGATGTCAACACACCCATGTGCAGCCTGACACATCACAAGCAGTGCCCCCCTCCTTTTTTTGTTTTTGTTTGAGACAGGGTTTCTCTGTGTAGCCTTGGCTGGCCTGGACTCACTTTGTAGACCAGGCTGGCCTCAAACTCACAGTGATCCGCCTGCCTCTGCCTCCTGAGGGTTGGGATTAAAGGCACGCGCCACCCCAGGCTGAGGTCTCCTTCTTTGCTCCTTCCAGCCAACCTTAATGCCTCCACCCAGAAGTTTAGAACACCCTAGTCAGACTTTCTGTCATTATATACAGGAAATAAAGAAGCCAAAATTGCCTAAAAGATGCAGTCCCACTGTATTTGAGGCTCAGCCTTTAGAGGGCGCTCTGCTGAGCCTAGTTAGAAAGGGCTCCGTGTTCTTGTTTCTCTGGTTAGAGAGCCAGCAGCTGGATAAGGAAAGAAAAGGAAACAAATATGTCAGAAAACATAATTTCACAAGTTTATATTGTAGGGGGAAAAAACCCCTGTAGTGCCAGGCGTGGTGGCGCACGCCTTTAATCCCAGCACTCGGGAGGCAGAGGCAGGTGGATCAACCTGAATTCGAGGCCAGCCTGGTCTACAAAGGGAGTCCAGGACAGCCAAGGCTACACAGAGAAACCCTGTCTCCAAAAACAAAACACAAAACAAAACAAGTAGCATATTTTCAGCATAATATACCAAAAATAAGCCTCAACAAACATTCCTGTCAGGTTATGTATAGAATCGGATCTATATTCAGTTCTGCGTCATTGGAGGTTAATTTTTAATTAAAAAATTTTAATTGAAAATGTTTTTTAAATAAAATGTTTTTAAAAATAGTTTAAAATTTTTCCAAGCTTTATTATGGAGCCCCCATATGGTTAAAATGTGCCTTGAATATGATAGAAAAGTAGCTATTTCTTCTTGCCTAGGATACCTTTACCAATTTTCCTTCAATCAGAGACTATTATTAAGAGCTTGAGTCTAGCAGGCAATTTTACCACAGTCATGATGCACAGTTAGAGTGAGCTGTAGGAACCTCTGTATAAACCTCACCTCAGGCTCTGAGATGTTTCAGCTTTCTGTAGTGAAACATCTAAAGTGTTCAGAGTCCTACACAGTCCTATCAATGTAACAGAGAGAGAGAGAGAGAGAGAGAGAGAGAGAGAGAGAGAGATCAAGTCACAAGATTTCTACCCAGTGTGTGCCTGGATATTATGTATTTAGTGAGTGCATGTGTTGTTAGTGGGAGTAAGGCGAACCTGCTCTGAATATGCGTTAGTAACACTTTCATACACTTCTCCAAAGGCCTTTTATGGAGGTCTTAAAGTCCTACAGTTAAATATGGAACACTGGTGCCAGGGCCCCAGTGACTCCTTTCTGACTGTGGAAGTGTGTTTGTCTTGCCTGTTGTAAGACATGGGAGAGAGTCAGTCACTCCTCTCCCTGCCGGTCCCTTCTTCCCTGAGATCAGATACAGCCTGGTCTTCAGTTGGAGCATCTTGTTATGAAGAACTTGCTACAAGCTTGCTTGAAAGGATGCAGAAGAAAAGTTCCCATTTGCCCAAATGTCATCTAATCAAATACTGTAAAACCCATTTCTTTGTCTAAAACCTATTTTTTAAAAAACCCTCTGAATTGAGACTCAGGGCCACTTTCCTGCATCTGCTGTGTCAGTTGTGGCCCAGGCCCGAGCCTGCAAATAAAGACTTCCTTGCTATTGCTTTTGGACTTAGTCTTGGGTGGTCTGTTTGGGGGAGGGGGTCTCTCACAACTTGGGCATAACACCATCTGTATAGACCACGCTTACGTCCCCGCACCCAGGGGTGACAACACACGCCCCGTTCCGTAGCCTGTGGAACGTTCTAGCTTGTGGAGAGGTGGATAGTACGGTGCAGTATCCTTGCCCCATCACTAACTAGCCGGTCGGCTCCCACCTCTGTGTCCTGACGTCCTGGGAAACACTCTTGCCATGGACAAACTGATGCCTGTCCGCTGACAACGGCAAGGCGGAGACGGTCTGCAGGCGGCGATGGGGGGGGGGGGGGGGGGGGGTGGGGGACACGGGGCCAGCCCTGCAGCAGAGGTCGCCCTGCTCTGTCCAGCCTACCCACCTCAAGTCTTGATTGCTCGTTTTCTTGGTTCTCTTCTACAGAAACATCGTGAAACTGACCCTGAGTTGGGACGTGATGTGTGGGGTTACCCCAGTCCGTGTTCCTGGTCCAGGGGGTTCAATGTGCCATCTCTGGACCCCCTCAGCCTCCTGTAATTATGTGGTGCACACTCATACAGTCAGGCACAAACACATATACACACAATAACTAATCTCTTCTCTGTGTTGTGTGTGAGGGGGGAGGGGCAGGCTCACATGTGGAAGCCAGGGGAGAGTTTGTGACAGTGGGATTTCTTTCTATGGTATGGACTCCGTGGACAAGCTCTCAGATAGTCAGGCTTAATGGCAACTGCCGTTACTTACATGCCATCGTTCTCCTCCCTTAAAATCAATCTGTCTGTCTGAGACAGGCTCTCTCAACATAGCCCTGGCTGTGCTGGAGCTTGCTATATAGACCAGGCTGGCCTTGAGCTCACAGATATCCTCCTGACTCTGCCTCCCCCGTGTGTACCCCACAGCAGGGTTTTTGTTGTTGTTGTTTTTGGAGAAAGGGTTTCTCTGTGTAGCCTTGGCTGTCCTGGAATTCACTCTGTAGACCAGGCTGGCCTTGAACTCAGAGATGCCCTTGCTTCTGCCTTGGGAGTGTTGGGATTAAAGATGTGTGTCACCACTGCTATCCCTCTCTCTCTCTCTCTCTCTCTCTCTCTCTCTCTCTCTCTCTCTCTCTCTTGTTTTTTGTTTTTTGTTTTTATTACAAGTTTTCATGTCTATGTGTGGGTATGTATATGTGAAATCAGGTGCCCTAATACTAGAAGAGGTGCCTGGGATTAAATGTGTGCACATGCCTTTAATCCCAGCACTTGGGAAGTAGAGGCAGGCGGGTCTCTGAGTTTGAGGCCAGCCTGGTCTACAGATCCAGGACCAGGACAGCCAGAGCTACACAGAAAATCCCCGTCTCAAGAAACAAAACAAAACAAAAATAAAGAAGCCCCAAACAAACAAACAACAACAAGCACCTCAAAGAGCTAGAGTCAACACATAAAGGAATGAGTTCTGTGGGGCTGCTTTGGCTCAGGGTGTCAAAAGGCGTGGGATCCAACTGACTATCATGTCTCAGATGGGCAATCCATATAGAAACAGCATTTTCTTCAATCAAGGGGATAACATAAAGACTGTATCATAGTCAGTTTTAGGTGGCAACCTGGCTAGGTCACAGTACATAGATACTTGGTTCAGCATGACAATAGATGTTTTGGCAAAGGTATATTTAATTACTTACTTACTTACTTACCTTTTTTTTTTTTTTTTTTTAAAACAGGGTCCCTTTACATATTATTGGCTGTCCTGAACTCACTATGTAGAGCAAAGGTGTATTTTATTTTATATTTAAGATTTATATATTTATTATTTATACAGTATTCTGCCTGCAGGCCAGAAGAGGCCACCAGATCTCATTTTAGATGATTGTGAGCCACCATGTGGTTGCTGGGAATGGAACTCAGGACCTCTGGAGGAGCAGTCAGTGCTCTTGACCTCTGAGCCACCTTTCCAGCCCCAGTAGGCATTATTTTAAATGAGATTAACTTTTAAAGTAGTAAATGCTGAAGAACCGGGATATGAATGGGTTTTATCCAATCAGAGCGCGTTATACTATTTCTGTGTGTGTGTCTTCACGTTACAGTTGGCAAAAACAAAAACAAAACAATATTGGTACAGGAACGTTTTCTTCTGTCCAACACCATTAAAGTAAATAACTCACCGGTCCCCGTGCTCAGACTATAGCACTCGCTCCTCACGTTTCCTAGAACATTTTCTCTTGGGGAGAAGAGGCTACAAGAAAATCTAGTCAGGAAGAAGAAAATCGCCACTTAACATAAAATCCTCCCATCGTCCCTGGGTGGGCTTGAACCACCAACCTTTCGGTTAACAGCCGAACGCGCTAACCGATTGCGCCACAGAGACACAGTCACGCTTGTCTCTGATGGAGAGTGAATTGTCCGGCTAGCCAGCACCACACAGCTATTGCAGAATTTCTGGGGTTAATTCCAGCTAGTTGAAAACCTGGAGTATTTAGAGCGGCAATTATTCTGGCTGTTCGAAGCCTGCGTTGTGAGTCCATCCTGGTGAAACCTGCACTGCAGCCGAATCGCCGCCGCCTTCGGTCTCCCAGGCTCAGAAGCCACGCCCCTCCATGGGACAGGCTGGCCACCCTGAGAGGGTGAGACCTAGGTCTAGCTAACATGCAGGGGAAACCAATATAAATATAAATCAGTACTATTTTTTTTTCTTTTTCGAGATTAGAATGAAATTTCCTTATTTCCCTCTTCCCTTCGGCTCCTCCAAACCTTCCTATATATCCTCTCTTTGCTCTCTTTCGAATTTATGGCCTTTTTCATTAATTGCTGTTTTACACACACACACACACACACACACACACACACACACACACACACACACTTCTAAAAACATAAAGATGACCTTCTCATTTCTGTAGAATGTTCCTCGTGTGTATGTTTTCAGGGTTGACATTTGATACTGGACAGCCAATCAGTGCGCTCTTCCCTAGGAAAGGACCCCCTGCCCCAAGCATTCCTTAGCTGCCTGTAGTGCTTTGTGTAGGGTTGGAGTCTCCTGGGCTTTCCTGTCCACTCTGGCACATCTACCTTGTTCAGCTTACGCGTAGGCAGTCACGTTGGTGAACCCTTATGGGTGTAGCTTCTGGCATTACGAGGAGACACAGTCTTACAGCCACCCCCTGGCCCTCTGGCCCTTGCAAGCTTTCCACGCCCATCTTCCACGATGGTCCCTTAGCTTTTCGAGACAGGGTTTCTCTGTGTAGCCTTGGCTGTCCTGGACTCACTTTGCAGATCAGGCTGGCCTCGAACTCACAGAGATCCATCTCTCGAGTGCTGGGATTACAGACATGCACCACTGTCTGGCTCAATACTGATTCTTCTTCTTCTTTGTTTTGTTTTGTTTGTTTGTTTTCAAGATAGGATTTCTCTATGTAACCTTGGCATCGCTTTGTAGACCAGGCTGGCCTCAAACTCATAACAATCCACCTGCTTCTGCCTCTCGAGTGCTGGGATTAAAGGCGCGTGCCACCACGCTTGGCTGGTTTGAACTTCTAGAGTCTGTAACGAGGCAGTTTATTTTTGGCATATTTAAGTACAGTACAATTTGGGGGAAAAGTTTCCAGGTGTAATACAACCCCCTGTGCACAAGGAGGCATGGTGATACTGAAACTCTCTTCAAAGTACATGTCACTTTTTCCAAGAAGACGCTTCTAGAGTTAGGCTACATGTGCGGTCTCCAGGGCCTAGGAGAGGATCTGGTGTGGCCTTTGTCATACAGAGAGCGTAGAGGTCACTTGGGACATCAGGCAATTCTGGTCCTGGTGTGGGGATCCTGCCATACAGATAACACAGAGGTCACCTAGACTATTAAGCA
This sequence comes from Acomys russatus, assembly GCF_903995435.1. Classification (NCBI taxonomy): domain Eukaryota; kingdom Metazoa; phylum Chordata; class Mammalia; order Rodentia; family Muridae; genus Acomys; species Acomys russatus. The sequence goes on from NC_067151.1 coordinate 67,055,402, forward strand.
TCTCCGATCCTGGTTGTGGGAGCTTGGTATGGCCTGGCCCTATAGGAAGTGTAAATCACCAGGTTATTAGCCACCCCCACTCCAGGCCTCTGGGTGGACAGACAGGTCATACCCCTGTCCTGTTGAAGAGACAACCCTGAGAGTTTAACATTCCTGGTTTCCCAGTGCTCCCAACTGCTACCTATATGTCTTTGAGTGTTCCATAATTTTTTTCTGAATCTGAGTGCCTCTCTGAAAGTAACATGCATTTTGAAAGCTTTGATGTAGGGCTGCTCCAGCAGCAGCAGCCGGGGCAGGAAGGGCAATAATTAGTCCAAACACCCTCATATTCCCCTTTTTCATTTGATCCAATGATGAGGCACAGATATGGGAGGTTTTTTTGCAAGCTCGATCCGTCTGTGCAGGCATCCAAACACCATTCGGGGCTCAAAGTACATAAAGGCACCGGGAGCTCAAATTAACAACTAGCATCCAAACATGCTTACAAGGAACGATTGGAACAAGACACATACCCTTCAGATTGAGTCCTTGTGGTTTCTCCAATCATGAAGAGAAATAAGAACAATCAGCCCGGGGCTGGAGAGATGGCTTAGCAGTTAAGAGCACTGTCTGCTCTCCCAGAGGTCTTGAGTTCAGTTCTCGGCAGCCACATGGTGACTCACAGCCACCTGCGTCTGCTTCCCGAGGGCTGGCTTAAGGGCATGGGTAACCACAACCTGGCAAGGATTTTTTTTCCTTAATGCCTTCGCCCCCTGTTGTTTATATAAGATATCAAGAGTTACATTATTCTGAGTTGTAACATGCTGGCTTGGCCAGCTGTTTTTGTCCTTTATTTCCATAGCCATTTTCTTTTCCAACTCACCATCAGCTATAACATATGGACAAGCTCGCAGAATCGGTCTGTAATGGTTTTAAAGCATTTACAATTAAAGTACAAAGGGACCAAACAGCAATAGGAATATCTCTCCCTCTTTGATGAGCTCTTTATCTGCATCCATGTCTTACAATTTAAAATGCTCCAGCCTTCTGGGTGGAACCAATAACAATGCTTCTTCCCTTTAAAAGATTCATTTATGTACAACTACTCGCCAGTAGAGGGCACCATATCTCATTATAGATGGCTGGGAAGAGCAGCAGCCCGTGTTCTTAACCTCTGAGCCATCTCTGCAACCTATAACAATGCTTCCTAACCTGCTTAAACAGTTTTGAAAAGGGGTGAGGCCTGCTCCTTTGGGGTACATAGCTACAGATATTTTTATTTCAGGCCCCCACCAGCCATATCATCTCAGCTCATTGCTGATGTAAAAAGGTTCTCTACACAAGGTCAGATTGACCATAAACTGTGTTTATGTTCGGTGAGAAACTCTGCGGCCTGGTGTTCCCAGAAATTCCCCAACCTCAAGCCCAGCTGCCCCCAACGGCCAGGCACACTGTCGAGGTCAGCTAGAACTTCTTGTCAGCAAAATGACCTGAGTCAGAGCTGACCACCCCGTTCCACCATCTGCCCCCTGTATGAGCAAATTGCGGTTTTCATCTTTAAACATGCAATACAACTTCCCCTCAAGGACGTGGTTCAGATCCCAAACTGGTCGCCTCCCTGAGTTCAGAAAGTGCAGCTTTCATTTTAAGCTTCTGAGTCTAAAGTGGGTTTTCTTGGCTTCCACCCCTAACCCGACAAAAAAGTTTCTTTTCTTTCTTTCTTTTTTTTTTTTTTTAACCTGTACCTGTCTCCCTAAAGTAAGGCTTTGAGCAATTGTGTGTATAACTCTTCAATCGACAGGGAATTTTCCATCTTTTTGTTGTTGATGCCGGAAGCTTCTCTCTCCCTTTCAGTTTCAGATGTCTTTACTGAAAGCTGTGCAGCATATCCCTTAAGCTTCACGTGTGGGAACCAGGCGTGAAAGACTGGAGCCCAGGAGCCCACAACACGGAATGAGGAGCCGCCAAGGACTCAGCTTTTCCAGGAGCAGAGTTCAGAGTCTTTGTTTTTAGCTACATTGTACTGTTGTGGCTCTGATTACAAAACACACAGTGTGTGAGATACCAACCTGCTAATGTTTGCTTTGTCCTCACGGGAAAAAGAGCAGCTTTCTACATGTTACTAGTTGAACCCTTTCCCAGAAGATAAATGCAAAATTCTGCCAAAAACTCCTGTTTTCAAGGCAAGTGCGCTGTCCTGGCCTGGATGTCAGCTCAGTAAATGGTCAGTGGGGACATCTCTTCTGTTGAAGATGCTTGTGTGTGGATCTTTGATTTTGTTCCACCGGTCTGTACGTCCCTTTTTGTGTGTCTCCCACGTTGTTTTTTATTACTGCCGCTTTGTGATATATCTAAGATCTGCAGCGGTGGTCTCTCCAGCACTGTTCTTTGTGCTCAGGACTGTTTTGATTATGAATTTGTACTTTCAAGAAACTAAATGGAGAAATGGACAATGTTTGGACCATATATAAAACCAGGACTTGGCTGCCATGGTGTCTGGATTTTATAGGTGAAGGGTGTCCCTCGGTGGGTGGCTGCAGGCTGTGGACCAGAGGTTTTTGTTTTGTTATTTTATTATTTTATTTTGGACAGACTCTCATCATGTAGCTGAGGCGGGGAGGGGTGTCTAGAACTCACCGTGTAGACCAGGCTGGCCTTAAAGTCACAGAGACCCTCCTGCCTCTGCCTCCCAAATGCTGGGATCAAAAATGTGTACCACCATCCCCGGCTGATTCATCACCTTTCTAACAGTGGCATTCACATTACTTTTGTACTTTTTTTTTTTTTAAATAAGAAAGGTTTGTCTTGTTTAGTGTTTGTATACACTTGTATGTATTTGGGGGCGCGTGAGGAGAGGGAAGAGGTCAGCTCTCACCTTCCACTATGGGGTTCCCAGGCTTGAAATCAGATCATCAGCACTTGGTGGCAAGCTCCTTTACCCTACCCAGCCATCTTGCCCGCACCCTTGTTACTTTCTGTTGTTTGCTTTCTCCAAAGCCTCCTTAAGTGCTAAGTAATATAAACAAAACTCAAATTATTATTATTATTATTATATTTTATTTTTTCTTATTTAAAATGTGGTTTTCAAGCCATTTCTGTTGGTACATATTGCCAGGGACATGGATTCCCTCCTTCTTTGAAGGAGAGAACTGGCATTGGCGACTGGCTTCTAGTCCAGAGTACACACCCGGGTTGTCTGGCTTCTGTGCTCCCCTCCCCTCTCCTCCCTGCCCTCCCCCCCTTCCTGCCCCATCCCCCTCCCCAATCTAGGTCTCCTGGGCTCTGGATCTGCCCAGGACCTGCCCCCTGCAGCCGCTCTCCTTTGTTTATAGGGAACCGTACCCAGTGGTCAGCCCAAGGTCCAGCCAGAATAGGAGACCTTCCGGCTTTTGTGGTTTTTAAAGCTCTATCGAAGAAAATGATCATCTTAGGTGTCTATATCCAGCATTACAGCTCCACCATTTTTAAAGTTGAACTCTGGTCCGTTCCGAAAACAGCAGGATTGCGAATCTAATGGACTGTTCTGTCAATTGCAGACATCGTTAAGTCAAAGTGTAAAATTGTGCGCACAAACTTTGAAAATAGAAGATCTGCATTGGCCGGGAATCGAACCCGGGTCTCCCGCGTGGGAGGCGAGAATTCTACCACTGAACCACCAATGCTCCCTATGTGTCCTCTTTGAAGGGTAGGAAGACCCAATTTCTTTAACAAGATGTGTGTTTTGCTTTGGTCTTAATGGTTAGGTATCGCTTCCAAACCAGACGCTCCGCTGGAGGGAACCACAAGCGCCTGATTCACCTGACACCCACCCCACCCCCCCCCCCCGCCCCCCCACCCCGCTCAACCCGGAAAACGGCTCCTTCAGGCTGCACGAACCTCTTATTTCTGATCGCCTGTCTTCAATCTTTAGCTTCAAAGGGTTGTCTCGGCGTTTGTCTCCGTGTTTATGAGGGGACCAGTCTGCGGGTGACCGAGGTAGAAGTCTAAGCAAGAAAGTACTAAGAGGAATTAAAATTAAAGGAAATATAGGGGCAGAATCAAGACAGACATAACCGAATTTCGGTTTGAGGAATTAGTTTTTGTCATGTTACGTGATATCTATGAGTCGGGTCATTTTCTCAATTACTGTAACCACAGTATGTGTCTTTCCTCTATTTTTCCTTTTGACGAGAGCTCTGTTTCCGGAATCCTCCAGGAGGGAAGTAAACTGAAGGGAACAGTGGCCACAGACTGGGTTCAGGAGTCCTTACAACTTTTTAAAGACAAGAGCCACCCTGAATAAATGTGCTTGTATTACTGGCAAGTCAGGGCAACAGTCCTGAACTCAGGATCACACTGAATCTCAGACCCGAGCTCTTGCAAGCAAAGCAAAGCAAAGCAAAGCAACAACCCTCCACCTCCAGACTGACCTTGCAGAGTGACTGGTTCTAGCTGCCATTTGCCCACCCCCTAAGACACAGATCTCGTCGGCCAACACACTTTCACACTTTCTAAGGGCCACGTCCATAGACTGAGCTGCATTTATAGCTGACGAACTTGCACTTCTTACTCTCAACTCCTAAACTTACAGGAAGCTTCAGATGCGTTTTGCAGCAACAAATTCTGCAATACCACACACCAGCGAATCCACCGTTCCCATCCCGTGCCACCCTCCACGTCAGCACAGGGAGCTCCCTATGAGCAATGCACTGAAACCTGTCCCATCCCTGCCTTGTCCGTGGTCCTTGTGCCCTCATTAACACTCATTTTATTGCCTGACCCAAAATTTGCCATTTTCCTCAGATTAAACACTCCCAATCTCAATACTATAATTTGTGTCTATAATTGTTTAGATTTACTGGACTCTACAGACCCACTGCCCCATCATCAACTGTACTGCTCCATATATTATTTCTTATACCTATTAAATATAAATGGCTCAGAAACTGGCTTTCCTGTGGCAAGTCTTGCCTACGCTGGTCCATTTGCAACATTGTATCTTGAGGGACCATTTTGCAAGATAAATCTGGATACATCTACAGTCACAACAAAACAAAACTCCATCTATTGGTTCCAGCTTGTGTTACACAGCTTCAAACCCTGTAACAAACACCACAGAAAAAAGGAACACATGGAAACAATGTTATTTTAACTCATATTTTTATAAGTTGTCTTAGGTTTCTCTTACTATGATGAGCACCATGACTCAAAGCAGCCTGGGGAGAAAGGGGTTTATTTTATTTTCAGCTTACAGTCCTTCATGAAGAGGCGTGAGGAAGGAAGCTGGAGGCAGGGCCAGAAGCAGAGACTATGGAGGGCTATTGCTGACTAGTTTGCTCTGTCTTATATAATCTAGGGCCACCTGCCCAGGGGTGGCTGGGCCCTCCAACATCAACCAAGAAAATGCCCCACAGATTTGCCTACAGACAATACTATGGTGGAACTTTCTCAGCTGAGGTTTTCTCTTCCCAAATAACTCTAACTTGGGTCAAATTGACAAAAGCCAAACCAAACCAACAACAAACCAAAACCAAAGCCAAAAGTAACCATTACAGACATTTTGACCATATTGGCTCGGTTGGTTTTGGGCCTGTGGTGAGGACAGATACCATAGCCTGTGCATCCATGCAACAAAATCTTCTAGGACATAACCAGGAAGAGAAAAAGAGAAAGCAGCTGGGGTCCCCGTATCCCACTGAAAGGCACGCCCCCGATGACCTGAAGACCTGTCACTAGGGACTGCCTCTTAAAGGTTTGGGTATCGCTGGATATTCTTGGTTCAGTAGAGAGGGAGGCAGTTGGCATAAAGAAGTCATAAATGATAGCTGGGTGTGGTGGCGCACGCCTTTAATTCCAGCACTCGGGAGGCAGAGGCAGATGGATCGCTGTGAGTTCAACGCCAGCCTGGTCTACAAAGCAAGTCCAGGACAGCCAAGGCTACACAGAGAGACCCTGTTTAGAAAAACCAAAACAAAAAAATAAAGTGAGCACCTTCTGTCACTTTGTTTTTGTTACCTTCTGATGATGTAACTGGGACCATGTAACCCTGAGTATAGCAAAGAGATATTTCTTAAATCTAGTTTACCTGGGGCTGGGGATGGCTCAGTAAACTGTCCACCTCACAAGCATTAAGAACTTGGGTTTGATTCCCAGAATCCACATGAAAAAGTCAGTTATAGAGGGAGGTAGTGGAAGGAGAGCCCCCAGTTAGTGAGAGACCCTGTCTCAGAATCACAGGGACAGCGCCCAAGGTTGTCCTCTGGCATCCACACACACACAGAGTGTAAAACAGACACATAATAAAATGAGTCTAATAATTTTTATTTACGTGATGAATTATCTAATAATTTCTAAGATACATTATTTTTACTCTTTTCTATTTGTCCTTGCTCTGTTTCTATTTCTTTTTACGCCTTTTCTCTTCTGTGTTGGCACAATGCTCTTGAAGACTCTGTGCATGGTTTACCCTTGTTCATTCAAATGTTGGTTTCTCCAACCCGACTCTCTGGACCAATCTGGACATTGCATTGTGATGTTTATTCTAAATATCCCCTGTCTCAAATTAGTGTAAACATGTCGCCATTTGTTCTCTGTGCTGTCAATAAAAACAAACTAGGCAATGCTGAGCAGTAACAGAGAATAGGATGGGACATCCTGATCCATTGATGGGAGGAGGAAGAGCAGGGAGGAGAGGATGGAGCCAGGAGAAGAGATCAGGAAACACGAGGAGAAATGAACTGGGCCTAGGAGATGATGTGAATGTGTTAAGTGGAAAATCAGAATGGGAAGAAACTACGCTTGCATGGAGGTTTAGGATGGAGTAATTAAGGTGCAGCATTCTTCTATCAGCTAACTAGGTAGATTCTGCTCTGTGGTTACTTGGGTATAGAGTAACTGCTGATTTCACTAAAACAACAGTTCAGTATTAAACATTAATAACCCTTCACCAGTTTTGGATTGGTTCTTTTTAGTTTGTTTTTTGTTTTGGTTTTTTGAGACATGGTTTCTCTGTGTAGCCTTGGCTGTCCTGGACTCCTGGAACTCACAGAGATCTGCCTGCTGCCTCCCAAGTGCTGAGATCAAAGGTGTGCCCCACCACGCCCCAGCTAACCCATAATTTCTTTTTTTTTTTTTTAATTTTTTTTTTTTTTTTTTTAAGATTTATTTATTTATTATGTACACAGTGTTCTACCTGCATGTGTGCCTGCAGGCCAGAAGAGGGCACAAGATCTCATTGGTTGTTGGTTGTGAGCCACCATGTGGTTGCTGGGGATTGAATTCAGGACCTCTGGAAGAGCAGACAGTGCTCTTAACCGCTAAGCCATCTCTCCAGCCCTTTAACCCATAATTTCTTATGCTTATAGTTATGCTCTTATTCTTATCACAGACAAAGTAACAGTTGTGTATTACTATTATCCCAGCTAGTCTCATTCTGCATATATGCTGTTATTATTTTTTTTTTCTTAGCATACATCTAAATATTTTTAGCCCTCCATACTTTTGGTTTTGAATACCTTCCCAAAGCTTATGTGTTAAGGACTTGGTCCCCAGCCTGTGGCTTTGCTGGTGGAACCTTCCCTAGGGAGTGTGTCCTTGACTGGGATGCTGGGGTCCCAGCCTAGGGAGTGTGTCCTTGATGGAGATGCTGGGGTCCTAGCCTAGGGAGTGTGTCCTTGATGGAGATACTGGGGTCCTAGGCTAGGGAGTGTGTCCTTGATGGAGATGCTGGGGCCCCAGCCTAGGGAGTGTGTCCTTGACTGGGATGCTGGGGTCCTAGCGTAGGGAGTGTGTCCTTGACTGGGATGCTGGGGTCCCAGCCTAGGGAGTGTGTCCTTGACTGGGATGCTGGGGTCCCAGCCTAGGGAGTGCGTCCTTGATGGAGATACTGGGGTCCTAGGCTAGGGAGTGTGTCCTTGATGGAGATGCTGGGGTCCTAGCCTAGGGAGTGCGTCCTTGATGGAGATACTGGGGTCCTAGGCTAGGGAGTGTGTCCTTGATGGAGATGCTGTGGTCCCAGCCTAGGGAGTGTGTCCTTGATGGAGATGCTGGGGTCCTAGCGTAGGGAGTGTGTCCTTGATGGAGATGCTGGGGTCCTAGCCTAGGGAGTGTGTCCTTGATGGAGATGCTGGGGCCCTAGGCTAGGGAGTGTGTCCTTGATGGAGATGCTGGGGTCCTAGGCCAGGGAGTGTGTCCTTGATGGAGATGCTGGGGTCCTAGCCTAGAAAGTGTGTCCTTGATGGAGATGCTGGGGTCCTAGCCTAGGGAGTGTGTCCTTGATGGAGATGCTGGGGTCCTAGGCTAGGGAGTGTGTCCTTGATGAAGATGCTGGGGCCCCAGCCTCGGGAGTGTGTCCTTGATGGAGATGCTGGGGTCCTAGCCTAGGGAGTGTGTCCTTGATGGAGATGCTGGGGTCCTAGCCTAGGGAGTGTGTCCTTGATGGAGATGATGGGGTCCTAGGCTAGGGAGTGTGTCCTTGATGGAGATGATGGGGTCCTAGGCTAGGGAGTGTGTCCTTGACTGGGATGCTGGGGTCCTAGCCTCTCTGCTTCTTTTCTCCTCTGAAACCATGAAGTAAACAGCCCCCTCCATCTGCCCACTCAGCGCTGCTACAGAGCCAGAGCAGCAAGGCTAAGTGACAACAGGTGGAACCGCTGAAACCATGAGCCTAGATAAGCTATTCCACTTACAAGTTGCTTATCTCAGGATGATTTTGTCACAGCGATGAGAAGCTAACAGGCACCAGAAAATTATTCATGTGTTTTTATATAGTTTATAAGTGGTGGGTAGTTTTATGTCAACTTGACACAAGCTAGAGTCATGGGAGAGGAGGCAACCTCAATTAAGAAAATGCCTCCCAAAATCAGGCTGTAGGTGTGGGACATTTTCTTAATTAGTGGTTGATGGGGAGGGCCCAGTCCATTAAGGGTGAGGCCACCCCTGGGCTGGTGGTCCTGGGTTCTGTAAGAAAGCAGGCTGAGCAAGCCATGAATCGCAAGGCACTAAACAGCACCCCTCCATGGCCTCTGCATCAGCTCCTGCCTCCAGGTTCCTGCCCTCTTTGAGTTCCTGTCCTGACTTTCAGTGATGGACAGTGTTGTGGAAATATAAGCCAAATAAACCCTTTCCTCCCAACTTGCTCTTGATCATGGGGTGTTTCAGTAGTCACAACCCTAACTAGCTAAGACGTAATACCAATTTAGATTTACCCACATGGATTTGCTTCTATCTTCCCCCTCACTTCATCCTGTGGTTCTATCTTTCTGTACGAGACCATTTTTGCTTTGCTGTGTGTGGTGTGGTGTGTGTGTGTGTGTGTGTGTGTGTGTGTGTGTGTGAATGCACGCACCTTCAGTAGCAAAGGTGAAAAGTTAGTTATAAGAGCAACTTGCCAATGACTCTACCTTTGAAGAAAATGCCCATCCTCCATTGACTGCATGCAAAGCCTCAGGGGAGGAGTGGCCTCTTGTGAACATTTTTCCCTAGCAGTTGCTAACTGCCTATATGATAGCTTCTTTGGGTTTGTTTTCAAGTTCATATTTTAGGTAAAAAATGTATCTCAATTTAATATGTTAACCTAACAAGCAAACTTTAAACTTCACAATATAGTATTTAATTACTTTACCCTAGAAAGGTTTTTACCAATTTGTTTCTTTTTTTTGCCTCTTACCCCCTAACTAACTAATTTATATTTATCATGTATGAAAGTATTGACTCTTTTCCATTCTTTTCAACCTGCTCTCCAGCAATTTCCGTTTTCTCAGTTTGAAGTATTTAATTGTCTTGCTTTACAGCTTCCTCGTTTCTGGCTAAGTTTGGATTTCTGTTTGCTATACACGCCTTCTTGTTTCTGTTATAGTGTACTGGCGTCTATGTTAGTCAATGTTCTATTGCTGTGAAGAGACACCATGACCACAGCAATTCCCCACCCCCAGACAGGGTTTCTCTGTGTAGCCTTGGCTGTCCTGGGCTCACTTTGTAGACCAGGCTGGCCTCAAACTCACTTCCATTCACCTGCCTCTGCCTTCTAGAGTAGTGGGATTATAGGCGTCTGCCACAACACCCGCCTCCACAGCAACTCTTATTTTATTTTCGAGACAGGGTTTCTCTGTGTACCTTGGCTGTCCTAGACACGCTTTTGTAGACCGGGCTGGCCTTGAACTCACAGCAATCCACCTGCCTCTGCCTCCCAAGTGCTGGGATTAAAGGCGTGCACCACCACGCCCAGCTCACAGCAACTCTTATAAAGAAAAGCATTTAATTGGAGCTGGCTTTCAGAGGTTTAGTCTATTATCAGCACGGTGGGAAGCATGGCAGCAGGCAACAGACATGGTGCTCGTGAAGGAGCTGAGAGTTCTACATCCAGATCTGCAGGCAGCAGGAAGAGAGAGGGACAGTGGGCCTGGCTTGGGCCTTTGAAACCCCAAAGCATGCCTCCTGTGACACACTTCCTGCAACAAGACCATGCCTCCCAATCCTTTCAAACAGTGCCAGTCCCCAAGCATGCAAATACATGAGCCTATGGAGACCATTCTAACTCAGACCGTCACGGTGTCTTTACTTCAACTTTACGAATTTACATGCTTATGTGTTAATTATTTTAGCATTAGAGAGCAAGTTTCACAAAAGTACAAAGACAGAAATCTCCTTTGCCACTGTCCCTTCAGGGCCTAGAACACTGGATGTGGTTGTAGCCGGTCACCACATGAATGAATAAACGGGTTGCGCAGATATGTTAAAATTGACAGTAGCTGAAGTCCTAGAGATTTAGTCTTTTTTTCAGTTTCTGGGTTCGGCCAGTTTCTGTTCCTAGGTCTTAGAATAGTCTCCTCTATTCATGGATGAGGGCCCTGGGACTTTCTTTGACATATCTGTAGTGTGTCCACTTCCTCTCACATATCTATATTATGTCCATACCAACAGTTCACTTTTAGTACCTACCATTCTCACATGATTGCTCAATTAATACTGAGAGCTTTTACACCAGTTTTGGGATGAGTCCTTTGTCTTTAGTGTGCTGATTTTCACTCATTCCCCCCTCCCTGAATAAGATATGTATGTTAAAACACACACACACACACACACACACACACACACACACACACACGTATATGTTTGACGTTTGTTTCTTGAAACAGAGGCCAGGCTGGCCCTGAACTCCTGATCCTCCGCTTCCATCTCCCAAGTGCTGGGGTTACAGGCCTGAGTCATGCTTATGTGAGCTCTGAATAATGTGCTTTCCAACAAGGGCAAAGCAATGACAAGACCACAATTTCTGTGAGTCTCAGTCTGCTGAGCACAATCACCACCTCAGGGCTCTCAGAAGCGAGTGTCTACTTGAGGAAAGTCGTAGGGAAAAGGAAAATGGTAATCACATAAGTGTAATATCAAATGTACGTGTGACACAGAGTCCTCCTAATCTCTCTCCCACTGACCATTTCTGCACAAAGTCTCTTCTTTCTCTTTGGTAAATATTAGAAATCTCTCTGCATATTTAATTTTTGTTTATTGCTTACATGAAGTTAATCTGGTCTGTATGTTTTATTTGTGTTTGGTTTTGAGTTAATTGTTCCTATTAAAATAATAGAATCAAAGGCTGGTGAGATGGCTCAGTGGTTAAGAGCAGCAGCTACTCTTCCAGAGATTTTGAGTTCAATTCCCAGAAACTGCATGACAGCTCACGACTATCTATAAAGGGATATGATGCCCTCTTGTGGCATGCAGGTGTACAACAGAGCACATTAAAAAGCAATAATACATAAATAAGTAAAAATATAAAAATAGAATCAAAATCACACTTAATGTATTTGAATCTAGTGGCCGTGTTTTCAAATAATTAAGTAAATATTTGCACACAAGGGGTACTTTAACCAGAAACTGCCAAGTACCCCATATATTTCTGAGTTTGGCTCCAAATTGCCCTGTGGATTGACAAGGACTGGGGGAAGCACTGCTAACCAGTTATGCGCTTTCTCTCAGGTCCATCACCAGGCATAACGATGATGTTGCCTGCTTCGGATGCAAGACACAGATAAACCAGGACAGTGACTCTTCCTCTGTGAATGCTTAGACCCCAATACAGGCGTGAAATGTGATCAGAGGGTGACAAATGCACAGCTCACACACACACGGTGGAGGGGCCCGGGCTCTGTGCAAACACAGCAAAAGAGTTCGTATGCTGAACAAGAGGCTCTCTTGAACCACACCATGGAGAAATTCGTGAAAACGAGCTGGCTGGGGAAACGGGGAAACGGGATTGGGTTGAGTGACTGGAGCAAATGCCTTTTCCTATTGTCTGCGCTGTTTCTTCTGAACAACCCATGGAGATTGTTTTTGTTGTTTGTTTGGTAAACTCTAGGCTCCAACTTTTCCAAATCTACTTTATTTGGGGTTCTTTAATGCTACACCTCCCTTCCAACCCACCTACCCTAGATAGGAGAGAAAAGAGGTTTATAGGAACAGGAGAAGTGGACCTTTTTGGACTCAGTTCCTGGGAGCGATTCCTCTGGTGTAGTCGGCAGGATTTCAGCAGACCAGCAATTCCACCAAAGTTGCTGCTGGAACCTGGAACAGCAGCAAAAGCCCAGAGCTGCCCTGTAGCGTTCTCTGGAGCTGGTCTCTCTAGGAACGTCTGGAAGTGGAGCAATGAACAGCCAAACAATACCAAGACCCAAAAAGCCCCGCCTCTTGTTTTGGGTGTATATATATCCTCTCAGAGCCTGTACTAGGATATTTTTCAGCTAGCAACGACCAAGCCCTCCTATAAAGTGGTTCGACTTCTAAGTGGATAAACATCACCTGCTCTCTCACAAGTCTGTTCCCCATCCCACACTTGGGATCAAAACAAAAACATGTTTGCACCCACTACATTAAACGCTGGGCTTTTACCCAGGTCTGGTGAGGGACAGAGAGGATTGGAATGGCTGTTCCCTCACTTAGGACTCATCTTAGAAGCCTTGAATAAATAAAATAACAATTATTCAGCCACAGAAAAAGGAGAAAGAGGGACTGGGAAAATTGGGAGTCTGAGTATGAAAGAGAAATCACCCTTAAACACAGTGGCTTGAAGGAGAGGGATGTCCAAGGTCTTCTTTTGGTTTTTCGAGACAGGGTTTCCCTGTGTAACCTTGGCTGTCCTGGACTCTGTGTAGACCAGGCTGGCCTCAGGCTCACAGCAATCCGCCTGCCTCTGCCTCCCAAGGGCTGGGATTAAAGGCGTGCGCCACCACCACCCGGAGTCAAAGGTCTTACATTCAGGAAATAGCTTCCCCAAGGGTGGCTTCTGAGCTGAACCAAGTGGAGAGCAAGGGTCCAGGTAGCCCTTGCTCTCGCGGATTTCCTCTAGTTTGGCAGCTGTTGTTGACTCTGAAGACAGAAATCTGGGGTGTGTTACTGACAGTAATGCCTCTAAGGTAGAAAGACAAATCCAAGGCTTCGGCACAAGCCTCGCGTCTCTGCTGTGGCCACAGACACAGTTACCCGCTTTCTTCCAGCCAGGGGACACCGCTTTAGCTTGCCTTGTGGTGCTGTGACCAAAAGCAGCTTTTGGAAAACAAAGGGCTTAATTCAGTTTAAAGTTACAGCCCTTCAAGAAAAGACGCCAGGGCAGGGACCCTGAGGCAGGAACGGAAGCTTCCGTGGAGGAACGCCGCTTACTCGCTTGCCTGCCTGCTTTCTTAATACCATCCCAGACCACGCAGCCAAGGGTGGCGCTGCCCACAGGACGCTAGGCCCTCCCACATCAACCAACCAACCAACCAATCAATCAATCAAGAAAATGCCCTAAAGGCTTCCTTATAGGCAATCTGGTGCAGGTATTTCCCTCAATTTGGAGGTTCCTCTTCTCAGATAACTATGGCTCCGGTGAGAGAGAGAGAGAGAGGAGAGAGAGAGAGAAAGAGAGAGAGAGACAGAGACAGAAAGAGAGAGAGAGAGAAAGAGAGAGAGAGAGAGACAGAGAGAGAGAGAGAGAGAGAGAGAGAGAGAGAGAGAGAGAGAGAGAGAAGTGTTTCACCACTTTGACATAAGCTGTGTATTATGTTGTACCAGTATCCTAGCATTTTCCTGGAAAAAATAGAGAAGAGAAACCTTGGGGACCCAGCCTGGAGCACTAGGTGTATCTCAGTCTCCACCGAGCTTTGTTGTCTTAAATTACAGCTGTGACAGGAGAGGCCCCACTTGAGGACAAGAGGCGGTACTAGTTCCTGAAAAGTCAGAAGACTTGCAACATCCACTGTCCTTACCAAACGCTAAGCCACCAAGAAGACAGAAATGTCATATTTCTTGACCCTCTTCCCATCCCTACAGCAAAAGATGACTTTTTCCCGCAGAGAAGAGCCAGCTTTGACTGAATTCCGGGCCCCTTCTGCTCTGCGTAACAGAGCTGCTGGTTGCCTGCAACCGCCTTGTTGAGCTGTGGTGCAGAGAGAAGCACGCTCAGGGTTAGGCAGCCATGTGACAGCTTTCACTTTGGACCGTGAGGAAGCTGCTTAGCTTCTCTGTGAGTTTTTTTTTTTTTTTTTTTTATTTATGTCCCATGCAACACAGACACAATGATAACGTGCAGTTTGTGAGAAATGTTAGCGCTCCAGCCTTCCTCGGACAGACTGACTTTTATTTCTGTGACTCTTCATTGGAATTCATTTTCACTTCCTGCTAAGTACCACTCCAGAGGCTGGACTAGGGGAAGGGAAACTGAGCTGTGGTAGTAAGGAGTGAGTCAGACCCTAAGGTCCAGCCTTTCCCACAGACCAGATAAAAACCCTTAAAAAGCAAAAGCACTGCGCAGCAGACATACTCAAGAGTGCAGATGGCTCCCAGCCACCTGTGACTCCAACCCTGGGGAGATTTGGCGCTCTCTCTTGGCCTCTGTACACACTGCACTCACAGGCACAAGCCCGCACACATACACGTGGTTAAAATAAAGGATCAAGGAGACCTTGAGTCAGGTATGGTGGTACACACCTGTAATCCCTGGGACTCAGGAGTAGGAGACAGGAGGAGCAGAAGCTCAAGGCCAGCCTCAGCTACGCACAGAGTTCGAAGTCAGATTGGACAGAATGAGACTGTCTCAAAACCAACAGAAATCTACGCTAGGGCTCCTTGGCCCCGGACTTTGGGTGATAATTCTGTTGTCGCTGTCTAGAACTTGAACACAATGAAGGGATGCTTCTCTGAGCATTTCTTCCTGGTGATTATCACCGCTATCTCTTACATAAAACATCCAC
The DNA here is from genome assembly GCF_903995435.1 of Acomys russatus. Taxonomy (NCBI): domain Eukaryota; kingdom Metazoa; phylum Chordata; class Mammalia; order Rodentia; family Muridae; genus Acomys; species Acomys russatus. The sequence goes on from NC_067151.1 coordinate 67,070,584, forward strand.
GGTGCACCATAGGACAGTGTGTCACCTTCTCAATAATGGGAAGAGGAGATGGACATATAAAGACAACAAAAAGGGTGAGAAAGTTTCAAGTATTTATATAAAAGGGCAAGAGATCACACACACACACACACACACACTGTAGGATGGATATAACTAAAACAATAATTGGGATAAAAGGGAATGTAGGCATGCTTTATGCTTTTTGTCTACTTTATTGGGGCTTCTTATACTTATTCCTCCCTTTCGACCCCCCAGCATTAGGAGAGAAAGAAGGTTAGGAGGGAAAGTAGACGTAGACCTCTTTAGATTTAATTCCTTGGGGCAATCCAATCTGTGTAGTCAGGGTATGCAGCATCCAGCCACCCAGAAAACAACAAACACAGCAGAAGGACAAACCAGCAGCAGCTTTCTTCTTTGAAGACCTCCAGCTCTCTCCCAGCTCCGGCATTTTCAGAGTCTTCAGAACAAAACGATCTGTAGCTGGCAAATATCACGCTCCTCTCTGAGCCTTCGTGAGGCAGTGGACAAAGTAAGGCAGCCCCATATCCCACACTTGAGATTAAAAACAAACACATATTTACATAACATAACTGAGTTGTTAAGGAATCCAAAACTTCCACCACAAGGAACCCATTGTTATATTAGAAACGAAGAAAGGTTAAAACTGACTCTGTAAATCAGGGACTGAAGTAATTGGAAAAAGGACAGGCTGGCTGGGCTGTGTGTCAGGCATCCAAGCACTGGAGAGGCTGAAGCTGGAAGAGTGTAAGTTTGAGGCTAGCCTGGGTTCCGTAGCAGGACCCTTCGCAAACCAAACAAAACAAAAGGATGGGACAGAACCACAGAAAGGAGCCGGCACAGCACTATTAACTAAAACAGGTCATAAGACTAGAAATATCCCAGCATGATGGCGCATGCCTTTAATCCCAGCACTCGGGAGGCAAAGGCAGGTGGATCGCTGTGAGTCGAGGCCAGCCTGGTCTACAAAGCAAACCCAGGACAGCCAGGGCTACACAGAGAAACCCTGTCTCAAAAAACCAAAACCCTAGAAACATATTATGGGCTGGCCCAAGTAGGGGCTAGTAAGGGCAGGGGATGAAGAGAATGACAGAAAGCATGTAAGACAAGAGGGGCTGGTGGAGGGAGGGTGAGGCCCAGTGTGGAAAAGAAAGCATGCGTGAGACTATGACAGAAGCCTATTACTTTGTGTGCTAATTAAAACCCCAGGTGTGGGGCTGGAATGATGGCTCAATGGTTAAGAGCGCTGCCTGCTCTTCCAGAGGTCCTGAGTTCAATTCCCAGCACCCACATGGTGGCTCAAAACCATCTATAATATGATCTGATATCTTCTTTTGCAGATAAAGCACTCATATACAATTAAAAAAAAAAATCTTAAAACCCCAGGTGTTTAAAAAGAGCCTCTGTGTGAGAAAATGATCAAAGCTCCAAAAAAGAAGAGTTGAGCAGGTGTGGACACAACTCTGCACACTTAATAGCACAATTCACCGCAAAGTCAATATTTTGCTCAATTTCATAGAAATTCAAAGTGTAATAAAGACAGGCTTGAAAACAGAATCGAAAAGCCAAGATATAATAAATATGACCTACGAAGTCTAAAGGTGATTTTTGAAGAGACAACACTGACCACGTGTGTGTGTGTGCATCTCCCCCCCCCCCCCCCCCCCCCCCCCCCGCTAGTCTTAGATAATCAGGCTTTTATCATATATATGAAAATCTTGGCACAAAACATTAACAAACAATAAGTCACAATGGCATTAGATTGGCTTTCGAATTTAAGAGTTTTTAATAGCAGATGCTGGAAAGATGGCTTGGTGCTTAAGAGCATTTGCTGCTCTTAAAGAGAATCCACCACCCACATGGTGCCTCAAACACAATTATCCTTAACTTTGGGACTAAGGAATCCAATGCTGCCTTCTACCTCTACAGCGCCAGCCACAGATGTGGTGCACTTATAGACACACAGCAAAACACCCCCCACACAAAATAGAATAAAACTTACAACGTTTTCAATAACAGATAATCTGTATATAACTAACCACATTAATTGCGGAAGTCAGAACAGGCCCTCAAACAGGACAGGGACCTGGAGGCAGGAGCTGATACAGAGGCCGTAGGGTGTGGTACTCACTAGCTTGCTTCCTCTGGTTTACTCAGCCTGCTTTCTTATAGTCCAGGGATGGCCACAACCACAATGGGCTGGGCCCTCCTTATCAATACCTTACAGCCGGGTGGTGGTGGCACACCCCTTTAATCCCAGCACTTGGGAGGCAGAAGCAGGTAGATCTCTAAATTCAAGGCCAGCCTGCTTTACAGAGTCAGTTACAGGACAGCCAAGGCTAGAATCTACTGTTTAAAAAAAAAAAAAAAAAAGCAGCACACTGTGGCTGGGAAGATGGCCAGCAGTCAAGAATACTGGTGTTAATTCCGGCACCTACATCTCTTGGCTCATGAACGTACACAATTCCAATAATAGGGAACCCAACAAATTCTCTCTTGGCCTCCATGAACCAGGTACCCACACGGTGCACAGACATACATGCAAACAAAACACTCATATGCATGATACATTAACCTGACCTTTGGTCCCAGCAGATTTCCACTCAGCTGACAAACACTATTTGGGAATCAACTATGGCCCTGCAAACTGTTGCAAATGCCTTGTGCCTCGCTAGTTCTACCTTACTAGAACCAGCAAGCCTTGGACTTGCTGAAAGCCAACGTGAAAGGACTGGCTTACAAACTCCAGCCCTCAGGGGCTGACTCCAAGGCTGTTCTTTGGTCTCCCTTGGGCCCGCAGCTCTCACGGCCTCCTAGGCTTTGACCCACATCCCAGCCTTCCTGGACAACCCTCCCCACCTGAGAAGCAGCCACAAAAGACTTCAATGTCCTTTATTATCAACCAAAGGCTGAATGGTTTTTGAGCTGTTCAAATATGCAGAAATGAGCTCGGGCCTGGATGATAGAAGTATTTCTGACAGTTAGATAAAAGCCAGAGTTCCTCGGGAACTTGTGACGCCAGGTCTCATCTGCCAAATGGAGTTGAGTCCCTTACCTCTAGTTGGAGGGGCACATGGCTACCTGTGCAACTACCAGCATACCAAAGCTCATGCTGGCCTCCTGGCTTCCTCAGAATGACAAGAACCTATTACACATTTCAAGGTGTATGATAGCATCCTAGCCTTTCTCGCTCCCTCTTCTACGGTAAACTCCCTCCAGCTTACAGGCCCACCCCCATCCCGACACCGGCTACCCAGCTACTCATTCTCTTTATTGATGAGTTATCTCTGCTGATGAAACAAGCCAATCAAGGCCAGATTAAAAGTATTAAAAAGGGCAGATTTATTTGGGAACCGAGGCACCCTGGTGAGTTCAGGAGCCTCGAGGGACGAGGTAAGAAGAAACTGCTCTTTTCCTCAGTGGCGTTCTCACGCCACCTGATCTGGTGCTGCACCCTATGCTGAGGAGATGCTAGCCTCCAGCAAATGACCTCTAATCATAGCTAGATGTCCTTGCCTAGCATAAATAAGTACTATTTTCTTCTTGTGATAGGACCCCAGTGTCACTGCACACTGTATGTAGATTAAGTATCCTGGCCTGGCACCCTTAGCCCTCGTGAATCAGACACGTTTACCCTCAAGATCCCTCCCCACTGCCCAAGGTTTATCAATACAGGCTGGCTGGCTGGCATGCTCAGGCGCTCACTCTCAGGTTCGCTCTCTTGCTCACTGTTCCTCCACCATGATCGTCGGAGACTCCACTTATTCTCGGTGGACCTGCCGCTGGATGCCTGGTGGTCAGGCAGCGATGGCAGAACTGGGCTTGCAGCCACTGGGGCCTGTGACCCCAGGTGAAGCACAGCCCGGCGTGTGTCTCACTGGCCTGCCTGCCAGTGTGGGCTTCCGACATCCACCTGCTTCTGCTTGTCACAAAAGCTCAAACAAGGAGCTGTCACACTGGGTGTCATCACGGGCTTGTGGGACTCCCGAGTCTCCCTGTGACCTGCAGTCTCATTCTAAAAGAGCTAACTGTAATACCCAGTGGAAAGCTCATTTTCCGCCTCCCCCGGTGAGACTGAGGACCTGGCCTCAAAGCGCTCTAGTCACCCCTGAGTGAGAAACAGGCCCTTGGGACCAGTGATCTTCAGGTCTGTCTGTTCTTGTCCTGAGGCAATCGGTGCCTGGGCCAGTCTGCAGGACACAGAATCCAGGCCAGCCTGCCGGAGACTGAATGGCCGACCACAGTTTACATCAAAGTTAGATGAAGATGAAGCCTTGAAATACTCATTCATGGCAGAGCATAGTAATTATTTTAGATCTAGCATGTCAATTATTTTTGACATTTTAAAAAGTTATTTTGTTATTTTGGCTAATATGCCTGGACCATGGTCAAGGTTATGGACCAGACTGAGTCCGTTTTAGGGTTAAAAGCCATTTTGTTATTAGGTCAGAATAAGTTGTTTCTATTTGCTATGAAATTCAAGTTAGACTTCCACATACTCTACCTTAATAAGGTAAGGTGTTCTGTCAAGGGGCCTTGGGACATTCTGCCAAGATGACTTGTCAAATAATCTAATCTGCTATCTGCTTCTGTAAAATTTACTTGTGTAATCCTTATGTTACAAAACTCCCCTAGTTTATACTTTTTTTTCTCCTCCTGTAAAAGGAGCCCTGAAAAGCTGACCCACTTTGTACTCTCAAATGCTGCTTTGGAGATTCAATCCTATGCATAGTGAGTAAAGCTTAATTGGCTTTAGTTTGACTGTTTTCATTCTTGCCTGATGGGATGAATGCTGCCAAGGCCCAGGGGACTGTTGTGGGGAGGTCGGTAGAGGCCTGAGAGCCACCTGTGCAAACTCAAACTGAAGCCAGAGTGAGATGCCGTTACCTGGGCTGGAGAGATGGCTGCTCCTCCAGAGGTCATGAGTTCAACTCCCAGCAATTGCATGGTGGCTCACAACCATCTGTAATGAGATCCGGTGCCCTCTTTCGGCCTGCAGGCAGAATACTGTATACATTAAAAAATAAAAATAAAAAAAAAGATGATGTTACCTTAGTCATTTCAAAGATCCTGGAGTTATCAGTCCCGAGGCCATGGTGTGCTCTGTCTGGGATGGTGACTTGGTCCCCTTGATAGTTGCTGCTGACTCTGCCCCATTTCTCCTATGGAAATGGTATTTAAGATGCCACACTAATTAGTAAGCTTGCTCGGCACAGGACACGGCTCCCTTAGGGCCTCCCAGTTCCCAACTGATCTTATCATCTCCTGGTCTTCTCTCTCAGGACCTGTCACTGGAGAATGTGCCCTGTTCAAAATGTGCGACACCTAATGTTTAGCTTCAATGACAACATTGTGTAGAGGGCACAAGGTCCATGTGCTCACAGACCCCTCAGGGAATTCAGTTGTTAACTACCCGGGGTTTCTCTTCTTCAACGGACGAAATCAGCGCATGTTCGCCTTGAAGGCTGGAGGGGATGTTGTTGGTTACCTGGTGATCTTTTGCTTTGTGTAGAGCCAGCGCTCACCTGAATACCCGTTACTGTAGGCTGTGACCTTTTCCAAACCTACTTTATTTGGGGTTCTTTAATGCTTATACCCCCCCCCCTTCCAACCCACCTAGATAGGAGGGAAAAGAGGTTAGTGGGAACAGGAGAAGTAGACCTTTTTAGACTCAGTTCCTGGGAGTGATTCCCCTGGTGTAGTCAGCAGGATTTCAGCAGACCAGCAACTCAACAACCAAAGTTGTTTTGGGTCTTGGTATTGTTATATATATCCTCTCAGAGTCTGTAATAAGAAGTGTTTCAGCTGGCAAAACCCAAGCCTCTGCAGGAGGTGGTGTGTCTTCTAAGTAGATAAACATCGTCTGGATACAGGACATTCAAGTTTTAAATAATGGCTCATTTTATTCCCAACTTGATTTGCCTGGTGATTGAATTATTAGTGACTGGTTTCCTAACTAGGACACTCAAGTTGCCTCATCAAAAAAACCAAACAAAAACAAAACACAAAACAAAAACCAAAAACCAACCAATGAACCAACCAACCAACCAACCAAACACCCCCCAAAACAAAAACAAAAACAAACAAAAAACATAAATGCAGTCAGTAGTTCTTAAACGTCCTTCTTTTAAAGCCTTATAACAAAATCAGTTCCAAAGGTTTTCACAAGGCCAGCTTGCTGAAGTCGGGTTGTCTGAGTCTGTCCCTGGAAGCCCAGTTGAGAGACAGAGTCCAGAATCAATGCAAAAGCAAAGGAATTTATTAATCTGACGCATCTGGGTCCACCAAACTCTGGGGAGATGGAAAGACCCCGTCCTACAGAGACTCAGGGTTTAAATATCTTCTACAAAAAGTACAACTCAGTGGCAATGGTTAGTTAAAGAGTGCTAGGCTAACAATAGGGGGTCTAGGGTGGTAAATCCTAAGTAGGGCGAGATAAGAGCAGTAATTCCCAGGGGCAGGGTTGAGATGGGGGCTAGGGAGAATTTTTAACTTGTTCTCCTCAGTTCACTACAGCTTTCTTTGTTATCGTTATGGGCCTGCAGCTTGCTCGGCTGACGCTGCTATTGTCATGGGAACTGAGTCCAGGCCACCTGTAATTTTATATTTCCTCAGCTAAAAACTCCATTTCCTTAACTAATAATGAAACACTATTTCCTTTAGCTAATAATGACACTGCTGCATTCAGGCCATCTAGAACCTCACAGTACGGTCCTGCTTCCTTCAGTTACCAGAACGTTCTTCTGCCTGTCTTTTAGACTTGACAACTTCAGTTTTTAGGGTTTGTTGGCTCCTGAAGAACTCTTTTTTTTTTTTAATTAATTTATTCATATTACATCTCGATTGTTGAAGAACTCTTTCTAAAGGGTGCACGAAATTGAACTTGGAAAGCCTCCCACAACTGTGTGTGTGTGTGTGTGTGTGTGTGTGTGTGTGTGTGTGTGTGTGTAGGCATCCGTGTGAGTACATGGATTTAATCAAACCTTGACCACTTACAGCAGAGAGGGGCATAGCAATAAAATTTACTTTGGACTCACTCTTGTAAACAGGAGAATAACTTAATCATAGCTTGCTTAACTTGTTTTACAATCACACAATTATGTTTTTGCAGCTTTTGTATTAGAACAAGGTTTTTTGTTTTGTTTTGTTTTTTGTTTGTGTTTTTTTTTTTTTCCTGAGACATGGTTTCTCTGTGTAGCCCTGGCTGTCCTGGACTCACTTTGTAGACCAGGCTGGCCTCAAACTCACAGCGATCCACCTGCCTCTGCCTTCCGAGTGCTGGGATTAAAGGCCTGCGCCACCATGCCCGGCTAGAACAAGTTTTAAATGTCATCTTGAAACCGACTGGTTTTTTTTTGAGGGTGGGGTTTGGTGGGGGTCTGAGGTTTTGTGGTGCTGGGGCAGCCCGGGGTCTCGCACACTCTAAAGCTATATTCCCAAGCCGGAAACAAGCATCTGAAGTGCTAATACCGTAACGGGGCGCAGACCTTAGCCGGCCCCAAAATCTCAGCACAACTGACCGTACTCAGGCCGTAACCCCAGCACCTAGACAGCACCACCTCTAAAACAAAGGCCTAATCCATCAAAGTCCACAGTTCTCGGAAAGTTTCTAAATGTATTAACCTTGCTTTTTGGCTTCAGTAGTTCAGCTTCTGGCTAACGGCTCTTGTTCACCGAAGTGTGTCAGCCCCCGATATGGGTTTTGTGCTTAGAAGCAAACCATGGGGAAAGTGTTTGGGGTCCCAGTGTAGTCACTGGCCCACTACTAAAGATTTTCTATTGGCTTAAACACGTGTCCGAGCAGTCTTCTCTGGTGAATAACCTACAGCAAACACAAAGCTATTTATTTATTTTTATTTACTTAGTGGCATGGACACACACATCACAATACACATATGGAAGTCAGAGGGACAACTTGCCAATGTCAGTTCTTTGCCTTGTGGGTCTTGGGGACTTGAACTCAGTTCATCAGACTTGACAGCAAGCACTTTTGCCCCTACCCACTGAGGTAAGTCATAGCTCCTAAAGCAATTACAATTTTAAAAAATGTGGGTAATATGTTTACTTCCTCTGGAAGCGGTAGAGCTGTGGACCATGGGACCTAGCTGAAGAGAGTGCGCCACTGTGAGTGTGTCTCTGTATAGACTGGCCCCAGCCCCTTCCTGCTGCACAAAACAGACATATCTGCATACACCAGCTTATTGCAGCACTATTTGTTGAGGTGGATACGGAGCTACTGTGTGTTCAAGCACTGGTTGCTTGCCCCCAGGATCCTTGCGGTCCTATGGGCAGATACTCATGTATTCAGAATGGTGTGGGAACCATGCCTACCAAATTGTCCCTGATTGGATAATAAAAGTTGCCGACAGCCTATAGTTGGGCAGAGAGAGAAGTGAAAGGCGGGACTTCCTGGGAGAAGGAACTCTGGGAAGAAGGAAGAGGAAAGGTCTTTTCGACAGGAGACAGGAGAGGAGACAAATGTGACAGTGGACCTGAAAGGTATAGCTAGCTAAGTGGCTGGAGGGGCTAAGTGGACGGGTTAACTTAGATGAGCTAGTTGAAAGTCTGCCCAGCTAAGGCTTTGGAATATTAAAAGGTCTTGGCGTCTTTACATCTATGGCCTAAGGCCCACCCTAAGTTTTAGGCCTTTACACCAAGAGACATTAGCCCATAGTCTTCCACGATTATTTGCAGTAGATAAGATAAACTGTTTTGTCACTCCTTGCTTATCTCAGCCCTCATAGAATAAAGAGACGACCTTGCTTGAGGAAATGACGTGGTTGTTTGATCTTCTAGCTAGACCTTAGATGTCCCATATTAGTGCTAACGTTTCACTTACCGGCCACTTGTGTGTTTGTGTGCTCCCTGGCATATTAGTCAGGAGTCTCTAGGGTAACAGGAATTTATAGAATATATCTACAGTGTACTGAAGACCAGGTGGATGTCTCAGCTGGTCTTCAGGAGACACTGGAATCCAGAAGAAGTAGGCTCTAATGCCGGCGGCGGCGGAATAGACTTCCTATCAAGAAGAGGGTGGGCAGGCAGGGAGCAACAGCTTCCTTCTACGTCCTTACACAGGCTCGGAGCAGAAGATCAATGCTGTGTCTTAGGGTTCTCATTGCTGAAACAAAACACCATGACCACAAAGCAAGTTGGGGAGGAAGGGGTTGATTTGGTGGCTTGCACTTCCAGATTATAGTTCATCATTGGAGGAAGTCAGGACAGAACTCAAGCAAAGCTGGAACCTGGGGGCAGAAGCTGATGCAGAGGCCATGGAGGGCTGCTGCTTACTGGCTTAATTCGCCTGGCTTGCTCAGCTGACTTCCTTATAGAACCCAGGACCGCCAGCCCAGGCATGGCCCCGCCCACAGTGGGCCGGGTCCTCCCCCACTGATCAGTAATTGAGAAAATGCTGTATTGCTGGATCTCATGAAGGCATTTCCTCAACATAAGCTCTTTTATTTTTTTTCCTGTGATGACTTCAGCTTGTGTCAAGGTGACACGCAAACCAGACAGTAAAGGTGTTAAGCGGAAACCCTTCACGGTGTGTCCTCCTTTCCGGTATTTTAGTTAATTCCACATGGAAGCGAGCTGACAAGCGAGAACAGCCACCACACCTGGGTGGCACTGCTCACTGTCTCCCAGAGCTTCTCTTCTGTACCCAACAGCCCGAGGAACTGGAGCCAGCGACCTGGTTGTAAGCCTATGAGGTTTTCTCGAGCTCTTTCCTAAGTCGTGTCTTGCATGTTTCGTCGAGAGATGAAGAAACAAATGGCCGTTGGGTGGACAGAGCGCGCGCACACACACACACACACACACACACACGCTGATGCAAGTCTGAAACAACAAGAAAGAGAGCCAGATGTTATAGAAACAGTGAGATGAGCACGTTGTTGGGGAAATGCCCTCCTAGCTTTATGTACTTGGCGCACTGTTGTGGGGTCCCTGCAAGCCCCACTGTCAGCAGGGAACTGGGCTCAACATGGCTCAGCCAAGCTGCTTCAAACTTCTGGAGTCTGACCCCGTGTGATTTGTCGTTGTTGTTTTTTACATATTTTAAACATGGTGAATTTTTGGGGTGGGGTGGGGAGAGTTTCCTCGTGACAATAATCACAACAAAGCTTACGGCACACCTGCACTGAAACTCCATTTCAAAGTACGTGCCTTTTGCAAGGCACCTGTGACCTCTTCCACAAAAGTGGGGCCCATTGACCGAGAAACAATGCTCAGGGTAAAGTGTAGTGGATGTACCTGTGTTTTCGTTTGATCCCAAGTGTGGGATGGGGAACAGATGTGTGAGAGAACAGGTGATGTTTATCCACTAGAAGACGCACCGCCTCCTGTGGGGCCTTGGGTTTTGCCAGCTGAAACACATCCTAGTGTAGACCCTGAGAGGAGATACATATTTATGAGCCCAAAGCAGGAGGTGATGGCTTTTTGGGTCTCGGTATTGTTTGGCTGTTCATCGCTTCACTTCGAGACGCTCCTAGAGAGAACTGCTCCAGAGAACACCAACTTTGGTTGAGTTGCTGGTCTGCTGAAATCCTGCTGACTTCACCAGGGGAATCACTTCCAGGAACTGAGTTCAAAAGGGTCTACTTCTCCTGTTCCCCCAAACCTCTTTTCTCTGAGCACTGTTGGTCTTTGGGCTGAAGGGTGAAGCTTGGGGTCACGCACAGAACAAGATCCATGCCACATGATCCTGAGTCCAGCTGGGGGTTCGGGGAAAAAGGATACTTTCCTTCCTAAGTTTGACTGCTCCTTTAGCTTGGTGGCAGCAAGGAGCTCCGGGCTCTGGGAAACCAAGCCAGGCAGCAGCAAGGGCTTAACTCAGGTGTCAAGGGGCTGCAGGCAGCTTGCTTGGGCAGATTGGCACCGCAGTGGGCAGAGGAGAGCGAACGGCAGAGGCTTGCAGCCGCTGGGCAGGCTGTAGCAGTGACTTGTGGCTGTTCTGCAGTGAAATCTTTGGGGAGAAGGGGAGCGAAATGGGGACTTAACAACCTTGGGCAGTGGGGAGGTCGCTTGACCATGAATGTGTCTCATTGGCTGGGGGACTTAGGATGGTAGCACTACTCCACTACTTGGGGAAAGATAGCGGTGACAAGCTCACGCGGCTGATCACTTGTAGCCACCTGGGGGTTGTGTCACGTGCTCCTGAGGCAGGCCCAGAAACAGGAGAGAGCTTTGTCCCACACTTTCTGTTCTCAGGACGGGATTTTTAAACCACCAGTTTGAGGCGTGAGCACGCGCCATCTCTGAAGTTCCCCGCCAGTTCCTCTGGAGGCGCGTTCCACAAGCCCCGCACGAGACATCAGCAGCTGGGGGCTCATGACCCTTTTTTCCTTATGTAGAAGTATCCACCAGAGCCGAAACAGGGCCGAGCTTAGCTGTCGGCTGGGATTATAGTGCTGAGGCAGAACCACTGCAGACGACGAAGAGGGGGAACGAGGGGAGGAGGAAGTGGTGATGGAGGGGGCGGGGCATAAGAAGGAAAGACACAAGACAGAAGAAAATAGCAGGTTCATGAATAAAAATAGAATACACAAAGAAAAAGTGGGAAAAAAAATCTTCCTGGCTAAGGTGGATTCCAACCAAAGTGATAAAAATCAGATTTGACAGACAGAGATCTCCTAAATATCTTGGTTGCAGACACGAGGAAAGAAACCAAGAAGACCAAACACGCCAAGTACCATAATTTGCTGATCCTTCCACATAGGAGCAGCTCTGAAACTGACTGAGACATGAAAATATCTCCATCCAGGATTTTAGCTAAGCATGGCCAATAAATCTTTGGCTACAAAATCCTCAGGACTTATCATGTCATTCTTTTAAATGGCATAAATTAAAATTTTATTTTACAGTTTGATTATACAGTCCAGGCTAATTTATATAGAAAAACAAATGCCTTACCTGTGTGAACAGAGAGAAAGAAAAATCTTTAACTGAACTGTGCTCAGTGTACAGCCAATATATATGTATAATATCTTTGAAAGTTTATATATTTTGCAGAGCAAAGGATCAGATACACACACACACACAAAATACTAAAAAATGTTTGCATCCAAGTAAATTTCAAAGCAGCTGTTTAGATCATCCTTCACCACAGAATGTTCCAAGCAGAACCTCAGTTTAAGCTCTGGACTTTCTCAGAATTGGACAAGAACTGTTACAGCTAGCTTTCTTAAGACTGGACAATATCCCAATTTTCTTGGGCCCTCCAAAAGAAAAACTACATCCCAAATCAGCAAGAAGCAATATAAGAAAACTACTTCCAATCAAAAAAGAGAGTAGCTAGGCATGGTGGCGCACACCTTTAATCCCAGCAGGCAGAAGCAGGCTAATCTCTGCAGATCTGAGGCCAGCCTGGTCTACAAAGTGAGCCCAGGACAGTCAGGGCCCTTGTTACACAGAGAAACCCTGTCTCCAAAAAAACAAAAACAAAACAAAAACCCACCACCACCACCACCAAAAAAACCCCCAAAAAACAGTAGATGGTTTTTGGTTATTCTATGCCAGATAAATGTTTGTTATCATTTTAAAGAGGTTGGTTATAGGAAAGGTAAGCAACAGGGTAGATCATTGAATCTACTTTTAGACCTAAGAGCACTAGTAAGCCAAAAACCTTACATTGGCACAAATCTTTGTATATTGATGCAGACTGAAGAGCATATTTGGTTACAACATGCTAAGGTACTGTGCCTATGCAATTCTTAAAACTGCAATGTAAAATTCTAGTCCTTTTGAAAGTTGCTATTACCAGCTGTTTAGGATAATTGTGAAATTCATATTAGCAGTCAGACAATGAAACTCATGGTCGTGTTAGATACTAGCTTAGTTAATCACAAGAATTTGTTTCCTAGATTGACAGATTAGATAGATAGAAGATAGTCTTAAAACAAACAAACAAACAAACAAACAAACAAAACCCTCTGAGATCTACAGAATATAGCATTAACTTAAGACCTCTTGACCATGAGGCAGGTCTGCTTCTGGCAGCAGCCCCATTCTAATTCAAAGAGCATCAAAGACCTCGTACGTGGCAAGCTAGCCCCAGGGTGAGAAAATGTCCTTGTGGCGAATACAGACAGGCTATTGTTAAACTGGACAAACGGGATGCAGGAAGGTCGACTGCCGAGTTTTGCAAGGACAAGGCCGGCAAGTCCTCTGTAAATATTGCCTCAGAGAAAAGTCTGTCAAATATTCTGTCCCAGAAGACTGAGGACGATCCTCTGGTGTTGTCCAGGTAACAAATTTCTCTGTCACTTCTATACTTGTGGAAGTTGCTTGTCTGCATATTTAGGTAATATTTATTCCTTCTTAAGTCTCTGATAGGGTTGAAGACTAGATAGTCATAGCCTCACAGTTAAATTGTTTAGGATGATAGAAATTGATAGTCAAATACTTTATCCAGGGGTGCCAAGTACACAAATGTAGTAAATCTTACCTAATAATTTTTATAATTATTATTATTATTACAAAAAGTTTGTTACTGTAAGAGAAAGAGCCTTTTATTGGACTAAAATGGGGGAGATGTACGGACAAGTTATTGTGTAATTCAAATGCTGATTTCTGTCCCCTCCACCCCATCCCCTCAACCCCTTCACCTCCCAATCCCCCCACCCCTCCAACCCCACAACAGCGTGCAGACTAAGCACAGGATTTCTGACATGGCAGAATTTGGCATGGGTCCCCACACTTCCTCTCACAGCCCGTATAGACCCTAAGGCCACCCTCTGGCTGCTAGGAGAGCATTCTTTCCTGACCTCCAGGCCTCTTTCACCTTCTCCGTGGTGGTAGGGCATTGCTAGATGGCCCGGTTGTCTGTGAATTGGCTCTGCAGTCCACACAGGCCTTGAGCTTGCCATCCTCCTGCCTCAGCCTTCCCAGTAGCTGGGATTACAGACAGAAGCAAGGGACAAGCTCCCACCATGCCTGTAACCTTTTAATTTGAGATGACTAGTTTCACCTGAGACAACACACATGGGCTAGGTAATTCTCCTGTTCCTCTCTTCCTCAGGTCCCCTCAGTGTGGCACCTGTATCTGGAACCCCTGCATCTAAGGCAGGCAAAAACAAAACAAAATACAAAAAACACACCAGGGTTAGGATCAAGCAGTGGGAGTTCGGGTGGCTGCTTCTGGCAGCACACTGCAGATCCGACACCTCGCTGCTGTTTTCAGATGGGAGCTCACTGTGTCTAGGCAGACCAGGCTAGCCTTGAACTCTCAGAGATCTGATTGCCCATGCCTCCTTAGTGCTGGTATTAAAAGGAAAGTGTGTATGCCACCATAGCCACCTCACTCCCTTTTTAAAGATTTACTTCTTTTTTGTTGTTTTGTTTTGGAGACAGGGTTTCTCTGTGTAGCCTCGGCTGCCCTGGACTCACTCTGTAGACCAGGCTGGCCTCAAACTCACAGAGATCCACCTGCCTCTGCCTCCAGAGTGCTGGGGTTAAAGTCGTGCCCCACCACGTCCAGCTAAAGATTTACTTCTTTTATGTGCACTGAGTGTTTTGTTGGCATGTATGTATGCACGTATGTGTACCACAGACTTGCCCGGTGTCCACTAAGGTAGTTACCTGAAAATGTTAACAAGCATGTGCCTACTGGAAAACAAGCCCAGGCTCTGCTTGAGCACCAAAGCCCTTCAAACACTCCAGCGCCTTCTCTGTTGTTTTTGAGACAGGGTTTCAAGAAGCACAGGCTGTTCGGACCGATCAAGGATGACCTGAGCTCCTAACGTCCTTGAGCCAACTTCCTAAGTACTTAGATCACAAACACGAGGCCACCACGCCGGCAGGCATTGCTCCATCGTCCTCTGCCAGGGACCAATGAATGGACACACGGATCTTCAGCGGTGGCCCCGACATTCTGCTTGGAGTTGTTGAATGGGAGCTTTTCCCGACTGCGGCAGAACACTTCAGAGACCAGGCAGCATGAACCTGGTTACATGTAGGTTACATCCTCGGTACGTATCCATGCTGCAGACTGTGTGGCAGCGAGGATGCTTGTCTTCTCCGTGCAGTGGCCATTCCTGCACTGTGGGGGGTGGGGGAATCTCAGAACTGGAGTTGCCAGCAGGTTTGTTCCTGAAGAAGCATCAGAGAACCTTCTATAACCTTCACTCTATATGTAGTGATTAAAAACAAGATGCCAGGTCAGGCGTGGTGGTACATGCCTTTAATCCCAGCACTTGGGAGGCAGAGGCAGGCAGATCGTTGTGAGTTCAAAGCCAGCCTGGTCTACAAAGTGAGTCCAGGACAGTCAAGGTTACACAGAGAAACCCTGTCTCAAAAAACCCAAAAATAAAAATAAAGTAAGAGAAACAAGAAAGAGAGAGAGACACGAGGAGGGTTTGTCCCTTTATATACTCCTGGGCAGGGGCATGCTCAGTGGCAGGTAGGTAGTGATGTCATAGGTTGCTAGGCAGACTGGGGCAGACTCCTAACAGGCAGTATGCTAACACTTTAACCTTCTCATTACAAGGGAAACGCTAATTGAAATCCTACCTTCGAAGCTGCCTGCACAACATCTTCATAGTTTCACAGAGGAAGACATTTTTATTTGAAGGAGGGAGAAGCACCTCCCTCCACCACCTGTCCTTGGCTCTTGGCTGAGGCCCTTATTACAAATGGCAGCTGTGACAATGGCAAAGCACTGCTGCTGACTTAATGCAAGTTCATTATCATGACAGGAGAGCCTCAGTCTCAGGGAGGAAGCAGGTGAACCAGGGATTCAGACCTGACCCTGATGAGCAGCACACCATGGGGGGGGGTTGGGGGGGATAAAATGGGGGGGGCTGGGGGGGATAAAATGAGGGGGTGGGGTGGGGCAGAGGTCTGGGATGCACCCCTCTGCTCCCTCCTTTGTGATCCTGTCTCCAGTGCTAAGGATGCTCCTAACCCTGAGCCTGAGCACACTCCCCTGCTGTGTGACATCACACTTAAAGAGCTGTCATGTTTTACTCACCCAATGGAGCAAATCTTCTCAGCTAGGGAACAGAGAATAAACCAGAAAGTAGGGCTACCACTAAGGCATTAGGCTAGCCAGTGGTTTCCCTGGGGTTAAAGAAACAGAAACAACTGTTATCACCAAAGCCAGTCATAGCATGGATGACAGTTCACAAAGGCTGGGAACCTGGAGTGCACTGCACAGCCTGCAGGCAGCTGGGCAGGTAGGAAACTGCTTCCCCGGGCAACTCAGACGTCTCAGAGCGTCTCTCTGCAGTCCTTCCTGCTTGTGTGTTTGCTTGTGGAGGGAGGCTTGGGGAATGTGGTCAGTTTCAGTGACTTCCTGAAGCTGTTGAGTTGTTTATTCCTTGAACGTCCTTGCAAGATGCAAATGTTTCACTTCATCTCCCTTTTAACATCCTGTGTCTTAGCTTCCACTTAGAACAGCTGTTGTGCACTTTTGCTTGGAATCATGTCTTTCGATGAGTCCCTCCACTGTGGAAGGTTTTAATCTCCCATGAGGGTCTTGGTACCCGTTTCCCCGAGAGAGAAAGGTAGGGAGGAGTGAGTTCCCTTCCAGCTTCTGCTTAAAACGATTCACGTACCAAGGTCCTAGGTTTTGGGCCAATGTGTCCCAAATCCATCAAACCTAGGATGCAAGGCCGAGAATCCAAAACATTGATGCAAGTGACTCTGAAGGTTAATTTTATATGCTTACATCTATATAAAGGAATGAGTTTGTATTCACTCTACATTTTTTTTCTCTCTCAAGTTTATGTGTCCAAACCTTATGAAAACAGCAGAACCGGATGCCATGGCCCACTTGAGGAGGAGGCAGAGGCAGGCAGATATCTCTGAGTTCGAGGCCAGCCTGGTCTACAAAGTGAGTCCAGGCCAGCCAAGGCTACACAGAGAAACCCTGTCTTGAAAAATAAAAACAAAAAACCAAACCAAACCAAACCAAACAACAACAAAACAGCAACCCCTGAACACTTCAATGTATCTTATAAGAAATGTCATTATTTCTGGAGGAATCTCCATCCCTGATTTCAAACTGTGCTATAGAGCAACAGTAAGTAAAGCAGCATCACACTGGCATAGAAACAGACTGGTTGATCAATGGAGTCAAATCAAAGATCCAGAAATAAATCCACACACCTATGGACACTTGATTTTTGACAAAGAAGGCAAATCCATACAATAGAAAAACATGGTATCTTCAACAAATGGTGCTGGGCTAACTGGATGTCTACATGTAGAAAAATGCAAATAGATCCATATTTATCACCATGCACAAAACTCAAGTCCAAGTGGATTAAAGACCTCAACATAAAACCAGACACACTAAATCTGTTGGAAGAAAAAGTGGGGAAGATCCTTTAATTCATTGGCACAGGAGACAACTTCCTGAACAGAACTCCAACAGCCCAGGTTCTAAACTCAACAATTAATAAACGGGACCTTGTGAGGCTGAGAAGCTTCTGTAAGGCAGGAGACACTGTCAACAGAACAAAGCGACAGCCTACAGACTAGGAAAAGATCTTCACCAACCCTACATCTGACAAAGGTCTAATATCCAAAATATATAAAGAACTCAAGAAATTAAACACCACCAAGCCAAATAACCCAATTAAGAAATGAGGTTCGGAGCTAAACAAAGAATTCTGAACAGAGGAATATTAAATGGCTGAGAAGCACTTAGAAGAAATGTTCCATGTCCTTAGTCATCAGAAAAATGCAAATCAAAATGACTCTGAGCTGGGCATGGTGGCGAATCGTTCAAGGCCAGCCTGGTCTACAAAGTGAGTCCAGGACAGCCAAGGCTACACAGAGAAACCCTGTCTTGAAAAACCAAGGGGGGGAAAAAAAAAGACTCAGATTCCATCTTACAATCATCAGAATGACTAAAATAAAAAACACAAATGACAGCACATGCAGGTGAGGATGTGGAGAAAGAGGAACACTCCTCCATTGCTGGTGGGAGTGCTAACTTGTACAACCACTTTGGAAATCAATCTGGCGCTTTCTCAGGAATTGGGAATAGAGCTTCCTCAAGACCCAGCTATTGAACTCCTGGACATATACCTGAAAGATGGTGCACGGCACAAGGACCTTTGCTCAATCATGTCCATCACAGAGTTATTTGTAATACCCATAATCTGGAAACAACCTAGATGTACCTTAACTGAAGAATGGATAAAGAAATTAGTACATTTAAACTATGGAATACTACTCAGCTATTAAAAAAAAGGGAATCTTGACATTTGCAGGCAAATGAATGCAACTAGAAATGATCATCCTGAGTGAGGTAACCCAGACCCAGAAAGACACGCATGGTATATATTCACTTGTAAGTGGATATTAGCCCAATGTGGATGTCCTCTGGGAGTCTTCACTCAGCAGGGGATGGGGACAGATGCTGAAACTGGCTATTGGACTCCAGGTGAGAGGGGTGTGGAAAAATGGGGAGATAGAAGGACCCAGAGGGTCCAGGAGCCTCACAAGACCATCAAGGCTGGTGAATCTGGACCCAGGGGGTCCTGCACAAACTGTTGTACCAACCAAGGACAGTGCATACAGTAAGCCTAGACCCCCTGTTCAGATCTAGGCAATGGATAACTCATTATCCATGGTTGTTGGGGGAGCGGGGACTGACTCTGACATGAACTCTGGTGCCCCGTATATTGACCACTTCCCCTCGGTGGGGAGGCCTGGGTGCACTCAAAGGAAGGGGAAGCAGGCTATCCGGATGAGACCTGATGAGCTGTGGCCATATGGTGGGGGAGGAGGACCCCTTCTGTCAGAGGTCTAGATGAGGGGAATAGGGAGAAAGGGGCAGGGCGGGAAGATACAAGTAAGGGGATAACAATCAGGGTGTAAACTGAAAAAATTATATATATAAAAAACAAAACTACAATTGAAGTTTAAAAAAAAAACCCTTTCTATTCACTGTTAAAAAAGAAAAAAGAAATGCGATTATTCATGATTACGGTTTGGTATTCGTCTCTTCTCTGATAACTCCTGCTTTTCCGTGGTTCTCTCATCTCCACTTTCAGATCTGTCTGCGGAGGGAGCTTGGGGCTTGAGAGTTCCTTCCGTAGGCCACACCTCTTTGCTGGCTTCCCTCTGAGAGGTCTGGAAATCTCCTTCAGCCTAAAGTCTTTGCTCCGGGAAGCTTGCAAGAGGAAGGCCACACTACCCAAAGAAAACAACCCAGGATGAAACAGGCCACAGGCCGACTGCAGAAAGGAAGCTGCACCGCAAAAACGCAAAGTCTGATGGGCTGAGTTTCCTGCTACAGCTCATTAAGGACAGGGCAGCGGCCCCTCTGTAGTAAGGATCTGGAACCTTCCCAGGAAGGGTTAAGGACGTAACATTGCCTTGTCACCTAAATGAAAGAAAACTGCTTTCCCCAAACGTAAAGGTCCCACCGAGATTTGAACTCGGATCGCTGGATTCAGAGTCCAGAGTGCTAACCATTACACCATGGAACCTTCACAGTGGCTATCTCCTTAACATTTCCTCAACTGTGCGTAGAAGTATTTACCATCCAGTTGGTTTTTTTTTTTTCTTGACTGTCCTACTTGCGTTTCATTTCCACCTGCAAAAAAAAAAAAAAAAAAAAAAAAAAAGCGAGATCAAGTCCGCTCAACTCAGAGCTTCTGCCCCATCGTCTGCCTCAGACTCCATGACTTCCTGTCCTCACCGGAAATTCTCCAGTAAATGGTTTTAGTGTTCTCGTCCTTGACCTTTGTAATGAGCATGTAAGAGCAATGTCAACTGCTCAGTGTAGAAAACCATAATAAGTGTGTTATGAAGTGATAAGGACAGCTGTAGCCAGCTGAGTAGTAAACATGAGTGGCGTATAGTAATAGATAAGCAGACCTGAGTGTGTGATGTGATAAAGAGTAAAGAAACTCAGTGAAAAGTATAGTAATAAAACCGCGGTCGAAAGCCTTCATATCTCACTTCCACCATGACTGCATAAATCCCGACTGCCCGGAACGAGATCCACCGAACGACCGAGACTCTGCCCAAATACCCAAACACGAATGACGGCTCAAGCTCCGAGGACCCTACTGCTGTAACCAGAAGTCGCAGCTCTGGACCTGTCGTCGCTGACACGACTCTCCATCAGGTCGTATAACCCTGATTAGGAATGTTAGATGCTACTCCTATTAGAATTAAGATAGTTATGAATGCTTGAGTATAAGATAGAATAGTATGGAATGGCATTATTATATGATTTGGCCATTTGTGTTTTTGGACTGATTTGGTGTTGTTTTTGTGTAGTGGTGACTGATATTCTTGAACCCGTTTATGTTAATAAACTTAGCAACTGCAAAACCACTGATCAGTCTCAGATTGAGTTCATTCGGGATCCTGAGTGCGAAGTACTCAGTGCTCGCGACACCCTTCGCTTTCCCCACCTTCCAGAACACCTAGATCAGGACTGGAACGCGGGGAAGGGGGGCGGGGGGGCAGGGGCGGGGGGGCACAGGGGGGTGGGGGGCACAGGGGGTTGGGGCACAGGGGGGTGGGGGGCACGAGGGGCACAGGGGTGGGGGGGGGGGGGGGGGAGGCACAGGACAGGGGGGGCACGGGGGGCATAGGGGGTGGGGGTGGGGGGGGGGGGGGGGGGGGGGCACAGGGGGGGAGGGGGGGGGGGGGGGTGGGGGGCACAGGGGGGGAGGGGGTGGGGGGCACAGGGGGGGGGGGGGGGGGGGGGGGGGGCACAGGGGTCTTCACATACGCACATTTGTGTACCTTTGGTGGGCTTAGTGTTTCTTACAACAAATGTGTGTTTAAAAACAAAACAAAATTAAACTCAAGCAACTAAATTAAAGGTTTACATAAGACACTCAAGGTCGTGTTAATCTCAAAAACGTGAAGAGAAAGACCCAAATCACCATCATGACCAAATTCATTAAAGCAAGCTCTTTTATTGGTGTCTTTGGGCGCCCCCCTCTAAGGCATGGTTCAACAGGTCAGCACCGGACAAGAGGAAGACGCGAGTTTTAGAGTTCAGGGGTAGTGGGGATTCCAAATGGGGGATTTGGCAGGCAAGTAGCCGGAATTACAGAAGTGGAATACAACAAGATGGTCGCAACAACGGGTAATCATAGTGAACTTTTAAAACAAAAGTAGCATTGCAAGGTGGTTATTGCAACTTTTTCAAGCAAAGGCATGGTTGCTGTTTCCTGGAACAAGCAGTACAGAACCACTTGTGGTTAAGGTTACAGGTGGGGCACAGCCCAATCCTTGAGAAACAGAGATTTAATAAAAAAAACAGGACCGAATCTTGTTTGTCTTCACTCTAAAATGGCTTTTAAGCCCAAGATGGAGGTAGGCTGGCTCGTCACTAGACTGTACTTGTATGTGTTAAAACACACCATACAGAAGACCAGAGGGCCGAGTTTTATTTTTCTGACTTATTTTTAATAGTCATCTAGGGATAACCACTTTTTAAAATTTGATTGTAAACCTGGTGTGGAGGCACGAACCTTTAATCTCAGCACTTGGAAGGCTGAAGGAGGCGGAGTTCTGTGAGTTCTAGGCCAGCCTGGTCTACAGAGGGAGTTCCAGGTCAGCCGGGGCTCCGTGATTAGATCTTGTCTCAAAACAAAAAATAAATAAATGTAAAATTATCAAACTTTTGTGGTATATTCGCTCACATTTTGCAAAAACAAAAAAAACAAACAAAACGAAACTTAAAATGTTCTCTTTGGGTGGGTGCGGGGGAGCGGGGTTTCAAGATAGTCTATCCCCGGCTGTCTTGGACCTCACTTTGTAGACCAGGCTAACCTCGAACTCACAGAAATATCTATCTACCTCTGCCCCGCAAGCGCTGAGACTAAAGGTGTGCAGCCGCTATGCCGAGCCAAGGAGAAGGTTTTCAATAAAACCACAAACATTTACCTCTGTGTAAACCACTTTGAGAGAAGAATCTGCACACTTGCCGGGCTCCTCAGGTCCTCAAAGGGCGGCTCCCAGCTCCCCTGCCCTGCCTTCTCCACCCCTGCCCTGCCCTCCCTGCCCTGACTTCCCTGCCCTGACTTCCCCTCCCCTCCCCTGCCCTCCCTGCCCTGCCCTCCCCTGCCCTGCCCTCCCTGCCCTGCCCTTCCCTGCCCTGACTTCCCCTCCCCTCCCCTCCCCTCCCCTCCCTTCCCCTGCCCATTCCCCTGCCCTCCCCTCCACTCCACTCCCTCCCCACTCCACTCCCTCCCCACTGTCCTCACCCCACCCACCCCCGCCCTGCCCACGGACCCTAACCCTCCCCGGTGCGAGCTGGGTCCGCTCCGTGACTCCAGCACACACCCGGGGTGACCAGCTCCTGGTCCTTCCCTGAAAGACCCTACGCAGCCTTTCTGGGCGCCCAGGGCGGCGCGACCCCGCCAGCGTGGAGACCCTAAGCGGGCCCCGACCCCCCGATCCCCGGGCGGCGGAGGGATCGCAGCGCCGGGAGCTCGCGGCTCAGTCCGTCCGCCCGAGCTCGGGAACCGGGCGCTGCTTGGTGGCTCCGGTTCCGTCCCCAGCGGCAGTGACACGTCTCTCACCATCCAGCCATCCGCCCCGTTTCCGCGGCGTCTCTGTGGCGCAATCGGTTAGCGCGTTCGGCTGTTAACCGAAAGGTTGGTGGTTCGAGCCCACCCAGGGACGGGCTTCTCTTTTAATGCCTTTATACGGGACCCGAATCGTGAACTGAATAAACCTTCTCTAGACAAGAAACCGTCCCAAGTGCTGGGATTAAAGGCGCCACCACCTCCTGGCTTCGATCTAACCTTTAAAACCTGACAAATAATGTCCCAAGGAATTATGTTCCTACCCGACTGTTGATAAACTAGACTGTGTCTCCATCTTGGGCTTAAAAAAAAAAAAGCTATTTTATAGTAAAGGCAAACTAGGTTCGTTCCTGTTTGTGATTAAATCTCTGTTTTTCAAGGGTTGAGCTTTGCTCACCTGTAACCTTAACTACAAATGATTCTGCACTGCCTGTTCTGGGACGGCAACTGCACCATCTTTGCTTATAGAGGTCGTAGTCACCAACTCCTTATTCTGTCCTGTTTCTGTGAGTCCCACTTACTTGCCTGCCAAGCCCACCACCACGGCCACCACCATTTGGAAACTCTCTACCCCTGACCTATCAGAAACTTATCTTCCCCGTGTCCAGGGCTGAGCTTGAACCCAGCTTTAGAGGGAGGCAGCCGGTGTACGCGATACAAAGAAGCTTGCTCCAAGTTGGCCATTGAACCGGCGGTCTTTATCTCTGACTAACACTGCCCAAAACGCCAAGGCTCCGGCGGGAGGGGGCACAAGCCAGAGTGGTGCGAATCCCTGTGGGCGCTAAAGCGAATCAGGACTGGAAGAGCTCGACCACGGATCTCGCTGCAGGAAAGTCCCAATCTTGGAAAGGTTTCCGCTGCGTCCCCCTCGTCGTGGGGACCCCCATGACCACCAGGGTCCGCAGTCACAGGCAGCTTCAGTTACTCTGGGTTCAGACGGCCCTGCGGCGCCTGGGGCGGTGTGATCCCTAGAGTCGGCGGGAGGCGTTAACATGAGTGGCCGCTTCTTTACGGGACAGGAAACATGACAGTCGGGACCGCGGGCCAGAGCATAAGTTTCTAGATGCCCGTTTTATGAGGAGGAGGGGGGAGGAGGTGGAGGAGGAAGGGGAGAAGAGGAAGAGGAGGAGGGGAAGAGGAGGAGAAGGTAAAGGAGGAAGAGGAGGGGGAGGAGGAGGAAGAGGGAGACCAGTCCCTCCTGGACGAGTTCCTCCGTTGCTAGCCCAGGGTCCATTGGGGCCACAGTCTCCTGGTCTAGGGAGATTGTCAGGCCTTTGCCGCTGTAGAGGAAGCTGGACTCACAGAGGCACCTGGTGCTTTGCCAGCAGCCAGACTTGCACTGTATACAGCCCAAGACTTTCCACCAGGGATAACGCCTGTGCCCCTGCCCCCAGCCTGTGCTCTGGACCTCTCAGCATGTTTCCATGCAGGCCAAGCTCTCTAGGCAGTTCAGTCCCACCACGTACAGTTGCTCTCACCTCCCGTCTGTGTCTAGGCAGGCAGGCATGTGGCAGATCATTTCAAGCGTCTCTCCTGGGTCTATTGCTTCTATTTCCGGGGTCGCCATGGAGCCCAAAGATGTGACCTGACCACTGGTGGGCCTTCTTTCCCAGTCTCCACGGTTGGGAAATGAAAAGGTTGAGTTGTAGATTAGATGGTTACCTCAGTGTCAAATGTAAGAAAAGAAAGGGCAGCTGGAGAGATGGCTGCTCAGCAGTTAGAAACAAGAACGGCTCTCACAGAGGACCTGGGTTTGGCCCCCAACACGCATAATGGCAGCTCACAGCTGTCTCTAACTCCAGGCCAGGAGTATCCCCGGCATCTGAGGGGGACGCATAATAAAGAAAACAGTAAAGCAAGTTGATGGTAAAGATATTTTTTTTTATTTCGCTGATCACTTTCAAACAACTTGGCAGTGTGAAGCTGTGGTCTAGTTTCAATTAAACGGCTCCGTGGCTGCATCACACAACTCTAATAACCTTGGCCTAGGCGCTGCTCGATTGTGGTTTCTGAGTTTCCCTGGCTGTGCAGAACTTGATGGTGGCATTGTACAGCTCGCAGAAGTCCTGCCTTTGTTTCCAGTTCAAATCCCTAATTATTCTGAGCTTGCTAGATGTACTGCTACCCAAAGGAGCAAATGGGCTGGTTGTGTGTGCCAGTGGTGGAACACGTGCACAAGGCTCCAGGCTTAACACTCAGCATCCTCACCTCCCACAGAAAAAGCAAAACAAATAGGTGAATGTTTCAGTTTTGTGGATGTCAAAAACACATCTCAAAACCTCAAAAGCAGTAAGACATAGTTCAATCTGATCATGGCCTCGGGGCTCAGCTTTCAGTTTCCACAGCACTGTGCCCCAGTGTAGTAACAGTTGTATGAAGTATTCATAATAACAGTATGCAGAAAGTCATAAATCAAGGTACTTCCCGACCATCGGGTTGAGCCAGGCACGGTGGCGCACACCTTTAATCCCAGCACTCGGGAGGCAGAGGCAGGCGGATCGCTGTGAGTTCGAGGCCAGCCTGGTCTACAAAGCGAGTTCATGACAGCCAAGGCTACACAGAGAAACCCTGTTTCGAAAAACCAACCAAACAAACAAACAGAGCTGTCTTTGCTCCGTGACTACACTGGAAGCCAAGGTAGGATTCAAGTATCAAAAACAAAATGAATGAGCCGAGCGTGGTGGCGCACGCCTTTAATCCCAGTACTGTGGAGGCAGGGGCAAGCGGATTGCTGTGAGTTCGAGGCCAGCCTGGTCTACAAAGCGAGTCCAGGACAGACAAGGCTAACACAGAGAGACTCTGTCTCAAAAAACCAAAACAAAAAACAAAACAAGAAACAAACGAGCAAACAAACCAAGATGAACGGAGTAGGAAGTCACAGGCACATAAACCTGATTTTTGTCTTTCTGGAGAGAAAAACTTGGGGCGCTGAAGAAAAAGGGTTTTGAGGGCAGCGTTCAAGGTTCAATCAGTCGTGTTAGGATCTGTGAGGGAGACCAAGTGTCCCATAGTGGGGCAGCTCTACCGCAAGAAATCTAGAAGGATCAAGTCCATATTCCTAAGAAGCTGGGGCTCAGGGACGTCCACGCCTAAGCCAGAAGTGCTAAGAACCAGCAGGAATACTGTGCCCATGAGAGGCAGCTTCATTCTAAAACTGAAAACTGCAGTGGGAGTTTGGGTTTCCTTAAAATCTCAAGTTATGTTATGTTGTGTAAATATGTGTTTGTTTTAATCTCAAGTGTGGGATATGGGCCTGCCTTACTTTGTCCACAGCTGTTAACTATGATTGCCTCCTGCAGGCTCTGAGAGGGGTGTGATCTTTGCCAGCTTCCAATAGTTTAATTCTGAAGACTGAAGAAATGCTGCACATGCTGCTTGCTCTGTGCCGGTTAGCTGGATATACTGACTACGAAGATTGGAATTGCCCCCAATAAACATAAACCAAGTCTGGGCATGAGGTCCCAAGGTCTGTGCTTGGAGGGTGAAGACAGATTCCCTCGGCCCGAGAGCGTCTTCAGACCGAAGTCACCTCGCTTGAGAGATAGTCCCGCTTCCAGCGCGTTGCTGCCGAAGAACCTGGCAGCGGCAGGAACCAGAGCTGCACCAGGCGGCTCCTAAGGGTTTCCTCGAGTGATGAAGTCGGCTTGGTCTCCCGATCTCTTAGCACTTTTAAAATTATATGCCTAATATCCCAACAGGACGGAGCCTGTTCACTTTCCCATCAGTTATTTCATCGTCCTGCTAAAAGCAACTCGAAGGAAGATAGAAGAGGCAGGAAGAAAGGAGGATGGAAAAGGAAAATCAGAAGGAATTCGGCGGAGGTGCCGTCACGAGACCTTGTCTTTAAAAAAGAAAAAGGAAATGAACGAGAAAAAAAAAAAAGAAAGAAAGAAAAGGAAGAAAAGAAGAAAGAAATGAACGAGACCGGGAAATGAGGCAGGTAGGGCGAGCAGAGGCGAAGGTGGAACTGCGGTCTCCACCCCTAGCTTTTTGCTAATTCCAGGAATCTTGGCTGCCCGCTGTGTGTGAGACGGAGACAAAGATGCAGCGCGCGAGGAGGCGGGAGGTGGGGGCGAGAGCTTCCCCTGAGCCAGAAAATCCTCAGCTTTCATCTTCGCCTAAACCTCTCCAGGCAGGCAGGCAGCTAGCTGTCCAGGGTCGGAAAACCAAGGGAGTCTTCGCGCTGCCCTCCGTTCGCCTTGCTCTCACTCTGAGCACAGCTGCGGGACAGGACGCTCGGAGCTGCAGAGAAGCCAACACAGCGGAGAGAGAAAAAAGACCCGTTTGCACCTGGAGCTCTTCAAATGAGGGTCTGCCATGGTGACGGAGGTCGGAAGGAAGGAAAAGGAGTACCTTCCTGTGCGAGCCTTCCAGTGAGCCCGTTCCCACGACGGGACCAGATAAGACTCGGCTCACCGCGCGCTGAGCGTCAAACCAACACTTAACCTCACCAGGAACCGAGGCGCACTTGGTGCGGAGGAGGCTGGGGTGGAACTCATTCCAGGCGCGATCTCCTGTCCGTTGGCTTCCGAGGCAGACTGTTACCTAGGCAGTAAATGGGAGAGATGGCGAAGGCCTGGGACGGGAGGAGCGGGCTCAATGCTTGGCCTGATAGCCCTAGAAAACTAATAGGCCTTTCTCTTAAGAGTTTCTTTAAAATGATTAATGAAGAGGCACAAGTGTGTCCCTGGTGGTCTAGTGGCTAGGATTCGGCGCTTTCACCGCCGCGGCCCGGGTTCGATTCCCGGCCAGGGAATACCTGATTTTTGGAGCCCTTTTATTCCCGTGGTCATCCCTCTCCAGCCTTCAAACCTCAAAAAGAACTCTGACCCCACTGTAGATTTTCCAGGAGAGGTGTCTTCTGCACGACGCACCTTCATAGTTTTTAGTAAAGGTAGGGGAGGGAAGAAAGGGAGATAGCAGTTCCAAGTGTTTTTGTTTTTGGAGAAAAGGTTTCTCTGTGCAGCCTTGGCTGTCCTGGGTCACCAGGCTGGCCTCCAACTCACAGCAATCCACTTGCCTCTGCCTTCCGACTGCTGGGATTAAAGGCTTGCGCCACCACGCCCGGCTTTTTTTTTTTTAAAGAGAAGGTTTAGAAGCACATAAAAGAATTACTATATCATTTCTAAGGCTTAATAGTTTATACTTTCCCTTAACTCCTACTGTGATGTTTCCCCACCTTTCTTGCTAAGCCTCTATTTTATGTATTTGATTCACCCTTGGGGGCGGGGTTGGGGGGTAATTCCCACACTCCAAGATCCCTCAGTTTGGCTGCAACTTTCCTTTGCCAGTGTCCTTTCCTGTAAGACCAGCAAAAGGCTTTATCCTCCTAGGGAAGCCCCTCTCGTCCCTCCAAACCCAAAAGCCACTTGTTTCAGACTGGAGACACGTCAGAGGGAGGTCATTTGGGTTTTCCCGGACAGCCTAGGCCCCGCTTGTCCAGCGAGGCTACCTTAGACAGGGTTCCTCTCACTGTGAATGAAACACCATAAACAAAGGGCTTACTGGGTTTACACATCCGCATGGTGGCCCATCACTGATGGAAGTCAGGGCAGGAACTCAAGCAGGACAGGAACTTGGAGGCGAGAAGCTGATGCAGAGCCCATGGAGGGTGCTGCTTACTGGCTTGCTCAGCCTGTTTTCTTATAGAATCGAGGACCACCAGCCCAGGGATGGTCCTACCCACAATGGACTGGGCCCTCCACCATCGACTGCTAATTAAGAAAATGCCCTACAGCCTGGCATGGTGCGCACGCCTTTAATCCCAGCACTTGGGAGGGTTAGGGAGGCAGAGGCAGGAGGATCGCTGTGAGTTCCAGGACAGTCAAGGCTACACAGAGAGACCCTATCTCGAAAAACAACAACAACAACAAAAGAAAGAAAGAAAAAAGAAAAAGAAAGAAAGAAAGAAAAAGCCCTGCAAGTGTGACATTTCTCCCTTCTCTCTCTCTCTCTTCTCTTCCCTCCTTCCCTCTCTCCCTCCCTCCTCTTCTCTTTCTTTCTGAGACAGGGTTTCTCTGTATAGCTTTGCCTGTCCTGGACTTGATTTCTAGACCAGAATAGTCTGGAACTTACAATTCTAACCTCCTGCCTCTGCCTCCCTGAGTGCTGGGATAAATGCATATGGCATGTGCCAGCATGCTCAGGGGTCGGGAGGGGGTGGGGGAGGCATTTTCTTTTTCTTTTTCTTTTTTTTTTTTTTTTTTTTGGTTTTTCAAGACAGGGTCTCTCTGTGTACCCTTGGCCATCCTGGACTCACTTTGTAGACCAGGCTGGCCTCGAACTCACAGCGATCCGCCTGCCTCTGCCTCCCGAGTGCTGGGATTAAAGGTGTGAGCCACCACGCCCGGCCTGGGAGGCATTTTCTTAATTGAAGTTCCCTCTTCTCAGATGACTTTAGTTTTTTGTTGGCTCTTTAGCGGTGCTCACACTCACCCTAGTCTATTTGGTGGTCCTTTTGTTTAGTGGTTGCTTCTCCTCCTCCTCCTCCTCCTCCTCCTCCTTCATGGTCTCAAGCATCCCAGGCTCCGTGGTACCCACTTTGTAAACGCGATGACCTTTAACCCCTGATTTTATTGCCTCTTACCTTCCAAGTGCTGGAATTACAGGCTTGTGACACTCTACCTTGCACTGCATTGGAGTATTGGGTCACTTTGGACTCTACATTGATTTCACACTTAGCAGCTGCCCTCACCACCCAACTGAGGCACAGACACGTGCACTCAGCGCTGCTCCCAACGCAGCGGGAAGAAATAATATCTGCAGAGCAGGCGGTTCCCACACCTCGGAAACCAGCAGAGACCCGTGTGTTAAAGGACTGACGCCTAGGGAGGAACAGATGCCGAGGGCGACAGAACTGGACTGAGGCTCAGCCAACAGCGGCCGCGCGGGGCGAGCGCACACGGCCGGGCGCGTGGCTCGCCGTGATCCTATAGTGGTTAGTACTCTGCGTTGTGGCCGCAGCAACCTCGGTTCGAATCCGAGTCACGGCACTGTCGTCCCTCTGCCTGGCGATCTTTTGCCTTAATAGCGCTCTCTCCCTGGGCTCTGGGATCACCGCACTTCATCAGCTGGGCAAGAACAAACTCCTTACTCTTAACAGCTCTTTGTCTGCATCACACTTCACCAGGTTTTTATGCTAACAAAAAGCGTTGAACTACGTTTCACTTAGAGCAAAACATACTACTGAGTTGATTATGCACACCCAGGTCGTGTTACCTCGAATTACTTTTACTCCAGCAAGACGATTGCAGATGGAGCCAACTGGCCATATTAATGACTACTGACCTATACACATGGTTTTCGTACTTGCTTCCTTCCTTCCTTTCTTCTTTCCCCTCCCCCCTTTCTGTTTCTTCTTTCTCCTTCCTTCCTTCTTTCCTTCTGGGTCTCTCACTCTTTAGCCCCGGCTGACAAGTAGGTTAGGCTTGACTCAAACTCACTGAGATCCACTTGCTTCTGCCTCCCAAATGGTGAGACTAAAGGCTTGTGCCTAACCTAAGTCTTATCTTTTTATAATAACATATATGTACGTACTATTCTCCTGGCTTAAACAATTATATTAAAGCCTGGTAGTGGTGGTGGTGCAAGCCTTTAATTCTGGCACCCAGGAGGCAGAGACAGGTGGATTCCTGTGAGCTCAAGGCCAGCCCAGTCTACAGAGTGAGTTCCAGGACAGCCAGGGCTACACAGAGAAACAAAGCAAACAAAAAGACAAAGCCATGTTAGTAGCTTCATGCTTTTCAAATCTCTGTTAGTGTGCCTATCACCGCATTTGATATTCTTTCAGGAGTGTGTGTGTGTGTGTGTGTGTGTGTGTGTGTGTCTGTGTCTGTGTCTATGTCTATGTCTGTGTGTGTCCTGGCAACCTCACTGTGCATCCATCCAAAGGCCTAGGACATACTAAGTACTTGTTTCACCTTTGAGAGACAGAGCCACTCCTGATTTGGGTCTTGATAATTTTTACTACATTGTTTGAATGAACAACAGATGAAGAAGTGTTTGCGCTATGTGCATTGGGAAAGAACTGCACTCTGTGTCCCTGACTAGAGGGCACAAAATAGGTCTTGGGGCCTGGAAGGCTCACAGATGAACAGTCCTCACGTCTAGTGGTAGACTTGACACCTGTTACTTTAAGACAGAATTTCATACTAGAGTCTAAGCTGTCCTCAAGTAAGGATAGCCAGCAAATAGCTTGAACTTGCTGCCATCCTCTTGCCTCAGCTTCCTGGGTGTTGCGATTACTGGCGTGAACCACCACTCAGCTGACTGACCGCCTTTCATAAGTAGCTTTCCTTGTCAGACTCGGTGGGTAGTCCTTCCTGTCTGCCTATGTGAGTACACTACATAACATCTGGCCATTTCCACTGCTGGTTATGTCCCCTACGTGGACTAGACTGGGTCTTTCCTTTGGCAACACTATTAACAAAACCTACGTCCCTGTGTTCTGTTTGAGTAATGTCGCCCTCTTCTGTCCGGCACTGGAGTGTGCGTTTTCCTCAGTGACGTCAAGACCGAGGAGAAGCAGTGTTCTTGGTGAGGAGCAACAGGTGCTACTTTAGAGACAAGGGTTCTCTGTGTATCCCTGGCTGTCCTCAAACTCAGAGACCTACCCGGGCGCTGGGATTAAAGGTGTGAACCCCACCACTTTTTGAAATCATCTTTATTTTTATGTTGCCAAGAAGTTCTCAGAGAATCCATAATGTTAAGAGAAAACGTTGATCCTTTTAGAAGCTCAGGTTCTGTCACTGGGTGGTCTTCATCATGACTGGGACGCAGGGACTTAGAAACATTCACATCCAGTGGGCTCAGGACTGGTCCTGGTGTTGGTCCCTGACTGTGGCCTGCAAGGACAGAGGAGCAGGAACGTCAGGGGTAAATCCCACCTCAGCAGCTTCTAAGAACTAGAAGGATCCCTAAGGTCTCCTCACAGCTCAGCCCTAGGAGATGCTTTACAGTTGGCTTTCTTTTTTAACCTTTGACCTCATAATAGTTCAAAAACAAAAAAGGTCAACATATAATTAATTTAGGACAAGTACAGAAAGTGTTATTAAGCTATGGTAGTGGGAGCCGGAGAGACACCTCAGAGGACTCAGGTTTGAGTACAGCCCCAACGGATCTGATGCCACCATCTGGCCTCACTGGGCACCCTACATGTACGTGACAGACAGACTGACATGCCGGTAAAACACCCATGCACATAACATTTTACATATATGTGTATACACACACATGTGTACATATGATAATGATGTCTTCTAGCTCCTGAAAATAAAACATACGAGCCACAAGTACAGCCTAATGACTGACCTTGAAGATCTGTAAGAAAGGCTCCCCGTTGGATCAGCCCATCCCCTAATGGAGAGGCTCTTCCAAATCCTCTTCAGCCACCTCCTTCAGTCAAACTACGAAGACATTTGTGGATCTACATCTGCAAGATAAAAAAAAAAGATGTCGTCGCTCTCAGACCACATAGCCTCCAGCACATCCGGAAGAGAAGGCTTTAACTTATAAACAAAGATAGGTTTCTTTCTTTGGTTAAAGTATTTTTAGGCTGGGCTGGAACTCGGGTGGACGTGCGCCACCGCGCGGTTGCTGCGGACTGAACTCAGGACCTCTGCAAGAACAGTGTTCTCCAGGTGCAAAAGTACGCGCCCAACGTGGGGCTCGAACCCACGACCCTGAGATTAAGAGTCTCATGCTCTACCGACTGAGCTAGCCGGGCAACTGCAGCGGCTTCTCCCTTAAGAAAGT
The DNA here is from genome assembly GCF_903995435.1 of Acomys russatus. NCBI lineage: Eukaryota > Metazoa > Chordata > Mammalia > Rodentia > Muridae > Acomys > Acomys russatus. The sequence goes on from NC_067151.1 coordinate 67,102,866, forward strand.
CTTTTAACTGGGTGGTGAGGACGCACATATTTAATGCCAGCACTCAGAAGGCAGAGGCAGGCGGATCTCAGCGTGGTCTACAGAGCGAGTTCCAGGACAGCCAGGGCCAAACGGAGAAACCCTGTCTTGGAAAAGCAAAACAAAACAAAACAAAAAAATCGACTCTTCAGACAAAAATAGTAACAGATTATGGAGTCTACAAACTTGGAAGCAAAATTTATGCTAAGAACTGCGCAAGCGCCGCGAAAAGAAGACCGGATTGTCCTTGAGCACAGGCTGTGGGAAGTAAAGCGGATGCTGTAAGCCTTAGAGCAAAACTCTCAAAACTTGCTAATGAGCCAACAAGGTGGCGAATAATGGGGTGATGGCAGGCCCACCTAAAGAGGCAGGGGAGTAAGCCAAAGGCCGGGAGGGAAGGGAGGGAAGCGTGCACGGGGCGGGGGGTGGGGTGGCGGTGGGGGGTGGCGAGTGCGGTGGGGGGTGGCGAGTGCGGTGGGGGAGGAGGGTGAAGGGGAGGGGGGGTCTATGCAGATGAAGGGCGCGCAGGGGCTGCCGGGGCTGCAACGCTTCGCAAACTGGGCAGATTTTTGCCTGGCATGGGAGGGAGGGGGGGCTATAGGTGGCAGCTGTTCTCAGAAGGTAGGTGTGCATCGGAGAAAGCCAGCAATGGCGGACACCAAAGTGACCTTGTGTGCAGAGCGCAGGGCGGGTGCATTTGAGTCAGGGCTGCGCAAGTGTAAAGCATACTTACTTGGCAGGGGAGACACCATGACCACGAAGGTGGTTCTCCAGGGCGAGGCTCACCCATTGCGCTGTGGGGTGTGCTGATCCCTGCGATTTCCCCCAAAGGAGGAAACTCGACTGCGTAACTTGTGGAAATGGGGGACTGCGTGCGGTCATGCTCTCCCCTGGGTTATACTGTGAATGAAAGTAGCAGGTTCTGGCTGGAGTCTTACTTTTTGCACGGAGTACTACTCCGGAGAAGATGCGCGTAAGAGAAACATCCACACAGCTACACAGGATAGTTCGTACGTTTTCATCACTCATAAAGTGTCTGTGATGCTCTAAGATGTGGACGTCATACACCAACCAAGTCCTAGTTCAGAGACGCTTCTGTGTGGAGGAAAACCCAGGTTTGTGGAAGAATTCTTAGTCTGGGCTGTAATGGAATTTAATCTTGGTAGTCTTAACTAAATATATAATAAATATAAATATATAAATAAACATATAAATAAATAGTCTTAACTAAATATACAGTTGACATTTACAAGCAATCCCAGGGCTTTGGGTTTTTGTGTCTTCTGGCTTGAAGATTTTTTTCCTAGGTCTACTTTTAGTGTTTTTATTTACCTGCTGTCCTTACACGATTTGTTTTCAGAAAGGATCATTCCAGTGAGAGACATTCTAAACCTGAGACTTCTATTTGGCTCTTGGGTAACTGCGGTTCAGGGGTGCTCAAACGGTCAGGAGGATCCATAGAGCTGAAAAGCCTACCCAATCCTTTTTCTGCCTAGAATATAGGTGTGACGCCACCTTCCTTAAGAATAAAAACCTCAGCCTAAGGGTGGATGAATGGAAACAGGAAGAACTTGGAAATACTTGAGCAGGCGATATTTGATGTCCGTACATTTGCGCCTGGACTCCTTGACACGCAGATATTTGATGTCCGTACATTTGCGCCTGGACTCCTTGACACGCAGAAAGTGCTTGCCAGTTTGGGCCATTTATCAAAAAGTTGGATATTTTAACACTTGCAGCCAAATCCAGTTAGATCGCGTAGACTTGGTCCTGGTCCTAACAAGGAAAACATAGGTGACAGGCAAAGAAGAAACATGTTGCATTGGCCGGGAATCGAACCCAGGTCACCCGCGTGGGAGGCGAGAATTCTACCATTGAACCACCAATGCATCCCTGGAGGTACAAAGTGACTGCGCATCAGGAAAAGGTAAGAGAAGCTATGCGACCAAATGACTTTCTAAGCTATAGAATGGGGAGGTTTGCTGGACAGTAGAGTTATTACCCAGTATCCTAGGGTATCCTAATGTACAGCTCACAGTCCAGCCTAGAGGCAGCTGTGGACACGGGCTGTAACCATGGTACCATTTGTATCCTGAGGGAAAAATCTTGCTTTAATATTGTGGCTGAACTACACTTCACGGCAGGAATCCATCCCAACGGTTAGAGTAAAATGTATATGTTAGTCAAATAAATTTTTTCTCTGTTCTCAACAAAAGGGAGCCTTTTTGCCGGGTGTGGTGCGCACATCTTTAATCCCAGCACTTGGGAGGCAGAGGCAGGAGGATCGCTGTGAGTTCCGGGCCAGCCTGGTCTACAGAGTGAGTCTAGGACACTCCGAAAGGCTGTACAGCAGAGCCACCTGGCTGAGGTTTAGCCACTCCTACCCTTGGAAGTTAGCCTCTACTGAGGAATCCCCCTCCTGCAAGGCCTGGTCAGGGAACAGGGACACAACACTCCTTCTGCGACTTCCTGGCGTGATCTCCGGCCATGACCCTATAGAGCGGATACCCACCGAGGCGTACTGAAAGCAGCAGCGGGGAGCCGTCTGCAAACCTAGCAGACCTTTTGTTATGGGTTCCTGACCCAGGAGGTTTGACTAAGCCAAATTATATGGCGCCTCTTAGTCACCACCAGCGGGGCTGCTCCAGAGTCGTGGAGTGAGCAGCCCCGACCTCCACAACTGTGACGTGTACTGAAAGGCAGCGGTGGACATCTGCAGGGAGCAAGCAAAACGGTTTACGGTAATGGGAAGACGGCAGTCAAGTGGTCAGATTGTTCCCATAGCCTCGAGGGCAGGGGCAGACATTTACAGCTGGTCTGTGAAAAGGTTTTTCTTCTCCCTAGTGTCTCTGTCTCCCTCCCTCCCTCCCTCCCTCCCTCTCCTCTTCGTTCTCTCTCTTTCTCTTTCTCCCTCTCTCCTTCTCCTTGGTTGTTTCTTTTTCGAACAGCGTTTCTCCGTGTTTTTCCTTGTCTACCCTGGACTCGCTTTGTAGACCAGGCTGACCTCGAACTCACAGTGATCCGCCTGCCTCTCCCACTTGAATGCTGGGATTAAAGGCATGCACCACCACGCACCACGCTCGGCTTTAAAGACTTTCTTAAGAACGCAGTTCCGAAGGTTGCCCGGCTAGCTCAGTCGGTAGAGCATGAGACTCTTAATCTCAGGGTCGTGGGTTCGAGCCCCACGTTGGGCGAGCGGTTTTTGCACCTGGAGAGATGGTTCAGCGGTTAGGAACACTGTCCTGAGTTCAGTCCCCAGCAACCGCGCGGCGGCGCACTTTCACCGTAGAAAGGAACCTATCTTTCTTTACAAGTTAAAGCCTTCTCTTTGGGGTGTGCTAGAGGCTGTGGGGTCTGAGAGCGGCATCTTTTATCTTGGAGATGTGGATCCACAGAAGGAGGTGGCGGAAGAGGATTTGGATTTCTTACAGGTGTTTACTGGTCAGTCTTCAGGCTGTACTTGTGGCTCATATCATGTTTCATTATCAGCAGCTAGAAAGGCATCTATATATATGCCTTATTTTATATATATATCTTATTTTATGTGTATGGGTGTTTTACCGGCATGTCAGTCTGTCTGTCACGTACATGTAGGGTGCCCAGTGAGGCCAGATGGTGGCATCAGATCCGTTGGGGCTGTACTCAAACCTGAGTCCTCTGAGGTGTCTCTCCGGCTCCCACTACCATAGCTTAATAACACTTTCTGTACTTGTCCTAAATTAATTATATGTTGACCTTTTTTGTTTTTGAACTATTATGAGGTCAAAGGTTAAAAAAGAAAGCCAACTGTAAAGCATCTCCTAGGGCTGAGCTGTGAGGAGACCTTAGGGATCCTTCTAGTTCTTAGAAGCTGCTGAGGTGGGATTTACCCCTGACGTTCCTGCTCCTCTGTCCTTGCAGGCCACAGTCAGGGACCAACACCAGGACCAGTCCTGAGCCCACTGGATGTGAATGTTTCTAAGTCCCTGCGTCCCAGTCATGATGAAGACCACTCAGTGACAGAACCTGAGCTTCTAAAAGGATCAACGTTTTCTCTTAACATTATGGATTCTCTGAGAACTTGTCAGCAACTCCCATTTCCTTCAGAAATAAGTCTGTCTACCTCCGCCTCCCTGATAAAGTATTGATTTTTTTTGTTTCATGATGTGCATTTTTTTCTTTTTCTTTTCTTCTTCTTCATCTTTTTTTTTTTTTTTTTTTTTTTTGTTGTTGTTGTTGTTGTTGTTGTTGTTGTTTTCAAGACAGGGTTTCTCTGTGTAGCCCTGGCTGTCCTGGACTCACTTTTTAGACCAGGCTGGCCTTGAACTCACAGCAATTCTCCTGCCTCTGCCTTCCAAGTGCTGGGATTAAAGGCGTGTGCCACCACTGTAGGCTCAATTTTCTTTCTTTCTTTTTTCTTTTTTAGGCTCAATTTTCTTAACAAATATATTTTATTATGAACTTATTAACAGAAAGTACATCACTTATAACCCGACTAACCTAAACAATAGAAAAAGAGTTCCGAGGAACAATTCTCCCTTCCACAATCAGCAGGGTTTCTTCTTCTGGAACCTCAGCAGGAGCCCGGAGCCCTGAAGCCTTCCCTCGAGTGGTTCTCTCTAGGAGCATCTTGATGTAAAGCGATAAACACCCAAAGCTATCCCAAGTCTCCAAAAGCTCTGCTCTTGTTTCTGGCTCACTTATATACCTCCTCCCAGAGTTCAGCTGGCAACAATCAAGCTCCCGCACAAGGTGGTTTGCCCTCTAGTGGATTAACATCACCTGTTCTCTCACAAGACTGTTCACCATCCCACACTTGGGATCATAACAAAAATAGGTTTATCTCTCCTTCAACCACCGCCCACCTTCTATGTGTTTTACATAAGTGAAATTGTGCAATATGTGACATTATGCATAACGCGTTTCTCTCATGCAGAATAATGCTACCATGACTCCTGGTTGGACATGGCAGAGGAGCGTGAGTCACTGCCTCACACGACTGTAGTTTGACTGAAGGAGGTTGCTCAAGAGGATTTGGAAGGGCCTCTCCATTAGGGGAGGGGCTGAGCCTACTGAACACTACTCCATTGTACACGCAGCCCTGTGGTTTACGCCGTCATCTGCTGGTTTGTGTGTTTGGCTATTGTGATTGGTACATGTTTTACTGTGGAGATCCAGCTGAGGCTCTCTTGGGAATGTATATGCTTAGGATTACTGAGCTGTATGCCAAAAGGACCGTGTTGGTGTCTAACTTTCTTGTGACCTGCCAAGCTGACTAGGGCCGCGGCTGCACCTCGGTACACTGCCCACCGGCAATGCATGGCGATTCCTGTTGGGGACGATAGGCCATATGGCCAATGTTCCGCCATCTTGTCTAAGTCTGCACCTTTACGTCTCTGTCTTTCCCAGAGTTTGCCTTTCACCAGAAACTAGCTGACCCTGTTGTGAGTCAGCAGTTAGACTAAAGCTAGATGAGGACAGAGCAAGATGCACTGTGTGGCAGGACATTATGACCCTGCCTGGAATTCCCTGTGTTTTGAGAAAAGCCTGCAGCTGGGTTGCTACAGCAATATGCTTCCCTGCCTTCTGAACTACCCTGGACTTGTAACCCTATGATGGATACCCACCCCAATAAAGTCCTGAACCGGTGCTATGACTGCCCTTTTGTCTATGAAAATACGTCTTCCCAGACACCTTGACGGCTCACCTTCCATATGATGTATCCTCCCACTTGTCTGCTGCCCAGGCAGCCTTGAGCCCTGGGCCCCGCACTCTTCCATCCGGGTGCCATAAAAAGGACCTCAAATGCCAGTGAGAGGCTGCTCTCTAAATTCTAATTTAGGCTGAGAAGGCCATTCGGTCAGTCCCTTCTGCACCTTTACATAAAGCTTGCCTAATCCCACAGTCATGGAAATAATTTTTTCTCGTATCTAGGAAAGACTATTGGGATTTGAAAGTAAAATGTCTCCCATAGGCTAAAGTGTCTCAACACTTGGTTCCCAGATGCTAACACTGAAAAGGACCCCAAAACCAAGTTCTTAGCACAAAGGATATTTATTTGCCCAAGAGAAACAAAGGGTTGGGAGTAAGAGACAAAAGTAGGAGATAGAAAGCGTGGGAAAAGGAGAAGGGACGTTTGCCCTGGAGGAACAAAGGACAGCTGGCCTCTGGAGAGAGAGGAGACAGACATGGCCACAGGCAAGTGTCAGTTTATAAGGGTAAAAGGGGAGAGCCTGTATTAAGATGGCACATTTAATTTTGATTTTGTGACGGGTTAATTAGGGTGGCCAAAGTGGGCTTTACACCTTTAACCTCGAGAAGCAGAAGTCAGCAGATCTCTGTGAGTTCAAGGCCAGCCAGGTCCACATAATGAGTTCCAGGCCAACCAGGGCTACATAGTGAGAACTTAGAGACTGACAGAGACAGATAGACAGAGACAGAGAGACAGACAGGGACAGAGAGAGAGAAGACAAAAAGAAGAGAAGCAATGTCCATTCTGCTAGATCAGTTTTTTGGAGGGCACAAGGCGGTCTTCTCTGGGCCTGTGCAAAACCCAAGGACTCGCTTATCACCTCTGGAAAGCTTCCTAAACTGGGCGGTGGTGACACACCCCTTTAATCCCAGCACTCGGGAGGCAGAGGCTGGTGGATTTCTGTGAGTCTCAAAAAAACCAAAATAAATAAATTAATTAATTAATTAACAATTGAATAAATGTAATAACCTGGATTGTTGAGTCCATAAGACGACAAAAGGAAAAATTATCAAGAACAGTGTCAGAAAGGGAAGAACGTCACTTAAGGGGGGAGCAAAAGGCACATGTCAGAAACCCTAAAGCAAGACCTAAAAGAGTTTTAGAAAATAAGTCATCAAAGGAGAGAAAAAAATAGCAAAAAAAAAAATACATAAGCACTGTAACAGGGCAATTGGACTCCCTAAACAAAAACTTGTATCAGCCAGGCGCGGTGGTGCACTCCTGTAAGCCCAGCACTCGGGAGGCAGAGGCAGGTGGATCTCTGTGAGTTCGAGGCCAGCCTGGTCTACAAAGCGAGTCCAGGACAGCCAAGGCTACACAGATAGACCCTGTCTCGAAAGACAAAACAAAACAACAACAGCAGCAGCACCAAAGAGAAAACCTTAGCTCTTTAGTCAAAGATATGGGAATAAGAAGAGAGACCAAAGCTCATGTCTAATTTGTAATCAGAAAACCAATTAATAAGTAAGATCAATTAAATAAGTAAAAACAGATAACAAAGTAATTTATTGACGCAAAAAAAAAAGAAAAAAAAAAAAAAACTGTATGCTGAGGAATCCAAAGACCAATGGTAACAGTTTTATTTGAGAGCGACTGTGTTCTGCTGGTCTTTCAAAGGATCCCAGGAAATGACTTTTAACTTTTATTTTATTGTTTTATTCTATTTTATTTTTTGTTGTTTTGAGTTGGGTCTATGTAGCTCAGGCTGGACTCACAATGCAGACCAGGCTGTGCAGAATCACAAGTCACAGCAAAGACCTGGAAGGCAATGAAAGGAAAGGGAAAACACACTATACAAGGTACACAGAGAAAAGTTTTCACCTTCACATCGTCACGTAGTAATCTAACCAGCTGAGCCACAAAGGAAAACAGACGCAGCCTCCCCCGTCGCAGCCAGGAGTCTCTAGCTCCGCGCCGGCTGGACCCACAGCTTTCTGCGTCACGGGCACTAGTGACACACCCGTTCGCGCCGGGCTCGCTTCCACCCGCGAGCGGCCCACGGCAGGCATCCCGCGAGAAGCGGACACCGGGTCCCGGGCCAGGCGGAACCCGACTGAGGCTCAGGCAACTGCGCGAGCGCTGGGACTGCATCTGTCGCTTGGCGCGTGGCTCGCCGTGATCCTATAGTGGTTAGTACTCTGCGTTGTGGCCGCAGCAACCTCGGTTCGAATCCGAGTCACGGCACTGTCGTCCCTCTGCCTGGCGATCTTTTGTATGGTGCCGGGTGTTTCCGAAACCGAATTAGTTTTCAACCCTATGTCTACCTGTCAGCAGTCCCCAGGGTTCCCTTTCTTCGTAGTTGGTCACTAACAAAACTATTAAAGCATCTTAGCAATAAAATGGTTAAGGTCTGGACCCAGTTACTGAGGATTTCCTCACCCCACAGGTCTGTTCCGGGAGGGGAAGAGAGGGAGGAGGGACAAGGAGAGGGAGCCATTGCTCAACTATGATGGTCAGAGTAAGTTTCAGGAACTGAAAGAACTAGGCTTCACCAAGCTTGCAGGGCAAGACCTTCCTTTAAAAGGTGAGCTCCCTCCCCACTTTTTTTTTTTTTTTTTGACAGCGTCTGAGTTCCTGATTCCCCTGCCTCGGACCCTGAGAACTAGGGTTACGGACATTAGCCAACATGCCAGGTTTGAGGTTTATTCCTTGATAGCAACGGGAGTGAACGTGCCTCCTCCGCCCCCTCCTGAATTTCCCATCCTCCATAGCTTTTGTGCCTTGGAAATCTGTCTACTTTGGTGTGGACTCCCTCATTCCGTGTCTTTTCTGGTTTGGAGTGGGAGGGCGATGTATTGGAGTTTTGTCTGGGACCTGAGCCTCAGCCTGAGCCCAAAGCCTTGAAGCCTTCACTGGAGCAGTTCTCTCTAGGAGGTCTCTTGAAGTGCTGATGAACAGACAAAACAATCCCAAATCCTCTCTCTCTAGCCTCCTGTTTGGGGCATATATATCTCCTTTCAGAGTCTCTACTAGGATGTTTTCAGCTGGCAACATTTAAGCTCCCCCACCAAGTGGTTCGACTTCTAAGGGGATAAACACCCTGCTCTCTCACTAGATTGGTCCGCACCCCACACTTGGATCAACACAAAAACATGTTTATGTCTCCTTCACCTTTGGGTCCTCCTGAAGATACAGAACACCAGTTACTTTTTTAGCTGTGTACTCGGGGAGGCAGAGGCAGGCAGATCTCTGAATTTGAGGCCAGCCTGGTCTACAAATCAAGTCTAGGACAGCCAAGGCAAAAAAAAAAAAAAAGGGTTAGAGTCCATGATGTCAGATTGAAGGACCCACTGAGAGCTCATACCTTGAGCTACAAGCAAGGGGCGGGTGGTGCAGCACACACTGGTGAACTGGTGATGGCCTGAGACTTTTGATAACTCAAAGCTAGCTCCCAGTGACAAGGCACACCTCCTCCTAATCCTTACCAAACAGTGCCTCCAACTGGGGACCAAGTATTTGAAAATATGAGCCCACGGGAGCTATTCTCACTAAAACCACCACAGGGGTCCGTTTTGTTTTCTGTGGCTGTGATGAAACGCCAGGGCACAAGGCAACTTGAGTAGAAAAATACTTATTGCATCTTAACACTTCTGGGTCACAGTCTACCACTGAGGGAAATTAGGACAGGAACTTAAGCAGGAATTGAGAGGAATTCAGATATTGGGTGGTGTGTGTGTGTGTGTGTGTGTGTGTGTGTGTGTGTGTGTGTGTGCGCGCGCGCGCGCGTGCGCGCACGCTCGCTACCTACTGGCTTGTTCTTTCTGGCTCACGTTCAGCTGACTTTCTTGTAGAGTCCAGATGCATGGGCCTCGGAATGGTACCACTCACAATGGATGGGGCCCCTATTACGTTACTTAACAATCAGAACACACAGGCATGTTCACAGAGCAATCTGATGGAGGCAATTGAAGTTCTTTCTTGCCAGGAGACAAGTTGATAACAAAAACTAACCAGTAAATAACTGAAAAAACAAACAGACAAACAAAAAACCCACTGACTCTTTAGAAGCAGTAATAATAGATTGTTGGGTCTGTAACATAAGAGAAACGGCGGGGGGGGGCGGGGGGAGAAGCAGATTAAAGAAGAGTGTCACATGAGCACAGGCTGTAGGAAAGCGAAGGCAAACACTGTAAACCTCGACTTCTCTTTAAAACATGTCCTAGTCAACAAGGCCCATACAGAGGCTGGTTGCTCGCTAGAGGGTGGGAGGGGCTAGGGAGCGGACGCGGGAAGGAGAGTCTGGTGGAAGGCGCGGTGCTGTAGCCAGCCTTTAGGATGGGGTGTGGTCTATGCAGATGAGGGTGGCGCAGGGGCTGACGCTTCTGCTCCGGCTGAGAAAACCTAGGGATTTTTCGCTTCGTGGGAGAAAGTTTCGGTGCGCGGGTGTCAGCAGAGCGCAGGAAGGGCGAGTGCGTCCGGGGAGGCCCGCGAGCGCGCGCGGCGAAGTGACCGTGTGTTGAGAGCGCAGGGCCGGCGGGGCTGGGTCGGGCGTGCGGGCGGGTGGAGCATACTTACCTGGCAGGGGAAATACCACGATCAGGCAGGTGGTTTTCCCAGGGCGAGGCTCACCCATTGCACTGTGGGGTGTGCTGACCCCTGCGATTTCCCCAAATGGGGGAAACTCGGCTGCGTAATTTGTGGTAGTGGGGGACTGCGTGCGCGCTCTCCCCTAGTATCTCTGGTTGCAAAAATAAGAGAACTCTAGTTTGATTCCTTAGCGCTTTTCTCCTATCACTTTCTTTAAGAATGATGATACCCATCTTAAGAGAAAGTGGTGTCAGCCTAAAAGCTGACCCCGTTTCGCACTGGGCTCCTGGCATTAATAAGCATCTGATCTCGGCGCAGGAACCAGAGCCTCGTTATTTCCTAACAAAGTTGGTTGCAAACTTCATCAGCTCAGTTCAAAACGCCTGACTCTTGCCACAGCTGGCATCCCGTGGCCCCGGCGGTTCCTCTCCCCGCCCCCAGCCCTCCCACTCTCCCTGGGGTCCCTCGGCTCTGGCCTCCCTGAGCACCGGCAGCGCACACACACCCGACCTCGCCGAAGCCCCGAGACACACCCAGACACACACACACACACCCAGGGTGACAGGGCCCCTCGCGCGCGCGCCGCGGGTGCTTGGGACCCGCCAAGGCCCGGACCCTAGGAGCGTGGGCTCCTCGCAGCGTCCTGCTGGGCACCAGGGCCGCGACCCCGCCCGCACCCCGGGTGGCACGGAGGTCCCGGGATCCCGGAGGCGCCCGCCGTCGCAGGTGTGGCCGCCGCAGTCTCGCTTGGCTCACCCAGGAGCCGGCACCGTCTCTGTGGCGCAATCGGTTAGCGCGTTCGGCTGTTAACCGAAAGGTTGGTGGTTCGAGCCCACCCAGGGACGAGGCGGCCTTTCGCCTTTTAACACCCTTCTCAATACGCGGTCGCTTCGGCTGGGACCCGAAACTGGAAAATTCACATTCCCACCCCTACTCAGAAAGAAATAACTGAAACCCACGGAGGACCCAAGCTTAGGTATACATCTATAAGCCTCAACCCTCCCGCAAGGGAATAAAACCAAACAACTAACCCCTCTCCCTTTTTTATTGATTGATCATCTGTGGACAACCCCCGCCTGCAGTCTGTGGTGTATCGGGGAGAGATTACAGACACCGAGTCGCCAAAGCACACAGGAAACGGACCGGGTTTTAATGAAACCGGTAAACGCTGCGATGGGGCCGGGCTCTGTCCTGCAGAAACCTGACACCGCGGCTCGCTTCCGTGGAGGTCTGTGGGCCGCGGGGTCGCGCCCCTGCTCTTCCCAAGGCCCCGCAGCAGTTCCCGCGCCCGAGGTGCTCCAGCCGCAGCGCAGAGGAGGGCGATGGAGTCCAGCACGCGCCCCCGGGAAACACCTGAAGTCTGGCCCGCGCCTGCGGGGACCGCTGGGCCTCCCCTCCCCTCGGAGGCGCCGCGCGGCGGAGAGACATGGCTGCTGCAGGACCGCAGGGCGGCGATGCCTCCGGAGCCGCGGACCCCGGCCGAGACCCGTGCGCGCCGGGCCGTGGCCCGCGCCCCGGGCTGGGCTGGGCGGGGCGGACGTAGCCAACAGCGGCCGCGCGGGGCGAGCGCACACGGCCGGGCGCGTGGCTCGCCGTGATCGTATAGTGGTTAGTACTCTGCGTTGTGGCCGCAGCAACCTCGGTTCGAATCCGAGTCACGGCACTGTCGTCCTTCTGGTCCGGCCCGCTGCTCTCTTGCCTTCTCTTTGTAGTCGTCCCAGGGTTTCTGCGCCCTACAGGAGTGGAGTGTCTCTCCAGCTGCCCTGGCCGAATAGTTTGAGGCCGTTGTTTTTATTCTTTTTGTTGTTGTTATTATTACTACTACTATACTTTGAAGTTTAGATTCTTCATAGTTTCCCAGTCTACCTCGCTTGTTTGCCACATCCAGACTCTTTCATCCTGCGTAAGACCTAGACACATTAAGCGCCATTTCTGCTTTGAGCAACACTCCTATCCCATGTTTGTCCTTCATCATTGTGAAACCGTGTGCCTGACTTCTGTGCCTGACCTTCGGATTGTGTTCCTCCTCTAGGACTGCCATTTCCAACTTTGATATGATAGTTTATCCTTTATATTTTATTTTGTCATGTTTGGTTGTTGTCTTTTGGAAACCTGCTCTTTTCTAATAAGAGACAGACACGGAGTGGGCTCAAAGGGAGGTTGGAGAGTAACTGGGAGGAATAGAGGGAGAGGAAACTAAAATTAGAATAAATTGTATAAGAAAATAGCCTATTTCCAATAAAAGGAAAACATTTCAAAGCTGGAAATCAATACTCTAAATAAAAGCTGGGAAAAAATATAGCCCTATTTAAAATAAAATAAAATTATGTGAACATTAAAAAAATCTCAAGCCTGAAGTGGTGGCGCGCACCTTTAATCCCAGCACTCGGGAGTTAGAGGCAGGCAGATCGCTATGAGTTCGAGGCCAGTCTGGTCTACAAAGTTAGTCCAGGACAGCAAGGGCTACAGGGTTAGGGTTAGAGAAACCCTGTCTGGAAAAACCAAAAGAAAAGAATCTCTGAAATAAATAACAGTTCACTTCTTACACTGAACGAAGTCAGGTGAAGGGACCTTTGCGGTGTGTTGTTATATTTTTGGATACTTTAACAAAGAAATATAGGGTCTGTTGACAAAACTAATAATAAATTTCGATTCTCTAGCATTAGAGATTGGGGAGGGAGGTAGCAAGGAAAAGGCAAATACGAGGTGTGGAGAGTTGCGAAGTGTCACGCCCTAACATGGCGCTGGTTTCCGCCTTCTGCCATCCCGATGGCAAGTGCTCTCTGAGATAAACAAGACCTTATATGGCAGATGCTGTGCAAGATTATCTGGTGATTTGATGAGGAGCAGCCCTGCTCTGATGTTGACCATTGAGGAATTGACACTTGGCATAAGCTGATTGGTCCTTGTATGATACTTAAGCCCGGCTCTTCCCTTCTTGGGGCCATTTTCCTGCTGAACGTAATCTTGAGTGAAGATCTTGAGAAGAAGTCTGGTTGTTGGTGTCTTTTATCCGCTGGACGGTGCGGCGCCGACAACGAGGGGACTAGGAGATGAGTGGGCCTAGGGTGCATGATGTGAAACTAAGAGAGAATTAGAAAAAGTTGGGAAAGGCCAGGTGTGGTGGTGCACACCTTTAATCCCAGCACTCGGGAGGCAGAGGCAGGCGAATCGCTGTGAGTTCGAGGCCACCCTGGTCTACAAAGTGAGTCCAGGACAGCCAAGGCTACACAGAGAAACCCTGGCTCGAAAAACCAAAAAAAAGAAAAGAAAGAAAAGAAAAAGTTGGAAAAATTAAAAAGAGGTTGGGTGCTGAGGCACAGTCCTTTAATCCCAGTACTAAGAGGCAGAAGCAGGAGGTTTTCAGTGAGTTTGAGCCCAGCCTGGTCTACAAAACAAGTACAGCACAGCCAGGGCCACACAGGAAAAAAAAAATTATTTTTTATTTTTTTAAAAAAGGCAAAAAAGAGAAGAAGAGAACAGTATAAAACAGGCTTTTCTGTTTGAAAACCCAGATAGAAACATTCCTCTAAACCGTGAGACGGCTACAAAGAGAAGGCAAGAGAGCAGCGGGCCGGACCAGAAGGACGACAGTGCCGTGACTCGGATTCGAACCGAGGTTGCTGCGGCCACAACGCAGAGTACTAACCACTATACGATCACGGCGAGCCACGCGCCCGGCCGTGTGCGCTCGCCCCGCGCGGCCACTGTTGGCCACGTCCGCCCCGCCCAGCCCAGCCCGGGGCGCGGGCCACGGCCCGGCGCGCACGGGTCTCGGCCGGGGTCCGCGGCTCCGGAGGCATCGCCGCCCTGCGGTCCTGCAGCAGCCATGTCTCTCCGCCGCGCGGCGCCTCCGAGGGGAGGGGAGGCCCAGCGGTCCCCGCAGGCGCGGGCCAGACTTCAGGTGTTTCCCGGGGGCGCGTGCTGGACTCCATCGCCCTCCTCTGCGCTGCGGCTGGAGCACCTCGGGCGCGGGAACTGCTGCGGGGCCTTGGGAAGAGCAGGGGCGCGACCCCGCGGCCCACAGACCTCCACGGAAGCGAGCCGCGGTGTCAGGTTTCTGCAGGACAGAGCCCGGCCCCATCGCAGCGTTTACCGGTTTCATTAAAACCCGGTCCGTTTCCTGTGTGCTTTGGCGACTCGGTGTCTGTAATCTCTCCCCGATACACCACAGACTGCAGGCGGGGGTTGTCCACAGATGATCAATCAATAAAAAAGGGAGAGGGGTTAGTTGTTTGGTTTTATTCCCTTGCGGGAGGGTTGAGGCTTATAGATGTATACCTAAGCTTGGGTCCTCCGTGGGTTTCAGTTATTTCTTTCTGAGTAGGGGTGGGAATGTGAATTTTCCAGTTTCGGGTCCCAGCCGAAGCGACCGCGTATTGAGAAGGGTGTTAAAAGGCGAAAGGCCGCCTCGTCCCTGGGTGGGCTCGAACCACCAACCTTTCGGTTAACAGCCGAACGCGCTAACCGATTGCGCCACAGAGACGGTGCCGGCTCCTGGGTGAGCCAAGCGAGACTGCGGCGGCCACACCTGCGACGGCGGGCGCCTCCGGGATCCCGGGACCTCCGTGCCACCCGGGGTGCGGGCGGGGTCGCGGCCCTGGTGCCCAGCAGGACGCTGCGAGGAGCCCACGTGAGCTCTAGGGTCCGGGCCTTGGCGGGTCCCAAGCACCCGCGGCGCGCGCGCGAGGGACCCTGTCACCCTGGGTGTGTGTGTCTGGGTGTGTCTGGGTGTGTCTCGGGGCTTCGGCGAGGTCGGGTGTGTGTGCGCTGCCGGTGCTCAGGGAGGCCAGAGCCGCGGGAGACCGAGGGACCCCAGGGAGAGTGGGAGGGCTGGGGGCGGGGAGAGGAACCGCCGGGGCCACAGGATGCCAGCTGTGGCAAGAGTCAGGAGTTTTGAACTGAGCTGATGAAGTTTGCAACCAACTTTGTTAGGAAATAACGAGGCTCTGGTTCCTGCGCCGAGATCAGATGCTTATTAATGCCAGGAGCCCAGTGCGAAACGGGGTCAGCTTTTAGGCTGACACCACTTTCTCTT
Organism: Acomys russatus; assembly: GCF_903995435.1. Lineage (NCBI taxonomy): Eukaryota > Metazoa > Chordata > Mammalia > Rodentia > Muridae > Acomys > Acomys russatus. The sequence continues at coordinate 67,118,180 of NC_067151.1, forward strand.
AAGATGGGTATCATCATTCTTAAAGAAAGTGATAGGAGAAAAGCGCTAAGGAATCAAACTAGAGTTCTCTTATTTTTGCAACCAGAGATACTAGGGGAGAGCGCGCACGCAGTCCCCCACTACCACAAATTACGCAGCCGAGTTTCCCCCATTTGGGGAAATCGCAGGGGTCAGCACACCCCACAGTGCAATGGGTGAGCCTCGCCCTGGGAAAACCACCTGCCTGATCGTGGTATTTCCCCTGCCAGGTAAGTATGCTCCACCCGCCCGCACGCCCGACCCAGCCCCGCCGGCCCTGCGCTCTCAACACATGGTCACTTCGCCGCGCGCGCTCGCGGGCCTCCCCGGACGCACACGTCCCTCCTGCGCTCCGCTCACACCCGCGCTCCCTCCCGCGCCGCGCGGAATCCCTGCCCGTAGCGCAGCGTTTGATGACGCGGCATCCCCTGCGGGACCCTCATCTGCATAGACCACGCCCACGCCCGCCACCCCGGGGTGACATCACACTCCTCCCGAGCCCCGCCGGGTCCGGGGCCTGTGTAACGTTCTGGCTTGCGGAGAGGTGGAGAGCATCGTGCATTATCTCTGCTCCGTCATTAACTAGGTGGTCGCCGCCCACCTCTGTGTCCTGACGTCCTGGGAACCGCTCTCTCCATGGAGGACCTGACGCCTGTCTTCTGACAACGCCAAGGCGGAGACGGTCTGCAGGTGGCGCTGGGGGTGGGGCGGGGGGGGGGGCTGGGGGACACGGGGCCAGCCCTGCAGCAGAGGTCTCCCTGCTCTGTCCAGCCTACCCACCTCAAGTCTTGATTGCTCGTTTTCTTGGTTCTCTTCTACAGAAACATCGTGAAACTGACCCTGAGTTGGGACGTGGTATGTGGGGAACCAGTCTGTGTTCCTGGTCCAGGGGTTCCTCAGCCTCATATTCTGTTATATTTTTGGTTGTGAGCCTAGCTTTTAACGGCTGAGCCATCTCTCCAGCCCAAGCCTCATATTCTCAGTAGCCAGCATATAGCATGGTGGTGCACACCTTTAACCCCAGCACTTGGAAAGCAGAGGCATTTGTGTGCATTTGAGGCCAGCCTGGTCTACACAGTGAGTTCCAGGGTAGCCTGGCTACAAAGTGAGAGATCCTGTCACCAAAAAGCCATAAATAACAAACCCTCCCACCCACTCCCTAAAAAACGAACACCTCTATAGTAATGTGATTTCATCTGTAACGTGACTTTCTCCTTATTCCTCAAACTAAGAGTTACTATAATGCCGAGACAGTCAGGTGGATAAAATCAGAAACCCAGCACTCAGGGAGCCGGGGCAAGTGTATTTCTGTCAGTCCCAGCCTGGTGTACATAGTTCCAGTCTGACCAGGAAGGAACACATTCCATGTGATTTTTAAATTTAATTTAATTTTCTCCAAGACAGGGTTTCTCTGAGTTCAGTGTGCTGTTGTGGACCCCATCAGCCTCCCGCAATTATGTGGTGCACACGCACACAGTCAGGCACAAACACATATACACACAATAACTAATCTCTTCTCTGTGTTGTGTTTGGGGGAGAGGGGCAGGTGCCTGTTCCACGGCTCCAGTGTGGAAGCCAATAGAAAGTTTGTGACAGTGGGGTTTCTTTCTGTGTTGTGGGCTCTGTGGCTCAAGCCCTCAGGCTTGATGGCAGCTGCCGTTACCTATATGCCCTCTCTGGCCCTTTAAATTTTCTGTCTCCCCCCCTTCCTCTCTTTGCCTCCTTTCCTCCTGTGGGAAGCTGAAGCCCCTGGCAACCTGCCAGGCAAGATGACTTGCAATTCTGCTCCTGGCTGGTAAACAAGTCCTTATTTGGGTTGTGGGCCGTGCTTTGCTCTGATGTATGCACTCCGCCTTGTCGGGAACCAGTTGGAGCTACCGACGTGAGAGCGGCTGATTGGGTGAGGCAGAGGATGTAAGAGGGGTGCTGGGGTGCAGGAGAAGAAGCTTGCTAAAAAGGTTCCTGAATAAACTGCCTGGAGAAGGACGTTTGGGTTGCGTCCTTATTTTCCGCTGGTCGGAAGGATTGAGACAAGTGGTGGCCCGTACGGGAACCCTTGCCATTTACGAGCGCTCAGAACTCCTGGTGGTCAGGGCAGTGGACTGGTAAGTTCCCTGGTAAGTGAGGGACTAGCTAAGTTCTCGGATGCAGAGACTATAAGGTTCCGGTTAGGACTATAAAGACTCGGTACGAGCGATAAAGTTCCCTGGTAAGCAAGGGACGAATAAGGTTCTCAGGTACGGAGGCAATAAAACTCGGTACGAGCAATAAGGCTCCTGGTAGAGGACGAAGTGAAACAGAAAGTAAAATGGGAAATTTACCATTCAGCCCTGTGTTTATCGCACTTAAAGACTTGTTGAGAGCAAAATCTGTAACATCATCAGATTCAGAGGTGGGGGACTCAGAAGAGAAAGTAGAAAAGCTGATCCAGAAAATGGAGAAGCTAGAATCCGGGGTGGAGCCTTCGGCTCCTGGGCCGCCTGTATCTGAGTTGCCTCAGCCTCCTCCTCCCTACATTCAAGAGAAAGGCTCAGGGACAGGACGTACCTTTTGCCCAGAGGTGTGGAGAGAGGCACGGACCCAACAGTGCTTTCCATTTTTCAGGATGCGCAGGGCAATAGATATCATGAGCCCCTGGACTTTAAAATTGTGCAAAGATTGGCAGAATCTGTGTGTACCTATGGAGTGACAGCTGCCTTTGTTACCACCCACCTGGAAAGTCTACATAGGTATTGCATGACCCCATTGGATTGGATGAGCCTAGTAAAGGCATGCCTATCCCCTGGACAATATCTGGATTGGAAGGCCTTTTACATAGAGTATACAAGTGAACAAGCAGCTGCCAATGCAGCTGCAGGACAGGCTGCCTGGGATCAGGATATGCTCCTAGGGCAGGGCCGCTTTGCCAATCGGCAAACAACATATCCTCAACAGGTTTATGAACAAATTAACTTGGCAGCCACAAGAGCGTGGAAAGCTTTGCCTAATAGAAGTGAAGTTACAGAAAATCTCACCAAGATAGTGGAGGGCCCCATGGAACCTTTTGCTGACTTTGTGGCCCAAATGGTAGAAGCAGTGTGGCAAATATTTGGAGATGCTGACACTGCCATGCCCCTGATAAAACAGCTCCTCTTTGAACAGTGTACTAAGGAATGTCGCCAAGCCATCAACCCATATAAGAGCAGAGGGTTAGAAGTCTGGATAAAAATTTGTAGGGAGATCGGCGGCCCCCTTACCAATGCAGGGCTTGCTGCCGCGGTCATGCAGATGACAGCAATGCGGAAACCCAGATCTGGAGGTGCTTGTTTTAAATGTGGACAGATGGGGCACATGAAAAAAGAATGCCCTATGCAGAAAGGACCTGAGGAGCAGCCTAGAACCCCTGGCCTTTGCCCAAGATGTAAAAAAGGGAACCATTGGGCTAATGAGTGCTGCTCCATAAAGGACATCAATCTGCAACCATTGAATACTGGATATAGTAGAGCTCGGCCAAAAAACAGGTCGCAGGGCCCCCAACCTCAGGGCCCTCAAATATATGGGGCCATGAAGAGACAGTGGCCCACACTTCGGCCTCCAATGTCTTGGAACCAGCCCGCAGAGCCACAAAAGGAAGTCCAGGGCTTGACCTCTGTTCCACCACCAGACTCATACTAACTCCCCTGATGGGGCCTCAGGTGGTTGAGTCCGATTTTAAGGTCCCCCTTCCTCCAGGAACAGTGGGATTATTGATTGGCAGAAGCTCTACTACCATGCAAGGCATCCTTGTTCATCCCGGGGTTATAGATTCTGATTATTCTAGAGTAGTCAAAATTATGGTTTCTTCCCCTAGAGGAGTTGCAGCTATCTCTCCTCGAGATAGGCTGGCTCAGCTGTTAGTCTTACCTAATTGTCATGATCTATTCCCCGCAAAAGGCCAGGAAAGAGGAGATAAAGGATTTGGATCATCTGCAGTAGACTCTATGTTTTATGCCATGAATCTAGACAAAGGGCCATTGATAGAGTTGAAAATAGAGGGGAAAAGAATAACAGGCCTTTTGGACACCGGCACTGATAAAAGCATAATTTCAAAAAAGGATTGGCCAAAAGGCTGGCCGGTGCAGAGCTCCACCTAAATGTTGCAAGGCTTGGGTTATGCAAAAACCCCGGATATTAGCGTGAGACAGCTACAATGGAAATATGCAGAGAGACGTGGGGGATGGATGCAGCCCTATGTGTTAGAACTTCCTGTTACTCTGTGGGGTAGAGATCTCTTGCAAGACATGGGGTTTAGATTAACCAATGAAACTGGCTACAGTAAGCAAGCTCAGGATATGATGAAAAGTATGGGGTACCATCCAGGATATGGGTTGGGAAAGCACCTACAAGAAAGGAAATCTATACAACCTGAGAAGAAGGAAGGAAGAGGTGGACTGGGTTTTTCCTAGGGGCCATTGAGGAGGCTTTGCCCATTACCTGGAAATCTGAGGAGCCAGTGTGGGTTCCTCAATGGCCACTTTCCTCAGAAAAGCTTGAAGCTGCTAAAGCTTTGGTAAAAGAACAGCTAGCCCTGGGACATATTCAGTCCTCTGTTTCACCTTGAATTTTTTTCATCTGGATAAAGATGGCCGATCTGCGGCTGATCGACATGGCTCCCTGGAGCCTGCCTCTAAGGGCATGGTCCTCTGGAAGGATGTTCTCACTGGAAAGTGGAATGGACCTGATCCTGTAGTGGAGTGGGCGAGAGGCTCTGTTTGTGTGTTTGCGCAGACGCAGTCACAGCCCATCTGGGTTCCTGAGAGACTTACCAGATTGGCTGCTTCCAAGCAAGATGTTTCTTCTTCTGTACTAGTAATTCCAACATGAGGTTGACATTGGCCAAATCAAGGCTATCCTGATCAGTTCCCAGCAAGCCTTGAAATATTTGCCACCTATGCCCATTGGTGCTACTCACTGAGTGGTCCAACTTGAACCTCTTTTCTTTGGATCTTTGCTTCTGTTTGAGAATGAGTTCATTCACCAAGAAATTGGGATAGAGATGATCAATATTGTCCACAACATAATTACACTTGGGACATCTATTATTGTCCTCCAAACTCTGATGAATACACTTGTAGCAAAAGCTGTGGCCACATTTTGTCATGTACGCCTCCTCAATCATATCAAAACAGATGGGACTGAGAAGTCCCACTGAAACCTGGAGGTTGGCTGTATTCTGTGGAGTCAATAATACTACTGTATGATGGAGAAGGAGCTTCAAATTGAGGCACTGTGCTTCCACTCTTTTGGTGTCCTCTTCCAGAACGTTTAGTTCCTTCTGGATCTGTTCCAATTGCTAATGGTGACACGTCCAATGATTTCACTTTGAGATCAGCATCTGAGATAGCCCAGCTTGGATGTCAATGGAGGTATTCGGATCTCTGTGTAACATCTATCCCCTTTAATAACATATCCTATTTTGCTAACTTGTCCAGACAATTGTCTAAGTATCTTACAGGTAATTGGACCGGAGAATTTGAAATCCTACCAAAAGAATTGAGGACTTCAATTGTTCACATCAATTCCACATGAGTTGACCTCACCATGGCTACCGACCTTTCACATTGGATTGCTCAAGCCATGGGCCATCTCCGGGAATGGGCGGGCATGGGGGCATTGGGCCTGTGCCTCATTCTTATCGGCTGCTTAGCGTTCTGGTTTATGTGCCGATTGCACATTCAACAACAAAGAGGAAATGCCATGGTTGTCCAAGCTTTGCAGCCCTAGAGGACGGCCAATCTCCACAGATTTGGCTTGGTTATATGAAGGATCTATGAGCAGTCCCCCACATCATCACGCTCAGGATGCGAGGCTTAGCACTGCAGGGATGGCGCTGCATGAAGACCAGCGTCATCCTGAGGAGCATGTCTCATTGCATACGGGTTAGTGTCCCAGACCACGTCTCCAGGAAAAAGGCACTGGGTTGGGTGTGGCCAAGCCAGACTCCCTGAGTGGGGTTTGGCTGGGCCATTACAATCTCCCATTTTGACAACTGGAGATCAGACCTCTACTCCCGCCTGTTGCGTTTTAAAATAAAGAAGGGGGAACTGTGGGAAGCTGAAGCCCCTGGCAACCTGCAGGCAGGATGACTTGCAATTCTGCTCCTGGCTGGTAAACAAGTCCTTATTTGGGTTGTGGGCCATGCTTTGCTCTGATGTATGCACCCCGCCTTGTCGGGAACCAATTGGAGCTACCGATTAAGAGCTGCTGATTGGGTGAGGCAGAGGATATAAGAGGGGTGCTGGGGTACAGGAAAAGAAGCTTGCTGAAAAGGTTCCTGAATAAACTGCCTGGAGAAGGACGTTCGGGTCGTGTCCTTATTTTTTCCGCTGGTCGGAAGGGTTGCGACATCCTCCCACCCGGGGACAGTCTCAACCTGTGGCTTGCGTGTCCGGGATCTCACTATGTAGATCAGGATGGCCTTGAACTCTAGAAATGATGAACACGTTTATCACAAAGGTAAATAGATGACACAAAAAAGGAAGGGCAGACAAACACTAACTCTGCTTCCCACTGACCTAAGGCACCAAATGACAAGCTAGGGTGCCTGCCCGTCGCAACATCGCTTAAATTTTTAAGAAATCCTTTAAAGCAGTTTTGTCAAAAAGAGAGAATGTAAAAGCCGAGTTCTTTCACAGACCATCTGCTGGCATAATCCCTTCTGTACAATATTTTTATTCCTCTTTGAACCATAGCAGATGTGTTCATGCCTTTAATCCCAGCACTCGGGAGGCAGAGGCAGGTGGATCACTGAGTTCAAGGACAGCCAGGGCTACACAGAGAAACCCTGTCTCGAAAAACCAAAAAAGACTGCAATCATTTTTTTTTTAAATTTTGTCTGTGCTAGTCAGAGTAGAGCATTTATTAATCTTTAAATTTACTGTGTATTTCCTTTGATCTCTTCTGTTTGCTGAGTCCATTTGCTGAGTTATTACATCACTTCCTGCATTTTTCTAAGACTTCCATTTGGTTCTCTTCTACACCTTTATTTATGTCTTTATCAATTTATATTTATTTATTTTTATTGAGCCTTATATATATATATTGTTTGGTTGTTTTTTCGAGACAGGTTTTTCTCTATGTTATCTTGGCCTTTCTAGACTCACTGTATAGATCAGGCTGGCCTTGAACTCACAGTGATCCTCCTGCCTCTGCTCCCTGAATGCTGGGATTAAAGGCATGGACTACCATGCCCAGCTGTACCTAAGGAAAGGGAGGGGACGGGGGCGGGCAGTGTAGTGGGCAGGAGCATGTGGAGACAGTGGCGAGCAGGGGATGAGGGAAATGGGTTTTAATGGGCGCAGAATGGGAGAGGAAGGCAGAAGAGCCTGCAGGAGAAGGAGCGACGACCTTTACCTTTTAAAGCCAGATTATTACATTTATACTTGACTAACAGCAAAGAAGCCGCGTCTTTGTAGATGTTCTATGGCTCGCGGCAATGTCACGGTTGCTGGGGCCCTGCCTCAGGGTCACGGTAATGTGGAATCAAATCCAAGCAAAGACCACAGTGCATGTGGCTGAATTAAAAAAACAAACGAACAAACAAAAAAGCAAGCAAACAAAAAAACATTTGAGATCTTGAAACTGCGCTTGCCTTTTCTTTCTGAACAAGGTGTAAGGAACCTGGAAGGGAGGGAACCACTGAGGTCCAGACGCTTTGTAGCCCTAGCCATCGTGGGTTTGTTTGTTTGTTTAAATACTGGGCCTTTCTTCTTATGAGAAATAACAAATGAGATGAGACTTCCTACCTCAACTGAGTATTTTTGAATAACATTTAATAAATGTAATGAAATTAATCCGGACACTGTGACTAATGCCTGTAATTACAACCCTTGGGAGGCTGAGGCCTAAAGGACTAAGTGGAGTTCTCAGTCAAGCTAAGGTACGAGATGAAATCTTGCCCCACTCCCTAAAAAATCCAAGAATTAAACTCGATGACATGACAAGCTAATTTTTAAACAGTAAAGTGAAATATACAGACCAACTCTCCGACAGTCTGATGCTGTCGGCTGTTAAGTTTGACAGAAGGCATTGCCGCCTCTCCCTTTCCTGTTGTGATAAAACACCCTGGCAAGGTCCACTTATGGGAGAAAGGGTTTATATTGGTTCACAGACCTAGGTTGTAATCCATTGTTTTGAGGAAGTCACAGTGGTTGGAGCTTGAGGCCGCTGATAAACTTTGCATCCTTAGTAAAGAAACAAAGAGGAAACAATTGATCCAGGAAAGCCAGAGCTCGCTTGCTCTCTCCATTCAGGTAAACAGTTGGTAACAGGAACACCCACGCACTCTGTCTCTGTCTGCGTCTCTCTCTCTCTGTGTGTGTCTCTGTGTGTGGGTGTCTCTGTATGTGTGTCTCTGTCTGTCTCCTCACATAAAGTTTATGAAGGACGCTCTGCCACCCACAGTGGGTAGGTCTACAAACCTAAACCTAATCAAAACAATCCCCACAAATACGCCCACACACCTACCTGGTGTGGGAACCCATGCCAAATTCTGCCATGTCAGAAACCCTGTGCTTAGGCTGTATGCGGTGACCTTCAAGTTGCTGGCCTTTACCTCACCATGAGGTCTTGTGTTCTAGGCTATCCTTGGACTATTTACCTTTGAAAGAAGTAGAGAAGTCTCAACTTGGAACCACCCAGAGGATCTAGGAAGTTCTTAAAAGGAACTACTCAGAGAACTAGCAAGTTCTACAAGGAGCGATTTAGGCTATTGCATTCTTGCCCGGGGGCTAGGGTGAGTGAGATAAGAATAGAGCCTATTGACCTTGCCCTGTATATGTTCCTGCGAGTCGGCAATAAAGTGAATCTTGATCAGAAATTTCCTGACTTGATTCGTTATTTCTCGCATCTCTATATCCTACTTTCAATCCCCACTCCCTCTTTCAGGTGAACCCTGATTCGATTTTTCCCTCGGACTGGGACCCGACACCTGGTCTAGCTGAGAATGGATTAGACGTTGGCCCATGCCTTTAATCCCAGCGCTTGGGAGGCAGAGGCAGGTGGATCTCTGTGAGTTCGAGGCCAGCCTGCTCTACAGAGAGAGTTCAGGACAGCTAGAGCCACACAGAGAAACCCTGTCTCAAAAAAACAAAACAAAACGAAAGGAAAAAGAATGCAAACTACCTCCAGGCTCATTTGTATTTTTATAGCCCATCTGATAGCAGTCCAACAAAGAAGCCCTACTGTGCAGTCGCCTGCCTGGCCTGGGACTCCTCTGCAGAGCAGGCTGGCCTCACCTCTGCCTCCCAAGTGCTGGGATTTAGGGGGAATGCCCCCATCATCTGGCTCCAAATTCCCTTCTTGAGACATTTCAACATTGAACGCTGCCATGTTTGTGTCACAAATTCATTATTCACATAGCCCTAATTCAAATCCTAACAAAGGTCAAAGGTCTTCAAAGCCTGAGCTGTGAGACCCCATGAAGACAAAAGACAAACCTAACAGCAAAAGTTTTTTGTTACTGTTTTCTTTTTCTTTTCTTTTCTTTTCTTTTTTTTAATTCTACACTATTCTGGCCTTGCACTCACATAGTTCCACCTGCCTCTACTGGAGTGCTGGGATTAAAGGTGTGCACTACCATGCCTGGGAAAAATAAGTATTTAATAATTCTGATGTGGGCAATTTAGGAGTTTCTTGCTATGAGTCAAACAACCAGCCACAACGGGACAGAGGCTGAGGCACTTTTAGTCAATTTCCCATAAGTTATTTTTGGTTATTGTTGTTCGTTTTGTTTTTTAAAGAGTATGTGTGGAGGTTGAATCAGGGTTTTTCTGTATAGCCCTGGCTGTTCTAGAACTTACTTTGTAGGCCAGGCTGGCCTTCAAACTCAGAGATATGAATGCCTCTGCCTCGAGTGGGCTCCCGCCACCCCACCCCTACCCCTAGCTACAAGTGTTTTGTTTTGTTTTTTAATAAACACAAATTTCCCCAGGAGATGCTGTCAGACTGAGAAAGCCTGCAGCTGTGGAGTTAATATTTAATCAAGTGAAAACCCAGTGTAAAGACTGGAGTAAAATTAGTCGCTGTGGTCAGAAACATCAGCTAACCTCCAGCTAACTACTTGCCACTCTAACCCGCCATACATGGATTTGTTTTGTGGTTCATGAAGTCTCTGAGTCCAGTCCTACAACGCGCTCCAGGAAGTGCTTTAAAATACTGATGCATTTCTGGTCACTCCTACACGCCCCCCCACCTCGTGTTTTTGGTTTTTGACCTGGTCTCTCACCACGTAGCCCTGGCTGGGCTGGAACTTACAGAGATATACCTGCCCGCGCCTCTCAAGTGCTGGGGTTAAAGGAGTGGGCCAAGGTCATTGCTTTTAATAAAAAAAAAAATTTAAAAAAAAAAGACATTTATTTTAAGAAACACAAAAAACCACCAAAGGTACACAGAGGTACATGAAGAAAAAGAGATTTTAAACCCTGGTGTCCCTGCCGGTGGAGGGAAGGCAAAGAGAAAGACCAGAGCACCGACACCAATTCTTTGCAGAGATTTTACACAAGGACAGGGTAGAGCCGTAATCTGCGTCGGGTGATGGAGGTTGGAAGGGCTCTTTCCTAGCTCTAAGCTGAGTGGACTTGAACTTTTTTGTGTAGGTGCAGAAAAAAATACAGTCAAGAAAAATCGGATGGTGGGCTGGAGAGATGGCTCAGAAGTTAAGAGCACTGACTGCCCGACTAAAGGTCATGAGTTCAATTCCCAGCAACCACATGGTGGCTCACAACCATCTATAACAAAATCTGGTGCCCTCTTCTAGCCTGCAGGCAGAATGCTGTATACATAATAAATCTTTTTAAAAATCTTAAAAAAAAAAAAAGAAAGAAAGAAAAATCAGATGGTAGTCAACGCCACAAGCCCAGGTATATATAACACATGTGCCAGCAATGTGGGTTCCATGGTGTAATGGTTAGCACTCTGGACTCTGAATCCAGTGATCCGAGTTCAAATCTCGGTGGGACCTTTCTGTTTACTCTAGGAAAAAGTTGTTTTCTTTCATTTAAGTGAGATCTCGGCCCTGAATCCAAGGTGTAAGTCCCGGAATAGAACGGTCCCAGACTCTGAGCGGGTGCAGAAGAAATCTGTGAGGAGGAAGTTGCCCTGCAAGGCATTAGGGCCATCTGGCTTGGTCTTCAGTGAACAACCCATTCACTGGTGAGCTGTACCAAGAAACACGCTCTGGGTGCCCAGGGAACACGTTTTGCGATGCCGGCTGGAGCAGATGCTGCGGCTGCCTTTTCTGCAGCTTGTTTTTGTCCTGGATCTTGGTTTGCTGATTGTTTTCGGGTAGGAGCTGTTGCCAAGCATCCTCTGGAACGTCCAGGCAGGAGCTGACCTTTCCCTCGCTGCTAGAGGGCGTCTCCATCCCGGAGCAAAGGCTTTGATCCAGAGCTGGAGACGCCTTGCTGGGAGGGAGCCCGCAAGCAGGCAGGTCTGAGAGCTTTGCATGGAGAAGGAGAGAACCAAGTTATCAGAGATGCAATATATACCAAACAACAGCGTGACTGCTCTAGTGGTAAAGTAATTTTTTTGTTGTTGTTGTTTTGTTTTTCGAGACAGGGTTTCTCTGTGTAGCCTTGGCTGTCCTGGACCCACTTTGTAGACCAGGCTGGCCTCGAACTCACAGCGATCCGCCTGCCTCTGCCTCCCGAGTGCTGGGATTAAAGGCGTGCGCCACCACCGCCCTGCATGGCATTTAAACTGTTTAATAAAGCTCTTCATAATAGAGATAAACCAGCTATTGGCAGCACCCCTGATCTCCTCCAAAGAAGGTGGGCACAGAAGCATCTCACCTGGAGCTCGCTTTAAATGTGGGAAGGCTGGCCGCTGGGCTCAACTAGTGTCAGCGTGGTGAAGACTGCGCACGCAGGACTCTGGGGGGTTGACTGACTTACTTCTGTCTCTACAAAGACAGGATGTTCCCTCCAAATTCCTGCTCCACAGTAAAGTCTGTCAGATCTTCTCTGGGCTGACGGCGGGCGGTGGATGCCCATCACAGACCACAGAAACGTTGGATGCTGACTGCCCAGGTAGCCAGCAAGCCAGCGTCTTCTTCTTCATCATATTGGTGCTTTGGTTTTTGTTTCCGAGACAGGGTTTCTCTGCGTAGCCTCGGCTGTCCTGTACTCACCCTGTAGACCAGGCTGGCCTCGAACTCACAGCGATCCACCAGCCTCTGCCTCCCAAATGCTGGGATTAAAGGCGGGTGCCACCAAGCTGGCACCTGTCATTTTTAATAGATTGGGAAGCTGCTTGCTCTGCACTTCCTGTTTACTCAGGTAAAATGTATCCTTTTGAGGTCTCTGACGGTTTGAAGAATGGACCAGTGAAAGAAGTAACTTTTTACTATTCCTTTGTTTAACGAGCTTTCCAATGATTGCTCCCAGTTATCAGTCTCCTGGCGAATAATTGGATAGGAAAAAAAGTGTTAACCTTTATGTCGGGTCTGAGGATGCAGAACCTAAGTTATGAGGATCTAAGGGAGTGTTTTAGGCTCTAAGAAAAGTTGATAAATGTGTGCTAAGGTTAGAGGATATAGAAGCTTGAATGATAAAAACGTGATAGATACTGTCCCGACCCGCAGGACTGTCAGCAAAGACCCTGGAAGAGGGAGTGGGGATGGAGAGGGACAAGAGACACAAGGAATGAAGACAAGACAGCAGTCCGATCAAGTCTCATTTACTGAGCATACAGGGGCAGTTTACATAGGGAGGAGTTCTGGGTAAAACCGCAAACACAGGGTGCTTACCCAGCGGCAGGGTGGTCTCAAGCTATTCTAGGCCAAGATAGAAGAGGAAGTTGGGTAAACATTAGAAAAACAGCAATTCTGGTCCAACAGTGGAAAATTGCAGGTGCTTTCTGTGGCTAAGACTATGTGGCACCTTGAGGCAGTTGTGCTATCAGTGAGCAGGCCATATGCCATGACTCCTCACAACATATGGCATATAAAATGTATATAAAGCTGGGTGTGGTGGTACATGCAGAGGCAGAGGCAGGCAGATCTCTGTGAGTTCAAGGCCAGCCTGGTCTACCAAGCGAGTCCAGGGCAGCCAAGGCTACACAGGGAAACTGTGTCCAAAAAATAAAAAAGCATATAAAAATGAAGATGTTTCATGCTTTTAACATCCACTGGGGCTCTGATAAACTATATAATCTAACCCTGATGCAGTACTGCTAACCCTGCTAGTCACAAGTTCAAGATTTAACATTTCCTCTGGTTTTGTAAGTATAGGCTTAGAAGTGTTCCTCTTTAAAAATCAACGTCTAATCTGTATACATTTAGCAGGGCTAAATGTGATACTAAAATAGATGGGAGTCCTCGGAGATTCCTGCCTGAAGCTCTCCTGCTAACTTCCTGCCCGGATTCACACACTCCTGACAGAAAAGTCTTAAATCCTTAACTAGGGCCACAGCACAGCCCTTGTACCGCTTTCTGTGCTGTTCCCAGATAGGTTACCATCTAATAAAAATCCATTTTCAGGGCCTGGAGAGATGGCTCAGCGGCTAAGAGCACTGGTTGCTCTTCTGAGTTCAATTCCCACGGTGGCTCACAACCATCTATAGTGAGATCTGGTGCCCCCTTTTGGCCTGCAGGTGTACATGCAGGATACTGTATACATAATAAATCATTTTTAAAAAATACACTCTTTCTTACAGAGCTGCTTTTCTGGTAAGACTCAGGCCTTGGAGGAGTGGCGGGTGAGGTGGGGGTGGGGGTGGTTGTGTTTCACTCTGTGGTCAGCGCCAAGCCAGCCTTGGCAATGGAGCAAGCCCTAGCGGAGGCAGTGCTGCCATCACTGCTTGACCACCAGGCATCCAGTGATGGTTCCCTCCCCCAGAATAAATGTAGTCTCAGAAGGTCATGGTGGGTGCCAGTCAGCCTTTATTTACAAACCTTGGATGGTGGGGAGGGATTTTTGAGGGTGAACGTGTCTGATCCCATAGGGCTAAAAGTGCCAGCACCTTCCTCTACACACAGTGGCACCTCACTTACACACAGGTAGTAACTGGGAGGCCCTGTCACAAGGAGGAGAATCAGTAACTATCCTATGGGTGAGGCAATGTCTTCCTGGTGTGATTAGAGGTTGTTTGCTGGAGCCTAGGTCCTCCTCAGGATGGGGTGCGGTACTTCCAGGAAATCCCTGTGCTCGAACAAATTCCTTATGTGAAAAGGGTCGGGCGGCCTGTAATCTTCCTTGAAGGCTATGTGACACGTCCTTACCAAATCTGGGGTTACCCTGCTCAGAAAAGGGAGTCTACCTTCAATACTGAGCACTAAATGGCTGCCTGAAATCAGACTTCAACCTTGTCCAGCAGAGTATGTGGGGGGGGGGGGGCACAGGGGGGGGGGAGGAGGGAGAGAACATCTTTGTTTTGAGACTCTGATGGGGGAGTCTATTTCGGGAAGCGACCTGGTTCGATGCAAACGCAAGAGTCCGATGCAATGGGGTCTACCTGCACTTGAGGGAGGGGAGACCGGACCCCCTCCTCCCCAGTAACTAAAGCACTGAGTTTTTATGCTGTTTTAAAGACAGATTTGTAACAATCTTGTGGGCTATTTAACATGACCTTTAATTCTATTGGGTGGTTCTAAAACTATGTCTCAGCCCAGAGGTAATTCTCTTGGGGTGGGGTGGGGTGGGGGCAAGTGGGGGTAAGTTCCTGTTTGTGCAAGCTAAAATGGTCAGCTCTGCAGGGTGGAATTTCTCAGGGCCTGGCCTTTTTCTGACCCTGCTTCAAAACAGTTAGGTTGGATCTCTCATTATGATGTTCCAAAAGACACCACTGCCTTCCTAGGTGCTCCTTAAATAAGGGCCTGGCTCATGGGCCCTCTAAACCACAGCAGGAAGAGATTGGGGGGGTGGGGGGCGGACTGGTGGCCACCAGCCCACCAAGGCAGAGAGGGAGCAGAGGCGAGGATCAGGGCTCAAGAGAGCCTGTGAGCACAACGGAGTGACAGGCTTTCGGGACCAGCTGCAGGAAGGCAGATCCAATTTATTCCAGGGGCAAGGGGGATATATATAGAAATGGGGCAACTACCAGGAGGTACAGCATCGCCCTATCACTTGTGAAGGGGTGCACTGCCTAATCACATGGGCGGTGGGGAGCATTCTGCGGGAAGCTGTGTCAGAGGCTGCTTGTACAATAAGCCAGACATCCAGCTCGGGCTCAGCCTCCAAACAAGGGCAGGCAGAGAGAGTAGGAAGCCACGCTGGGGGATGGGAGCCCTGTATCTAGCCCTGAGCTCAGAGATCTATCCAGTCACGGAGGCTACGACTTCCATGGCCCCCCAACAATGTGCTAATATGGCCACGTGTGCAGGAAAAGAAGTAGAAACAAATCCCCGGAAGATGCTCTTGGCCACCTCCATGTTGTGGGAAATGACCAATGCTTTCTGAGTGTCCTGACTCATGACGTGATCAATCCCACCTGAGGGCTGCGATGAGGCAGCAGCGGCCACAGGCTTAGCAATGGCACCTACACCTTGTGGATAGCTACTTGCTTTTTGTTCAGAGTTGACTCTCTTAAGGGAATGGTTTGGGGAGGCCACACACAACGTTGGGAACCTGTGGGGAGTGTGGAAGTAAAGTCTTATGGAGGCATCAGCGGCTCCTGCGGCCCCTCAAACCCGAGGCGAGGGTGGTGACTGCTTCCCCCTTTTTTACGGAAGTTTCCTGAGGTGACCTTGCCCCCCACATTTCCTTATGGCTACACCAGCCTGATGGATTGCTATTAGTCCTTGAGGCTAGCATGGGATGCTCTGATTGGCCCTTCAGTTGTGTAGAAGCTTATACACTGCACGATAAAAGTTAGATTTGCACCTGGAGTCTGGTCTCTGGAGTCTGATTCCTGGGAATCTGCCAGGGCTCCATCCCCACAGGAACCCTCATCAAGCTTATGGATTTACCATCCAGAAACAACAAGCAGAAGGAGGAGCTGGCCTTGGAGATGTCAGACAGGGTCTGTTGGGCCGGTACAGCTGAACCCTTAAGAGCCTAGATGTGGGAGCCATGTCTTCCGTGTCCTCTTCACCCCTTTTCTTTTGGCACAGGAAGAGGCCTGGCAGCCAGAGAATAAATGGCATTGTGAGGTTTAAAAGGCTCAATTTCTAACGCTCACTTTCTGGACCTGCTGTTGGGCTCCTGAGGGTGGGATTCCCGCCCCTTCCCTCTACCCCCAAGCCCCCCCCCCCTTCCCCGGGTTTTGGGACTCCCATCCCCCCAGCTACCCAGACCATGGGCCTAAAAGCTTCAAATATACCCCTAAGGAAAAAACATTTTCCCTAACCTTAACTTGTATCTTCTGTAGACAACAGTGATGGAGCAAATGTATCAAAAAAGGTTGGGCTTCCAGGAGCTCTTGAATCACATGCCACTTCTGTGCTAAGTCTGAGCCAACAGAAAAAGGAAATTTCTCCAACGCTAATTCAGAAAGATGTATTTTTTTTTTTCTTTTATTAAAAAAGAGAGGTGCCCGCCGTGGTGGTGTATGCCTTTAATCCCAGCCCTCAGGGAGGCAGAGGCAGGCGGATCACTGTGAGTTCGAGGCCAGCCTGGTCTACAAAGCGAGTCCAGGACAGCCAAGGCTACACAGTGAAACTCTGTCTTGAACAACAAAACAAAACCACAACTTAGAAAGTGCTAAAACATTAAGTTTTTTTTTCTTTAAGGTTTTATCTATTTATCATTATCTATACAGAGGTCTGCCTGCTTGTACCCCTGCAGGCCAGAGGAGGACATCAGATCACATTATAGATGGTTGTGAGCCACCATGTGGTTGCTGGGAATTGAACTCATGACCTTTGGAAGAGCAGTCAGTGCTCTTAACAGCTGAGCCATCTCTCCAGCCATCTCTCCAGCCTCTAAAACACTGAAGTTCTAATGGCAGTGATTAGCAGAACACATGCATTCCAGCTCTTGCCTACCTAGCACATCACACACTCCTTGCCTCGTCTATAACGCCACCTAGCTTTAGCCCGGGTGTACGACTTCACCCAAGAGTGGTCTCTCAATAACCCTGTCTTTATACCCTTGAATTGGTTTGAATTGGCTTGTTAAATAAGCGGAGAAACTCGTATTTTCTGGCCCCTGGTTACAAATTGAGCAATTTAGACAGAGGAGACCGTTAAGTCTAGGCACTCAAGCAGGTGGGAGATCGACGCAGCAAAGACACTGCCACAGTTATTTCTAAGTGCAGCAGCGTTGTGCTTTTCTAATAGTTGTTATCCAGGGACGCTGTGTCCATTTGGCAGAATTACACTTTTCTGGTAAGAACGCAGCACAGAGGAATTAATGGCAGCCAGGATTTAATGGTCTAGTGACCCTGAGGTGCCTTGTTGAACTGCCTGTTAGAGGCATGGGTTATGTTAAGTGTGTGTGTTCGCACGTGGGCTTAATGGGTGGTTCTAAATCAGGGCTATTCCCTTTTACTATGGGAATGGAGACTAGTAGGGGTCAGACTTGGCAAATAAACATCTGCAGAAACTCTCTCAGCAATTCTAAACTTCAGTGCTGGCACAGTTTTTCTCTCACTTTCTGGTCAGCCTGCTTTACTGCAGCACCTGTCTCCAGTCACCCTGGAAGCACCTTCCTGTAGCTAAACCCTACTTTATGTTGTGCAATGTTTCTTTTACCCACATTTAGTAAATGCTTTAGAGCCAAGGACTTTGCTACTTCAAGTTTCTCCCTGCATCAGATCCCGAACAGATAGAGCTACCTGGAGAGACAACCCCCCCAAAAAAAGGGAGGTGGGGTGGGAAGAGTGTCAGATGAAACAAAATGCTTGGAAATTATAGTGATAGAGTATAAACGAAGAATAGGAAGAGTTTAAAGATAACTAAAGGTAGAATGGCCTTTAATCATGGCGCTCGGAGCCAGAAGCAGGCAGATCTCTGTGGGTTCAAGGTCAGTCAGTCGGGTGTGCGTCGAGTGTTCTGGGGCCAGCCAGAGCTGTCTGTATAGTGAGGTACTTGCTGTCTCCAAACAAGTGAAGGAATACACACGAAACATTTCCCAACGAATGAAGACCAGAGCATTAAAACAACAACAAAAACAGCATAGTTGAGGAAATCTGGAAAGTCCAAGAGGCCTTTAAAGAACAAAACCAACCCCCAAACCTTGGATTCTCGAGGGATGAAGCTCCTCAGTATAACTAACTCATGAATTCAATGAGCACTAACCCAGACACAGTTACATTCTGCTTCCATTGGCTTAATATATGTACAAAGAATGTATTCGTTACAAAGGAGACCGGCTTTGAAAGGACCTATTTTTGAGAAACTTAAGGGTTCTGAAATTTCCTGCGTTACATGCCTTTGTTTAAAACAAGCAAGGCCTCGATTCAGTTACGAGGATGTTAGGACATAGACGCGGCCAACGAGTGGCTACTTACGGGTTTAAGATAATTCACCATTTGTCTCTGGGTCTTCCACGCTGGAGTTCTCTCTGCAAGTAAAGTTTCTACAAGTCAACGGGGCAAAGGGGATGCGCATGGCATCTCTCCTGGGTCACACACAGATGGGACGTGCAGAAAAGGGCGCGGCAGGGTGACAGCGCCTAATCCCAAGTGGCGGGCGGGCGGGCGCGCTGGTGGGCTGGGGATAGGGAGGGGAAAGAAAAAGGACTGGGCACTCATCCTCTAGGCAAAGGAACTGGGAGGGGTCTATGCAGATAGAGGATACGCAGGGGCTGCTGGGTTCGAATCTGCTGCGGGAACACGAGAGATTTCGCACAGACGAGGGAGAGCGAGCGGGTGCGCGGGTGTGAGCGGAGCGCAGGAGGGGCGTGTCCGTCCGAGGCGGCCCGCGATCGCGCGCGGCGAAGTGACCGTGTGTTGAGAGTGCAGGGCCGGTGGGGCTGGGTCGGGCGTGCGGGCGGGTGGAGTATACTTACCAGGCAGGGGAAACACCATCATCAGATATGTGGTGTTCCCAGGGCGAGGCTCACCTATTGCACTGTGGGGTGTGCTGACCCCTGCGATTTCCCCAAGTCGGGGAAATTCGACTGCATAATTTGTGGTAGTGGGAGACTGCGTGCGCGCTCTCCCCTGGTATCTTTTGCTGCGAGAATAGCAGGTGTTACCGAAACTATCCTCCTCTATCATGGCCCTAGTGGAAACGCCTTTATTTATGGGCAGTGAAAAGCTGGTCAATGTTACCCGTCTCAAAAAACAAACCACAACACTTCTCTCCCACACTCCAAACACTTTCACCTTAGTAAGTTTACCTTTGTTTTGTTTAAAAAGGTGAATGAGAATAACAAGGAGACTACTAAATTCTGACGTTGAGATATTGCTGTGAGTTCTCCTGTCTTTGCCTCCCAGTCGTGAGGATTGAGGGCAATTGTGTCACGGCGCCAGGTCATATTTAACAGTAACTCTGACTTGAAAAGCCTGACGTGCATTCTTAACAATGCAGTGCTGTAGAAGCTGATTTGGGGTCTGCGGGTGTGTAGAAAACGGCCTTTGGTCTCCTAAAGATGCTTAACACATTGCAGTTAGCCGTAGACAGACACGCCCATCTCACTGCTTCTCTTCTTGCAGACATCAGGCTAGTTTGTCCCCTGAGACAAGAGAACTGAGAGCCCCTCCAACTCAGAGCATACAGATCTCGGTGGCTGGGGCAGCAAATCCCGTTCCCCCAAAAGTATAAACGTAAAGGGCGTCCCATTTGTCCCTGGGGTTTCTTAGACGGCCTGACCCGAGCCGCACTGTCCATGTCAGCGACCTCTCCCGCTCCGACACTTTAGGCTAGCTCTCTCCTAGGGACCCGAATTGCTCTCCCCGCTCAAGGCCAGATCGCGCCCCCACTCCCGACAGGGGAGGGAGTGGTACCCCGTCCCCACAATCTATCTGTCTCTGTCTCTGGGTCCCCAAGGCAGGAATTGAAGGCATATACCACCACGAAGGGCACAAGAAGGGTTTTGTTGTGTTTTCAGATGGATATTTGTTGTTAGACAAATATTATGGGGAGGCCAGCAGGTTTTGAGAACATTTGGGTCAATCTTATGGCTGTCATACAGTCTCTCATGATTTTAAACAGACCCACAGTTGAGGCCAGGTGCGGTGGCACACGCCTGTATATCCCAGTACAGAGGCAGAGGCAGAGGCAGGTGGATCTCTGTGAGTTCGAGGCCAGCTTGGTCTACACAGCGACTCCAGGACAGCCAAGGCTATATAGAAAAACTTTGTCTCGAAAAAACAAAACAAAAAACAAACAACAACAATAAAAAAAAGTCCACAGTTGAATTTCTTCACAATAATATAGAAGCACAGTGATGCTGAGCATGTTTTCAGAAGCCAGGCTACCGTGGTTTCAAATTCCAAGTTTGAAATTTCATTTCAGTCGATGTGACTGATCCCATTGTGACCCCTGAGAGTGTGAAGTGTAAAAACCTATCTTTTGTTTGGTGCAGTTGAGACCTAACACACACCTTTAGCCCAAGAGCTTTCTGCACATAGGATTTAAAAGTTAACCATAAGCCAAGAGGCAGAGCAAGAAACAGATAATGAAGATTAAAGACTAGGAGGGACTTTGAGTTGAAGGGTATTTAAAACTTGAAGAGGAGAAGGAGGAGGTGGTGGCAGCTCTTTGGCTTTTTGAA
The DNA here is from genome assembly GCF_903995435.1 of Acomys russatus. Classification (NCBI taxonomy): domain Eukaryota; kingdom Metazoa; phylum Chordata; class Mammalia; order Rodentia; family Muridae; genus Acomys; species Acomys russatus. The sequence goes on from NC_067151.1 coordinate 67,138,813, forward strand.
CTTTGAGCTAGCAAGCCTTTGGCCTTAATTCCCGCCCCCCCCCCCCCCCCCCCGCCGTTTTCTCCTGGGCTGTCAGCTGAGCTAGTGAGCCTTTAAGGCCTTTTGCATCAGGACCTGAGCTGAGCAGGAAGGTCAGCTGGGTGTTTTCTCTGCCTGAGCTAGCAGGCTTTCACCCCAGCATCTGGCTCCTGAGTCTTTCTTGGTAAAGTAGAATGTCTGGGATTTTCATTTCAAACAACACCCCCCTCTCCCTGGCATCTGTGTTCACCAAGGCCCTGTGCTTAGCATCATATCCCCCCCACCCACCGATAGCCAAACCCTGCCATTCTTCCCCTCAGTACTAGAATCTGCGCTGCCGGGCCCTTCCCTTATGGGCCCTTGCAGCCACAACGGTGTTCTCAGAGGCCAGCCAGCTACCTCCATCAACTAGAGTTCCCTGCTAATAATGCATGCCCATGGCACTTACCAAAGCCACCACCCTCGCAGGCTCTTCTGTCCCCATTAAATCTGCACTAGTTCCCAGGCTGTTTTGGCATGCACACTCCCCTCCCCTGCAGCTACGGGCTCCCCTTAAAACTGGCAAGGCTTTCCCCTGTTCTCTCTGTCCGGAGAGATCGCCATGGCAGTTTAAAACTGACCAATGAACCTTGCTTTCCACCCACAGGACGGTCCAGTGCTGTGACTCACTGCACCCTCCATCACACCGTATGACCTTTCCCACTGAGCTCTGGCTCCAGTCCTCTTTTTTTAACCTTTGGTTTTGTGATGACGCGTTACCGACTGCACAGGCTGACCTTCAGTTCATCCCGTGGTCCGCCGCAGGCGATGGATTACTTACTGGCCTGCGTCAACAGGCTAGACTTGTGTTTTCAACACCCGTGGTTCACACAGCCACTGGAGGAGACCCAAGGTTGAGGCCCCTTTATTTACCCTGAGAGGTGGGGAAACTGTTCTTAGTGCGCATAGAGTCCCAAGTGAGGACCTTTGCCTGATTCTAGCAGCTCAGGGAATGTAAGAAACACGCCTCGGAAAAACAGGTCCGCGTTTCCTCCATCTGGGGCCCTTGTAGAACTAAAAGCCGACCGTGACATCCTTCTCTTTTGAAGCCATGTGGAGGAATGTCTTCTTCCAGGACTGCACGCGGGTGTGTCACCGCCAGGTGCCAGGCGAGCTCTGGAAAAGGCGAACGAGCCTCAGGGCACGTGGCCAGATACAGCAAATGCGTCTCAGGTTCCACCCACCAGCACGCCCGGCCTGCGAGGCCCAGGGTGGACGCTGTGAGGTCGCTCGCTGCTTGAGTGGTGACCAGCAGAGGGCGGGCGACTTTGGAGGCTGAGAAGCTGGAACCTGGTGTAGGAAGGAGGCCTGAGGCACAGAGCCACCTTCAGCAGGACGAACGTGCAAACAGACAGACCTCGCTGTCTGGATTCTGTTTCTGCCCTGCTGGGAGGCGGGGAGGCCACCAAGACCGGAGCCCGCTGGGACGCGGGTTCTAAGATTAGCAAACGGATTTACGCGCTGAAGCTCACATGTCTCTGTGGCGCAATCGGTTAGCGCGTTCGGCTGTTAACCGAAAGGTTGGTGGTTCGAGCCCACCCAGGGACGGTGCCTTTTGCCTGACTGAACTCCGATTCTAGCTGTTACTGATCAACTTGGATTTTCCGTGCCCAATCTTAAAAAAAAAAAAAAAAAAGCAAAAAAATAAACTCCTTAAATACTACGCAGGATCCCTGGGCCCAAATCTGCCTATCATATTGTTCTACTTGTAGGTTTCTAGGACCCTCTGGATCCTTTTATTTTGCTATTCTCCCATGCGTCTCTCATTTAGAGTCCCAATAGGATGCCCTCCCCTCTGTCCCAGTTTCCTGGTAAGTGAAGCCTTTCGTGGGACATGCCCCTTGGGCTAGTATGCAGATATAAGTGAGTATATACCATTTGATTCTTTCTGCTTCTGGATTAACTCACTCATTATGATCATTTCTAGCTCAATCCATTTATCCACAAATTTCGGGAATTCCTTCTTTTTAATAGCTGAGTAGTATTCCATAGTGTATATGTACCACAGTTTCTTTATCCATTCTTCTGCTGAGGGACACTTAGGCTGTTTCCATGTTCTGGCTATTATGAATAAGGCTGCTATGAACATGGTTGAGCAAATTTTCTTGTTGTGTGCTGGAGCATCTTCTGGGTATATTCTCAAACTAAGGCACCAGCCAAGGACAATACAGGAGGTAAACTTTAAACCTCTACCCAGATCTAGCCAATGGTCAGAACATTCTCCACAGTTGAGTGGAGAGTGGGATATGACTTTCTCACGTACTCTGGTGCCTCACATTTGACCATGTCCCCTGGAGGGGGAGACCTGGTGGCACTCAGAGGAAGGACAGCAGGTAGCCAAGAAGAGACTTGATACCCTATGAGAATATACAGGAGGAGGTAATCCCCCTCAGGAACAGTCATAGGGGAGGGGAATAATGGGAAAAAGGGGGGGGGAATGGGAGGATACAAGGGATGGGATAAACATTGAGATGTAACAAGAATAAATTAATAAAAAGAAAAAATTTAATTAATTAATTAATTAAAAAAAAAAACTACGCAGAAAGAGGGCGACGGGAAGACTTGAATTCCACAAACACCTCTAGTAGCTTTTCTAGCCTTTTCAGTGGTCTGTGTGTGGGGCCTCGGAACTTAACTCCAGACCCTCTTAACGATTACTTCTCTGCCTCATGATTTCACGACACCACATTCTGGTCCCAGCCCAGGTCCCTCTCATTTCCCTCAGAATATGACTTTGAGCAAATTACTCAATTTCCCAACTGTACAAGCGGGTTAGTTGGAATACTTCCTTTACAGCTTCTTCCAACATTTAATGATAAAACAGTTGAAAACATTTGAGCACATAAATCAATGTCCATTTAAACATTAGCCACTATGGTTATTTTCAGTGGCGACATCGACATTTTTATTATTTATCTCAGTCTTATTTCCTGCCCCTTTCTCTCTTTAAAGAGAGGTGGGATTTACTTAAAGCGTTTTTCTTTTTTGAGGGTTGGTGGTGGTGGTTGTCCACTTTTAATTTTGAGACAGAGTTTTATGAATCGCTGAAGTAGACCAGGTAGGCCCTGACCCTTGCACTCTGCTCAGGAGGTTGCTGGGATTACAGGCCTGCACTGCCGGGCCTGGCAAACCTCAGGTGTGTTTAAAGCATTGTTCTATTTCTCCCTAGTTGTTGAGAAAAAGAAAACAGCAGCAAAGTGCTTTTGATCGTTGCCAGTTTAGAGATAGCCTAACTGAAACCACCCCAGCCAGGGTTAGACTGTTCGAAGGAAGAAATTGGCTGAGCGTAATATCTCAGACCTTTAATCCTAGCACTTGGGTGGGAGACAGAGGCAGCTCAGGATTCTGTTCTCAATTGAGGAAAACAAAAACAAAAACAAAGCTGCAAAGGGCAGAATTCTAAAACAAAAAGTTACGAACGCCCAACGTGGGGCTCGAACCCACGACCCTGAGATTAAGAGTCTCATGCTCTACCGACTGAGCTAGCCGGGCGCTGGGACGGCTGCTCTTTCTATGTGTATATAATGTCTGTGTGTGATGACGCAATTGTTCCCTCTGTCCCTATTTGACATTACCTTTTAGTTTGCTACTGTTTACTTCCGAGGAACCTGACGTCCAGGGCGCGGCGGGGACTGCCCTGTCACCCTGGGAGCGGGGTTCCCAGGGCGCGTGTTGCAGCCCACCCAGCGCGGGGACACGTAGGTGCTTGTTCGGGTCTAGACCTCAGCGACGACGGCTTCCCGGTGTGAGGAACATATACTGGGAAAATAGGTCCTATTATTCACTATTGTTCGGCAGAAGCTTGTTTTTAACACCAAGTCTGTGCCGGCCACCTGGTGTAAAACCCACCGAGACACACGCGTGTAGCATTCGCTGTAGGGACAGGCGCTCTGCCCCCCACGTGTTTGGTTCTTCGGCCCGTCGGGAAGAGGCGCCACGTTTCAAGGTCATCAGACAACTTCGTGCCTCCCCTGCAGTCCTGGCTCTTCCCAAGAATTTAGATTCTTCGTGTTGGATAAGCGGTGTGGAATTTTTTTCGGTGACCCAGTGTTAACGCGAAAGTAAAAGAATAGAATTTTGTTATTTTAAATAATAAATTTTATTTAAAAAAGAAAGAAAATATGCTGCGATGGGACGGTACCACTAAATGCCGTGACTCGGATTCGAACCGAGGTTGCTGCGGCCACAACGCAGAGTACTAACCACTATACGATCACGGCGAGCCACCGGGCGAGCAGCGGGTTGCGGCCTCAATTGAATGGCTTTTGAATGAGAGTAGCTTGCTCTGCGTCGTTTGATTCATTTAATGTGGTCCTCAAAAAGTAAAAAATCCGGCTTTGTAACTTTGCCGCTGGCGTGGACATCAACTCCCCGTCTCCCAGGCTCCCCCTGACCTGGGAAGAGAAATCGACCCCCGCCGCACGTGCCCACCTCTCTTAGTTCTCGCCAAAGAAGCAAAGCCACTTTGCACGCAGCCGCAAACGACATTCCTACTCACGTCTCCAGCCTGTTCTCTGGAATCTAAGTGTTTGTTACCAGAAAAGGAGCAGAGCTGGCCAGCCGAAGGAAGGTGAAGGAGCCCTTCTCCTTTTGCTCCACTCACCACGTGCTCCCTCCTGAAACAAAGGCGGAGCTGCGTCTGAAGTCTCAGAGGAGAGGCAGACTCCATCTTATACACTTCCTAAAGAGTCCGAAAAAGGATAACTGTGCACATCTGAGACACCATCCGCGAGTAGGATCACATGTATCAACCTTGACGTTTCTCTGGGATACAGAGATGAACATTGTAAAGAAAAGGAATAAAAAAAGGTAACCATTGCGTTGGCCGGGAATCGAACCCGGGTCAACTGCTTGGAAGGCAGCTATGCTCACCACTATACCACCAACGCACGCTGCTCTGGGCTTCACTTTATTTTCTTATCAAGAGTATAACGCTAAGGTTTTGGGTTTGTTTGTTTGTTTGTTTGTTTGTTTGTTTGTTTTTTTCTTGCAGAGAGAGATTCTAGAATTCTGGGACCCATCCCGTGGTGGTTTTTGATCGCTAAGTGTAAAGAAAACCTGTTCCTTCTTTCTTTCCGTTTGAAGAGAGCTTCGGGAATCGAGAGATCCGGTAAAAAGGCTCTGCCGTGGGTTTTTGTGTGATACTTTTCTTTAGAACAGCAGAAGCGGCTGTGCTGAGACCTGCGCTTAGTGCTTTAGATAGATGTCGCCGATCTGCTCACTATTCGGCAACTCAAAGAACGGCCGGAATTTGCCTGGTGAGGGCCAGCGAGTGATCCCAGGCCTTGGGAGGCAGATATAAAAATTTAAGGCCAGCTTGACCTACATAGAGTCCCAAGTCAGCCAGGACCGAAATGAGAATTGTCAAACGCAAAAAACAAGGTGCAGAGGAGCACGCATAGATCTCTTCCGTTAATGCCAGCAAGAGGATCACGTGCACAAACAAAGCGCCTCCGACACTGAGATTAACACTGGTCTCCTAAGTAGACACGGAGGGGATGGAAGTCAGGCTTACCAGCTGTGCCTTTTTGCAATTTTGAATTGTAAATTATGTAAAACATTATTTTGAAAAATTAAACGAACTAAAAACAAATAAACAAATTAATTTTTGTCCTTTGGAAAGTGTTAGAAGTATGTTAACCTTGAGGACTACGTAACATGACCTCACTTTCTGTTTGCATATTTCAAATGAATATTTTATACTTTTGAGAAAGAAAACGGTAATTCCCTGACCGGGAATCGAACCCGGGCCGCGGCGGTGAGAGCGCCGAATCCTAACCACTAGACCACCAGGGACACTGCCAGTCCCTTCCTGTTCAGATCATATGACACCAAGTAAATGTGATCTTCTGCGTCGCTTCTACCCCACCGAAGTTTTAAGACTCTGGACGAGGCCTTTTCTATACAGAGATTATTTATTCCACGCGTCTCTTTTAAATAGAAAACAGCGAAAGATTCTCAAGCCTGGCTCTTAAGCCCTGGAAGGGATTACCTACACAGGATCACACTCCTCTGCAGACAAGCTGCTCTTCCGTAGAAAGTCAAATCGCCAGAACCAGCAGGGCATTTGCAGAAGAGCCGAGCATTTTCCTTAGAGGGTTTAAAGAGCCTCGCAGGAGGAACGCCAAGACGTCCTCGGCCTGTGTCGCCACCTGGTGCAGCTAGCTGAAACGCCCACTACAGACAGGTAGCCTACTGGCTGGCGCGCAGAAGTGCCTCAGTTTACCTCACTGCGGTGTCTCCCAGCTAAAATAAAATAAAATAATAATCTTTATTATGAAAGCGTGAGGAGAGAGAAAATTGTCGCGCATTCCCAGAAGAAGGAATCTTTAAAAGCCCCCACAGCCCACTACTCGCCAGCCCCACTCCATCACAGGTCGAGACACTGTGCTGACCTTGGGCACACAGAAGCAGACACGGAGAGGAGGCAAAATGTTATTAATAACAAGGCAACGAATAGAACGTTTGTTATACCCGCTTTTCTGTAGGTTTGAGATTGTTTAAAACAAAAAGTTAAGGAAAATAAAAATGAAGCAATCAAAAGCAGCTCGCCGGGTCTTGGGTTTGTTGGGGTGTTTTTGTTTGTTGGTTGGTTGCTTTGGTTTATTTGCTTGTTTTTTTGGTGTGTGTGTGTGTGTGTAAACTAATCATGAAGCGAATAATCGTACACATCAGCTCAAGTAGAATACTTTAAAAAGCACCTCCCTACGCTTGGATGGGACTTCGTCTTTGGCTTAACGTCAAAGCTGTTGAGGGCCTCCTCAGCTACAGAGACTCCATCTTGGTGTGGTGTCCATTTTACACTTCCGGATCAAACGTCCTGGGTGGCTGAGATACTTGAGGTAGAAACTCATTTAAGACACCAGGTGTGAAATACCTTGAAACATACAATGTGTGCATGTATCTGATTGGATGCCCCTGCCCCACCTAATCTGTGGCTTTCCGCCTTAAAATGTTGCCCTGTTCTGCCCTCAAGGACATGCTTTGGATTCCTAATCTTAGTTTTTATAGTGGGTTATTTCCCAAATTCATGGACTCTTAACAAAAGCCTTACTAGAGTGAATGAAATCACTTTTGATAATGGATTATAAAGAAACAATTTAAAAACTGAGTCATGGGAGCTGGGCGTGGTGGGCTACACAGAGAAACCCTATCTCAAAAAAAGAAGTCAAACCACTTAGTGGGGAGGGGGGCTTGGTTTTTGCCAGCTGAAACGCATTCTGTTACAGGCTCTGAGAGGATACACACACACACACACACACACACACACACACATGTATATATATGTATAGTGCATTAGTAAACACGTCACTGGCAAGACGGGTGGTGTAGCTGCCTGCAACTTGTACAGGGGTCTCCAATGACTGATCACCAGGAAGGGCTTTTCGGTGATGGCAAGAAATCCAAGTTTCTTGACCATGTCCCCTGGAGGGGGAGACCTGGTGGCACTCAGAGGAAGGAGAGCAGGTTACCAAGAAGAGACTTGATACCCTATGAGCATATACAGGGGGAGGAAATCCCCCTCAGGAACAGTCAGTCATAGGGGAGGGGAATAAAGGGGAAAATGGGAGGGAGGGAAGAATGGGAGGATACAAGGGATGGGATAACCATTGAGATGTAACAAGAATAAATTAATAAAAAAATTAAAAAAAAAAAAAAAGAAAGAAAGAAAACCAAAGTTTCTCAACTCAAAACTCTGGGTCAGCAAAATAGACCTAAATGGAATTATTTCTTTGGCTTATTCTCAGAGCTTTACCGGGAGTGAGATCTGGTGCCCTCTTCTGGCCTGCAGGTGTACATGCAGGCAGAGCACTGTGTACATAATAAATAAATAATAAATCTTAAAAACAAACAAACAGCAACAAAGCAGAAATAAACAGAGGCACCCATCATTTGCTCCCTGCCCCTATATGTGCCATCATATTTTCCTGTGTGGTGGTGTTAATCTTGACTTCGTTTTTAATCTTCGAATCTGAGTCTCCTCCCCAGAGATGCTGGTTTACTTGGTGTGGGGCATAGTTTTGAGTATTGCCATCTGCAAAGCTCCCCAGATGGCTACTACGCACACGCAGGCTTTCCCACTGCTATTTTAGGCCCACATGGCCTCTGGCCCAGGATACTGTGTTACTTTTATCTTGCATCAGCTGTTGCTCTTAATTTGAGCAGATTTTGTCTCCATAGAGGGCCTTAACTGCTACTTTTATGTGTTTGGCTAATATTTGAAGATTTCATCTAGGCAAGTTCCTATGCTTGGCCAAGATTCAAGTTTAATTTAGGATGATTAGCACAATCCATAGCTGAAGTGGACCGAGAAGGTTTTCTTGTTTGTTGGTTGGTTTGTTTGCTTGCTTTTTTTTTTTCCAGACAGTGTGGCCCCGACTGTCCTGGAACTTGCTCTGTAGACCTGGCTGGCCTGGAACTCACGGAGATCCACCTGCCTCTGCTTCAAGAGTGCTAGGATTAAAGGCGTCTGTCTCCACAACCGCCAGACTGAAATACAACACTTAACGAGAGTAGAAAACACTCAGAAACGGCTAAAGCAGAGGCCACACAACATGGCCATGTGATTATCAACAAGTGCGTGGAGACAGGAAACAACAAAGCCCAAGACTTTAGCTATAACCCAAGGGCATTAGTTTCTTATGGCAAACGCTCCTGTCAGTCTGACTTGGTTATTTTATTTTACAGCATTGGAAAACTGTACGCCAAGGGCCCTCGGAACGGCTCGGCCGGGTGAAGGTGCTTTCAGGTCAGCCCAAGTCTGACAGCTGAGTTGGATCCTCCGGACCCACATAGTGTGAGGAAAGAACTGACTTCTAAACTGGGCCCTCTCTCCACCTCCCACTCCCAGTCTCTCCCTCCCCTCTTTCCCCCCACTAAATGTGTAAGTAAATTAATTAAAATTTTAAGTTGGGTGCTCACTTTGGCAGCACATATACTAAAACTGGGACAATACAGAGAAGATCAGCACGGCCCCTGCACAAGGATGACGCGCAAATTTGTGAAGCATTCCATATTTTTTATATAATTTCTGACTGTGTCATGGTTCTTGCTATAGGTAGTTTATTATATATATGTGTGTGTGTAGTAATATAAATGTATATGTAAAAAATAAAAAAATATTTTAAAAAATTTTAAGTTGGGTGTGGCACACCTTTAATCCCAGCATTGGGAGGCAGAGTCAGGTGGATCTCTGTGAGTTTGAGGTCTACAGAGTAAGTTCTAAGACAGCCAGGGGTACACAGAGAAAACCCTGTCTCAAACAGCAGAGAGAGAGACAGAGAGAGAGAGAGAGAGAGAGAGAGAGAGAGAGAGAGAGAGAGAATGCATGTGTGTGAGTATCTTCTGAGCCAGTCAAGGCTACAAGGCTACTGTCTTTGATAACGTTCACATTTTTGTTTTGTTTGGAGTATCAGCCGAGTATAGACTGCCGTGCTTACATGTGAAACTCAACTATTTCTCCTTCAGGATTTTCTATGGTTTCTTCTCAGGTATGTCTGAATGTCCTGGTACCTAATAGAAGAGTCTTCTTAAGCTCAGCACTAAAAATTGCCCTAATTTTTTTTTTTTCAAGATAGGGGTTCCCTGTGTAGTCTTGACTAGCCTGGAGTTGCTTTGTAGACCAGGCTGGCCTTGAACTCACAGCCATCTGCCTGCCTCTGCCTCGCAAGTGCTGGGATTAAAGGCGAGCGCCACCTCTGCCCGGCAAGATCCCAAATCTTTTTTTTTTTTTTTTTGGTTTTTCGAGACAGGGTTTCTCTGTGTAGCCCTGGTTGTCCTGGACTCACTTTGTAGACCAGGCTGGCCTCGAACTCACAGCGATCCGCCTGCCTCTGCCTCCCGAGTGCTGGGTTTAAAGGCGTGCGCCACCACACCCGGCTAAGATCCCAAATCTTAATATAGCTTTAAGTTAATACTAACCACTGTTAGTTAAACAGACTTTGTTTGTTATAATTTTATACTTGCCCTTGGTCTGATACATATTGGAAAGAGGGCTTTGTTGTTGTTGTTTGTTTGTTTATTTGTTTGTTTGTTTTTCGAGACAGGGTTTCTCTGTGTAGCCTTGCCTGACCTGGACCCGCTTTGTAGACCAGGCTGGCCTCGAACTCACAGAGATCCACCTGCCTCTGCCTCCCGAGTGCTGGGATTAAAGGTGTGGGTCATCCCACCTGGCTCAAGTTCTCTCCTTGCTCAAGATGGGTAATTTTAAAGGGCTCACTGAAAAAGGCGTTATTTTACCCAGTAGTATAAAGACATTGTTTTACAGTTTCCTGAGCTTTTAGGTTGACATCTGGAACTACAGCTGTCTGTGTCTGGGATCTTCTCTGCTGTCAGGTATGTAAACATTCAAGCTGAAATTCAATACAGGCATGTGCAGTGCTTCTCCTTAACCAGTCAGCCCCAGAGCACGGCCCAGGCATGGCAGGAGGCCCTGGGAGTTCCCGGAAACACTGTTAAGTCTTTTCTGAAACTAGACTTTGCCAAATACACCTCTGTGTCCTTGCTAGGGTTCTCATTACAACTGAATGCTAACAGTGGTTCTGTTTAAGCCAGCAAATCATTTAAGGCATTTTAATAGTATTCCTGTTATTTAAAATCCTTTACAAAGGCTGGAGCGATGGCTCAGTGGTTAAGAGCGCCGCCCGCTCTTCCAGAGGTCCTGAGTTAAATTCCCAGCAACCACATGGTGTCTCACAACCATCCATAATGTGATCTGATGCCCTCTTCAGCAGATAAAGCACTCATATACAAATAAAGTTTTTTTAAAAATCCTTTACAGCCCAGTGTGGTGGCGTGCACCTTTAATCCCAGCATTTAGGAAGCAGAGGCAGAAGGATCTCTTGAGTTTGAGCAAGTCAAGGACAGCCAAGGCGACACAGAGAAACCCTCTCGTGAAGAAAAAAAAAAATCCTTAGCTATCCACAAAAGCAAGCTGTTATAAAACGACATCAAATACTGAAATAGCAAATTAAAAAAAATAAAGGGCACTATATACACCTACTTATATCCCTGCATACGATGCTACATTTAGCTATGTTAACTTTAATTTTTTTGATCCTTTGTTTGGTTTTACTTTAAAGTACAATGCTTTTTTTTTTCCTGCTGCCAAAAGCGTTCGACTTCTATCTTGTCTTAGAGCCAGGCCAAATCACGGACTCCCATAGGCATTATGTCTACCCCCGCCATTCTCCCTAGACCCTTACCCTGAGCATTGTGTCTAAGTCAACAAGAACCCGCTTTACAGATGAAGCCGCACGCTGGTTGTAAAGAGCCTCAGCATAGACACGTCAGAAGCTCCGTAGTACTCGCTGGACTGAGTTAATTGTTATCAGACAACATTCTTTCCAAGATTGTGCTGTGCTTAAACACGGCTAAAATAAACGATCTGGTGTCAGACTCCAAGTCTTGGCCCAGTACTGATGACTCAAAATCAGGCTAAACCAAGATTCACTCTTCCCTCACCCAGAGTGATCCCCTGTGGCCTGTAAAGCCTGCACAGTTCTCCCACACCAAACAGAAGAGAAGAAGAAGAAGAAGAAGAAGAAGAAGAAGAAGAAGAAGAAGAAGAAGAAGAAGAAGAAGAAGAAGAAGAAGAAGAAGAAGAAGAAGAAGAAGAAGAAGAAGGAGGTGACCATCACGCAGCTAATAAAACATCTAGTGCCAAGATGTAGACAAGAGGCCAGGCCTTTTGGCCTTGGTGTTGTTCCCTATTGACTGACTGTTCACCGCTCCACTTCAAGATGCTCCTAGAGAGAAACTCCAGAGAACATTTTGAGGTTCCGAGTTCCAGCTGCTCCTCCGGGTGCCGGCTGCTGCGGTTGCAGTCACCTTTGCTGAATTGCTGGTTTGCTGTTTAACGTGTCTGCTGGGATACTGCCAACTATGCCAGTGGAATTGCTCCCAGGAACTGAGTCTAAGAAGGTCCACTTCTTCTGTTCCCATTAGCCTCTTTTCTCTCCTATCTAGGATAGGTGGGTTGGAAGGGAGTTGTAAGCATTAAAGAACCCCAAATAAATAGATTTGAAAAAAGTGCAAGTTACACAGTATTTTATTCATTGGTCTGCCCCCCCCCCCCACCCCAGATTTCTGAAAGATTGAATGCACTGACTCGGCCTTCGAGATCCTTGTGATTAGCCATAGGGAACACTGGGAACCGAACTTGGGTTGTTGGGTTCTCTGCTGTAAAAGCCATGTTCATAACTTCTGAGCCATGTCTCTGCCTACACAGTATTTTAAAGCTCCTCTAATTATCTTGGATAAATTCTGGCCTCAAATGGGAATAAGCTCTTTCTCCAAAGCATTTTGGTTTCTTTTTCTTTTTTTCCTTTTTTTTGGTTTTTCGAGACAGGGTTTCTCTGTGTAGCCTTGGCTGTCCTAGACTCACTTTGTAGACCAGGCTGGCCTCGAACTCACAGCGATCCGCCTGCTTCTGCCTCCTGAGTGCTGGGATTAAAGGCGTGCGCCGCCGCCGCCGCCGCCGCCGCCGCCGCCGCCGCCGCCGCCACCACCACCACCACCGCCCGGCAAGAATTCTGGTTTCTTATAGTGGGAAATCCTATTTATGTTCTGCTACTTGGACACTAGAAGTGTTCACTACCACATGGTCACTGAATTTAGAACTTTTCATGATTAATTGGGAATATTTAAAATGCCATGAACACACACTTATCTTTGCAATTTAAGTTTGTGAAAGGAGGAACTATTATATCTAAATCCTTTCTCTCCAGTGACCAGAGCATGAAAGTTTTCTGCTCTCTTTGGAATTTTGACTGCAAGCAGATGGAAAGAGATGCAGCCCAAGCTTGGGATCGCCATCAGGCATGATGTCGAAGTACACAGTGGCATCTGCAAAGTCCACAACACACTCAAAATAGTCCCAGAATACAACCAACACTACTGTCAATGGCAATGACTGGACTGGCTGAGCACAGAGGCTCCTGGCTGCCTGTAATCCCAGCACATCAAGAGGATTGCCTCGACCATCTGGTCAACATAATGAGTTCAAGGCCAGCCAGGACCACACATATAACAACACCCTGTTTCAAAACAACGATTTCCTTAAAAATAATTATTTAATTAGAAGTAGAAAAAAAAAAAGGAAAAAACAAAAAAATTATTTAAAAGATATTTTATGTGCATGTGTGTGTGCCTGGGTGTATGTATGTGCACCACATGTGTGCAGAGCTGTCAGAGGTCAGTCGAGGGCATTGGGTCCCCTGGAGCTAGAACTAACAGTTAGTCATGAGCGCTCCCATGGGTGCTGGAAATGGAACCTGGGTTCTCTATAGGAGTAGCAAGTGCTCTTAACCACTGAACCAGTCCCTCCAGCCTGAAGGCTGAGGCAAAGGTAGGTGGATCTCTGTGAGTTCGAGGCCAGCCTGGTCTACAAAGTGAGTTCAAGATAGCCAGGGCTACACAGAGAAACCCCATCTTGAAAAACCAAAAACAATTTAAAATCTTTTAAAAATTGTGATATAGTCTTGTATAGTTGACCAAAAAAAAACCTAAATTCATTTTTTTTAATTCCCGCATGTTCCCCACACGTCCTTTTGTAGACTGTGAGCTTGTCTGTGTGTTTGAGAAAGGATCATGTGACCTGTAGACTGTGAATGGATGTAGAGCTGACAAGGCTAGAGGCTTTGGTGACACAATTTATAATCAATTCTGTGCTGTTTTCCCTTGGCAAATACTGAGGAGACGTGTGACCCCAGAAATGCCGCCAAGTGGAAAAACAGGACAGGTCTAAATACCTTGGTTGTAATAACATCGTCAGAACCTTTCTATAGAAATGTATTTCGGTGTCTCTTCTCTCCCCATTCATCTAATGACTCCGCTGCTCCACGGATCTGTGGTCTCACAAACATCTGCCCCAGCTCTTCACCTCTTTGCCTCTGTTTTCATCCCCACCCTCACCCCTTGCAACCTAGAAGCGTGTGTGTGTGTGTGTGTGTGTGTGTGTGTGTGTGTGTGTGTGTGTGTGTATTGATGAGTAGGAGGAAGGAGGGATTGTTGCACAAGCTAGCGTAATGGAAACGGTGGAGCTGGGGTCGACAGGTGCAGGGATCCGAGCAGGACAGACTGAATACACCCTCCTCTGGAACAAATCTCCTCTCAGGTTTCTTCTCTGGACAGCTGGGCCTTTCAGCTTCGGAAATACTTGGCAGAGACGGGGGAGGGTCTCTGAGCTACATTAGCTGTTCCTCTTTAGAGCCAGCCACCTCTACGTAGAACGGGATCCTCAGTAAAGCAAAGATGAGGGCAATAAATGAGAGATGCGCCCCACATCCCACCAGCATTCCTAAAGGTCAGGAGCTCATTGCTGAGAATGCGGGAGCATCTGCTTGGCAGTGGAGGAGCTGGTACTAGCTGCAGTTGGATTTATGACAGCCCCCCCCCATTCTTCTTCCTCTCTCTGTCACTTGGTACCCAACATCCCGTATCCCATCCTTAACTCTGTTTATCATCCCCACTGCCTCCACTCCCACACCCTACTGCCACCAACGTTCCTGGAATTTTGGACTTAGCTATTTTTAAAACTGTCAACTCAGTGTCAACTCCCTCCCCCTCCCAGCTGTCCAGTACTGGGGCCAGCCATGCACTCGCCCTCCCCCCCCCACAACTGTCTCTGGCTCTAACCCTAACCCTGTAGCCAGTCTGGGGAACTGGGAGAGACATGGAGAAAGAGACGGCGGACCCCCTGGCTGGCGCAGAGCAGCAGCATAGGCAACCATGGCTGGAGAATCGGGTGTCAGAGTAATGCTTGACCTCAGGAAACAGTAAGTCTAGATGAGATCACAGTGACTTGGGAAACTTTGGGGTCAAGGCCAGACTTTCATAAAATACAGACGTCTGTTCTGAAAACTAAGCCCTCCCCTTCCAGGGCACCCCAGTCTTCACCTTTCCTCCTGCCTTGTTTTGGTTTCCGAACCAAATTCACCCGAAGTTTAATGCGCTCTCTCTCTCTCTCTCTCTCTCTCTCTCTCTCTCTCTCTCTCTCTCTTTCGCTCCTTGCTTTCTTCTTTGCCTTATTACAGCAAGACTTTGTTGGGGGGCTGGGGGGGGGGAAAGGGGTGCCAAGGACTGAACCCAGGCCCTTGAGCACGGCAAACCCTCACCTGCCGCTGAGCTACATTCCCAGCTCCTACACCAAGACCCCTCAGGCCTCCTGCCAGACTCTTCCCCAGCTCATATACTTACTCCAAAGAGGGTTTTGGCAGGAGAGATGAGCACAGACCCTCCCCAATCCCCTTAAAACACTCAGATCTGCAAGGAAGGACAGTACAAAGAGTTGCTCTTTCTGGAAAAATACACGGAACTATTGACCAGTCAAAAACAAATATTAATTTGAAAGCTTGGTTTTGTACACTGTCCTGTGAGAGAGGATCACATTGTCGGCTCTGTGGAGAGGCCGCAAGAGACTTGCTCCTTTTTCCATCGGAGAGGTGACATTCTAGAAGGCATTTTTCTATTATGTTTACCCTTTGTGTCCTTCTAACACAACGAAGAAAAAGAAACAAACGGCCGGTGCTTTCTCATGTTTGGGAGGGACCCATAAGAGGTATGCTTTTAAAACCGGTCCAAATCCCAGTGTTGCTGAGGAACCCACTGAGGTGATCAGGACCTCACTTCCCTCAGGGATCCCTTCTTTTCTGACACATCTGCCATTTGGTAGTGAGCATGAGGCAATACAGTGGACTCTGCCCACTGAGGTCACTCAACCTTCTCTCCAAACCCCCCCCTCCCCCGGCCTAGGGGTATTACACAAGGAACCTGAAGGTGGCCACAGGAGCAGGGCACAGAGGCTCACCAGTCACACTCCCTTCTGGAACCTTCTTTCGTTTAACTCTGTCTTGATCTACCCACCACCTCGCACCGTCTTTAACCCTTCTCTTTACCCACATCCAGCCAAATTTCTTTTTCCAGTCACAGAACTGCGGGTCGAAACTCACTAGGTAGGAGGTTCATCAGCTGGGAAGAGCCGGCGGCTGGGGGGGACTTGGCTGGATAGGTATGGGGGATCGAGGCCGGCCCCCTAGTCCCCGGTCCCCCCATGGCAGTCCTCCAACTCTAAGCACCCTCACGTTCCTGCTGCTCCTCTGTGGACAGGGTAAGGAAGGGTTAGGGAAGGGCTGGGCACGTGTACAGGTTAGGCTGCTGGGTGGGGGCAGGCGCGTGAGCACGTGTGAGTGAGGAGGCCTGTGTTGTTTCCCATTTAACTTGAGGAAGGACACAGATGGAGTCCTTGGACCGTTGGGGAAAGAGGTCTGAGTGGCTTACACGGTTTTAGTATAGAAAAAGAAGGAAGGAAGCGAGAAGTAGGGCATGAAAGGAAAGCGCCCACGCAGAGTGGTAGCAATGGTGGGATGGCATCCGGATGCCTTTTGGCAGTTGGGGCGCGCGCTGGGCTTGTATAAAACCTACATGGGGCAGTGTCTCACTGGCCTCCTCCCTTCCGTGCCCAGCTCACTCCCAGTGCAAGATCCTCCGCTGCAATGCCGAGTACGTCTCGTCCACTCTGAGCCTCCGAGGAGGGGGCTCACCGGGCACGTCGCGTGGAGGCGGCCGTGGTGGGCTGGCCTCAGGTGGCTTGTGTCGTGCCCTGCGCTCCTACGCGCTCTGCACTCGGCGCACCGCCCGCACCTGCCGCGGGGACCTCGCTTTCCACTCCGCTGTGCATGGCATCGAGGACCTGATGATCCAACACAACTGCTCGCGCCAGGGCCCCACGGCCCCGCCCCCAGCCCGGGGCCCCGCCCTTCCCGGTGCTGGCCCAGCGCCCCTGACCCCAGACCCCTGTGACTATGAGGTTCGGTTTTCCCGGCTGCACGGTCGGGCCCCGGGCTTCTTGCATTGCGCCTCCTTTGGAGACCCCCATGTGCGCAGCTTCCACCACCACTTTCACACATGCCGTGTCCAAGGAGCTTGGCCCCTGCTGGATAACGACTTCCTTTTTGTCCAGGCCACCAGCTCTCCCGTGGCATCCGGAGCCAACGCTACCACCACCCGGAAGGTCAGGATTCAGTTTTTCTCCCAGCCCACTTTCTGAAGTCTTCTCACGACCCATCTGCCATACCACTCCGTGTTCCCACTATTCCTCAGCCGCCCCGCTCCGGGTTCCTTGTCTTTCCCAAACATTCTCTTCCATCCTCCCATCAAACATTTGCGATTGTAAATGCAATTCCTCTTAACGGGAATTTCATTCAAATGCAGGTAACACTGAAGAGGAAGCTGGGGGTGGGCAGCCAGAGCTGACAGAGCTGGAGAATCAGAAGGGACAGTTCATTTTCTTTGGAAGTTGCTGAGATTGAGGCAGAAGTTGGGGGGCGGGGTGTTAAGTAGGGTCAGGCACTATTATTGGAAGGCAATCGGGAATGCGAGCAAGGACTGAGGACTAAGAAGAAGCTTTGCCTCTCTGCTGGGATCAGATCCCTGACAATTACATGCAGCTTGATTAGGGTGGAGGTGCATCGAGCCGTAGCGAACTATTTTTCCCTCTTGTCCTCTCAGATCACCATCATATTTAAAAACATGCAAGAATGCATTGACCAGAAAGTCTACCAGGCGGAGGTGGGCAATCTTCCTGCAGCCTTTGAAGATGGTTCTATCAACGGAGGTGACCGACCTGGGGGCTCGAGTTTATCCATTCAAACTGCTAACCCTGGGAGCCACGTGGAGATCCGAGCTGCCTACATCGGAACAACTATAGTCATCCGACAGACAGCCGGACAGCTCTCCTTCTCCATCAGGGTAGCCGAGGACGTGGCGCGGGCCTTCTCCGCTGAGCAAGACCTACAGCTGTGTGTTGGAGGATGCCCTCCGAGTCAGCGACTCTCCCGCTCGGAGCGCAGTCGCCGCGGGGCCATAGCAATAGATGCTGCCAGGAGGTTGTGCAAGGAAGGGCTTCCGGTGGAAGACGCCTACTTCCAATCCTGCGTCTTTGATGTTTCGGTCTCTGGTGACCCCAACTTTACTGTGGCAGCTCAGACCGCTCTGAACGATGCCCGAGTCTTCCTGCCGGATTTGGAGAAACTGCATCTTTTCCCCTCTGACGCAGGGTGTCCTCTCCTTCCAGGCATCTGCCTAGTCCAGCTTCTTTCCGGCCTCTCTGTTCTGTGGCTTTGCGTTCAGTAAGTAGGCCAGCAACTCCTGCCTAGTTTGGAAACATTTGAGGAATGAGGTTGGTGTGAGAAAACGCAAACATGTCCCCAGGAAACAGTGGGGACAGGAGACAATGACGTTTACCCAGAATCAGAGGAGGCCTCAGCCCAGGGCTGAAATGACTCTAGAATAAAGATTATGCGCCAGGGTTTTGCATTCCAGGTCTGAGTATGGGCTCTTCGCCATGAACTTCCCAGTCCTATTTGTAACACACTGCTTAGTCTACTCCACACACACCGGATACCACTCCTCCTGCACGTCTAGAGATTGTGAGAGTGCTAACGGGCAGCAAAACAGTAAAGGGCTGAGATTCCTTAAAGGCAAGAACTAGAAAGGGAAGACCCAAGATTATATTTATCAAAAGAAGAGAGCCTAATTAAGGAAAACTTTTGGTTCAGGAATAAAGTGGGCATTGTTTGGCTTTTGGGCAAAGGAATTCAGCCTTTGGAGACTGGCACCGACACAGAAGCTGGCATCCCCAACCCTAACTAATCTGTTATTAAAGCTTTGATTTCTCCATACTGTCCTCTGTTGGATCCATTTACAGATGTGTGCGTGGAGTTAAGACAGTGTGTTCGCTGACAGAGGTCCTTTCTTGGAGTGTATAGGCTTTGGAGAGACAAAACTGGGTCACAGGAAGGAATCATAAGTATTCTTCTTCATCACCATCATCATCATCATCTGCTTATTAGTCCTGATGTAGCCCAGGCTGACCTTGAAGCGCTGGTCCCATTGTCTTTACTCCTCAAGTGCTGGAGTTAAAGTGCAAATATGTGTAGGAGTGTGTAACTCGCCACTGGATTCGATGGGTCAGGTGGGTCACATGGGAAGAACCAGAGTACAGAGAAGTGATGCAAGACACAGAGACGGCACTGCAAACCATGGGATTTGAACAGTTCAGGGCTTTCCATGAAGTGAGAACCATGGGCAATTATCCCCACAGTCGTGAGGAGTGAGGGAAGCAGTGACGCTCACGTGCCCAGCGAGCAAGGAGGAGATCAAAGGTCAGGCAGGTGTAAGGAATTACAAACTACCTTGAGAGTGGGGTCAAGGACTTCCAATCTGAGCACAAACATTTATTTAGTGCCTAAAATCTGCCAGACAATGTTATCAAGGCTTTAAACAAATATAGCAATGTTACAAACACATTGGAAAGGCATGGAGCTGGAGAGATGGCTCGGCAGCTGAGAGCATTTAATGCTCATGTATAGGACTCAGGCTCTGTTCCTGGGACCCACGATGCTAACAAGGACATGTAACTCTAGCTCCAGGGGACCTGGCACACCGTCAGGCCTCCTCTGGCTCCTACATAATACACATACATTCAGGCTGCACACACACATACATACATAGATATGCATATACATGCATTAGGGGCTTAGTGATAGAGCACTGGCCGAGTGTGTACAGGGACCCTGAGTTTGATCACTAGCACTGCAAAACAACAACAACAACTCTTTTAGCTGAGTGTGGTGGCACACTCCAGTAATCCTAGCACTCAGAAGATGGAAGTGGGTCAGGAGTTGTTCAAGGTCATCTTTGGCTATAATACAGTTCAAGGCCAGCCTGGGCCATGTGCAATCCTGCTTAAGTCCTCCTTCCTAAAAACTAAACTAAGCAATGATAATTATTATTCATAACTCTTTAAGAATGATAGTATTCATTTATCTGTATCTATTATTCCACATCTGTCTGTACACACACACACACACACACACACACACACACACACACAACTCTTATCTCTATTTTGGTGTCCTTTTAGGGTTTCTGTGCATCGAGGATGAACTTGGGCCTGTGTGTGCTGTGCAAGCACTGTCCCTAGAATGTACCCCTACTTTTACTATAAGGAAATTGACATACGGGAAGACTGCACATCTTTCCCACCGTCGTACAGTTAGTAAGTGCCAGAGTCAGAAACTGAACAGACACAGTTTGTATCCGAAAATGTAACTCTTAACCACTCTGCCATATTCCTGAGGAAACAGGGCAACAAAGCGTTGTGATTGTAGAGCCGGGCAGAGGAGGGGAATGGAGGCACTGGGTGCCATCACGAAAGCTCCCTCTTCTCATGTGAAGCCAAATAGCAGGTGTTAGGAAACAGGCCCAAAGCAATCCAGTTTGTAGTGGAAAGACTAGGAGAGGAGGGTGCTATGTGGGCTGCTCTAAATAAGCACTGCTCCTAACCAAGTAGGAAAGATGACGATTCCACACTTAGCATCTCAGCTGTCTACTTCAGGTACTCCACATCCTTCAGGTACTCCATAGTCCTTCAGGTCACCATTACTCCATAGCCCTTCAGGTACTCCATAGCCCTTCAGGTACTCCATGGTCCTTCAGGTACTCCATGGTCCTTCAGGTACTCCATGGTCCTTCAGGTACTTCATGGTCCTTCAGGTACTCCATAGCCCTTCAGGTACTCCATAGCCCTTCAGGTACTCCATGGTCCTTCAGGTACTCCATGGTCCTTCAGGTACTCCATAGCCCTTCAGGTACTCCATAGCCCTTCAGGTACTCCATGGTCCTTCAGGTACTCCATGGCCCTTCAGGTACTTCATGGTCTGGGGATTACTCTCCCTGACATACTTTCATCTTCTCTCTCTCTCTCTTCCAGTCCCACCTTCCTGACAACACTCCCCTGAGTACCTGCATAAGCCCTCGATTACCCTGTCAGTTCTGTCCTTCCAAACATTTTTTGTGAAATCTCTTTTGAGACAGGGTCTCCTAGCCTAGCCTGGCTTGGAACTCTATGTAGCCCAGGATAACTGTCCTCCTGAGCCCCTTTCTTGACTCCCAAGTGATGGAATTACCACTATGCCGGGCTTTTCTGCAGTTTTCATCGCTTCTCTGATGACTCTAGCAAATCTGACCATCCCCTCAAAGCACAGTCTTTGTTTCCTGAAATAACCTTTAGCTCATCTAGGAAATAATCTATTTGAATGAGGACAAGTGTGTGTGTGTGTGTGTGTGTGTGTGTGTGTGTGTGTGTGTGTACTATGCCCAATGCCGTACATTAACTTACACTATACCCAGTGCTGTACCCTAACTAACAGACAGTATGGGGACTGGCCTGCACTATCATGCTATTTATCCAGTCCTGGGCACTGAACTCCGGGCTTTGTGCATGTCAGACTAGCACTCCATCAGCTGAGCTGCATCCCCAGCCCTGCCAACATATTTGCATGAAAAAAAAAAAAAAGCTCGTTGTATTGGAGTTCTTGCTTAAAGAAGAACTTTATCCCTCGGGTGCGGGAACTGTTGGGATGGCGCTTCTGTCTGCCGACCTGCCCTGGACTATACAAGCACAGGTAACTTATGCTTAACGTGCAGGGGTGTGGACATCCCCCCACGCCGCCGCCCCCCCTTATCCCTGGAAAACCTTACCCGGCAGGGATGAGGGCTTTCCCAAAGCCACTTGGAAGAACGGCGCCTCCCCTCCCCCATCTTCCCTTTATAACACTCTAGCCCAGCGATTCTCAACCTTCCTCATGCTGGGACCCTTTAAGATACACTTCTTTGTGTTGCGGTAACAACCCCCCAACTATAAATTTATTTCATTCTACTTTATAACTGTAATTTTGCTGCCATTATGAATAAAAATGTAAATATCTGAGATGTGACCCCAAAGGGGTCCCCGACTCCCAGGCCGAGAGGCTCCAGCCCCTCCCCCAGGCCAAGTGCAGAGCCCCCAGGTGGCAGCTGAGCAGTCGGACGAGCTCTCCTGCCCTGCTCCCCTGTGTGGGGGGTTGCGGCAGGGGTGGTGGTGTGAGCCGGCGAGGAGCCCAGCTGTGGTGATCTTTTGCAAGGTGTTGCAGCCGATCTCCCCGGGATGACAGCTGCTTGGCCGCAAACACAGCACTCAGGCCAGACTGACAGGCGGAAGGAGAGAAGAGACTGCGCAAGAGCGCCCTCTGACCTCCATATCTGGGACCTACCAGATATGCATGCCATAGTGTGCATGGTAATTAATAAGCTCAGTAGTTAAGAACAGGTGTTGCTCTTTCAGAGGACCCAGCGCAGTCTTCAGCACCCACATGGCCACTAACAACAAGGGGCAGACAGGCATATATGCTGGCAAAACACCCATACCATAGAATAAAGCTTTTTAAAAAATTTTTGAAAGTCAAAATTTTGAGTTAAAAAATTTAAAAGGGAGTGACCCAGTGAGAAAAGACACCTGTCAACAACCTCTGGTCCCACATGTGACTGGTGGCCCGCATCTTCAATCCCAGCATGTAGGAGACAGGCAGGCATACTCTGAGGCCAGCCTAGGGCTATAGAGTGAGACTCTGTCTAAAACAAAGACCAAAAACCAAGCAACAAAAGCCCCTAAAACAAAACAAACAAACCACTACAAACTCAAAATAATTTTTTCTTTTTTGGGGGGATGGGGGGAGCATTGTTTGTTTGTTTCGAGACAGGGTTTCTCTGTGTAGCCCTGGCTGTCCTGGACTCACTTTGTAGACCAGGCTGGCCTCAGACTCACCGAGATCCGCCTGCCTCTGCCTCCCGAGTGCTGGGATTAAAGGCCTGCACCACCACCACCACAGCTCACCAGTTCAGCTTTTAAAACAAATGTTTGCTTACTTAATGGGAAAGGGCCATGTGTGTCCAGCACATGCCACAGTCTACATGTGGAGGTCAGAGAGCAGCTTGGCATCCATTCTGTCCTTCCATCATGTGAGCTCTGGGGACCACAGTGAGTTCCTCGCACTAGGCAGCAAGCGCCTTTACCCACTCAGCATTGCAAAGCCCCTCACCCACTCTTTTCAATCTAACTTTTTTTTAACGTCCAGCTTCTTTGTTTTGTTTTGTCTTGAGACAAGGTTGCACTATGTAGACCAGGCTAGCCTCCAACTCACAGAGCTACACCTGCCTCTGATGCTCTGAGCGCTGAGATCAAAAGTGTGTGATGCCCAAGGTCCTGGGCTTTGCTTTACTTAGTTTTGTTTGTCAATGGGAAGGGCCATTTGCAGGTGGTGCCATCCCTGGGCTGTGTGATCCTGAGCTGTACAAGAAAGCAAGCTGAGAACCTGACGTGGTGGCGCATACCTTTAATCCCAGCCCTCGGAACCCAGAGGCAGGAGGATTGCTGTGAGTTCGAGGCCAGCCTGGTCTACAAAGTGAGTCTAGGACAGCCATGGCTACACAGAGAAACTGTCTCGAAAAGCAAACAAAAGAAAAAGAAAGCAAGCTGAGAAAAGCAGGATAGTAAGACAGCAGCAGCTACTTCCGTGGCCCCTGGCCTCCGCTCAGCCCTGGGCTGCCTCTGTGGCCCCTGGCCTCCGCTCAGCCCTGGGCTGCCTCTGTGGCCCCTGGCCTCCGCTCAGCCCTGGGCTGCCTCTGTGGCCCCTGGCCTCTGCTCAGCCCTGGGCTGCCCCTGTGGCCCCTGGCCTTGGCATCAGCCCTGGGCTGCCTCCGTGGCCCTTGGCCTCTGTTCAGCCCCGGCCTCTAGGTTCCTCCCTGAGTGTCTGCCCTGCCCTCTCTTGGTGACAGAGTGTGACCTGGAAATTGTAAATGGAAACAGACCCTTTCCTTTTAAAGTTGTTTTGGATTGTGGTGTTTTTATTACAGCAATAGAAACCGAATGGAGACTGTCACTTGACCTTTTAAAAGG
This sequence comes from Acomys russatus, assembly GCF_903995435.1. Lineage (NCBI taxonomy): Eukaryota > Metazoa > Chordata > Mammalia > Rodentia > Muridae > Acomys > Acomys russatus. The sequence goes on from NC_067151.1 coordinate 67,162,646, forward strand.
TTCGTTTCTATTATTATTATTATTTTTGTTTTGTTTTGTTTTTTGAGACAGGGTCTCTCTGTGTAGCCTTGGCTGTCTTGGACTCACTTTGTAGACCAGGCTGGCCTTGAACTCACAGCTATCCACCTGCCTCTGCTTCCTGAGTGCTGGGATTAAAGGCATGGGCCACCACTGCCCAGCCCCATTTCTATTATTTTTAATTACGTCCGTGTGTGTGTGTGTGTGTGTGTGTGTGTGTGTGTGTCTGTGCATGTATGTACATGTGAGTATGGGTTAGTTGACTCTTCCTGGACTGGAGTCACAGGCCACGGCCAGTCTCCTGAACTGCCCTCTGGAAGAGCTAAATGTGCTCCTTACCCAGCTTTTTTGTTTTAAGCTTTATTTATTTTTGTTTTATGTGTGTAGGCGTTTTGCCTGCGTATGTGTCTGTGCACTGTGTGCATGCCTGGAGGCCTTGGAAGCCTAAAGCGAGCATCCGGGGATCCCCTGAGTCTGAAGTTACAGATATTTGTGGGCTGCCTTGGGGATGATAGAAATCAAACTCAGCACCTCTGTGAGAACAGTGAGTGCTCTCAACTCCTGATCCGTCTCTCTAGCTCCATGGCCAACATTTTAAGTGAAGGAGAGGGGAGGGGAACCAAAACTCAGGACCTTATGCTTGCACAGCAAGCAAGAGCTTCCTCAACAAAGCTTTCCTGGCCCCTTGACAGGGGTTTTTATTTTATTTTATTTTATTTTTATTTATTTATTATTTTTTGGGTTTTTTGTTTGTTTGTTTGTTTGTTTTTCGAGACAGAGTTTCTCTGTGTAGCCTTGGCCATCCTGGACTCACTTTGTAGACCAGGCTGGCCTCGAACTCACAGCGATCTGCCTGCCTCTGCCTCCCAAGTGCTGGGATTAAAGGCGTGTGCCACCACGCCCGGCTTTTTTGTTTTGGTTTTGGTTTGGTTTGGTTTTTTGAGGCAGGGTTTCTCTGTGTAGCCTTGGCTGTCCTGGACTCACTTTGTAGACCAGGCTGGCCTCGAACTCACAGTGATCTATCTGCCTGCCTCTGCCTCCTGAGTGCTGGGATTAAAGGCGTGTGCCACTATGCTCGCCAACAGGCGTTTTTAAAGGTGATCTTGACATCATGGAATCTGACTGCAGGGGCATGGAGCTCACAGCGAGCTCCAGGACAGACCACTCTATCCACATGGATAAACAGGGGGTCCAGAACAGTCAGGGCTCCGTAGTGAGAGCCTTAAGAGAGAGGGAAGAGGGTTAGGGAGAGGGAGAGAGGGATAGAGAGATCATGATAGAAAGAAAAATAGGTAGATAGAGACAGACAGACAGACAGACAAAGGAGTTGGGGTGCAGCTCACTTGGTGAAACGCCTATCAGCATGCATGAGCCCTGAGTTCTGTCCGTAGCCCTGCATAAAATGACATGCTGGTGCAATCCTCAGAGGCCAGAACTCAGGAGTCAGAGGCAGAAGAAGTAGAAGTTCAAAGTCATCCTCAGCTACATGGGGATGAGGCTGGGATTCACGAGACTCTGTTACAGAAGCAAAGAAGAGGCTGGCGGGGTGGCGCACGCCTTTAATTTCAGCACTTGGGAGGCAGAGGCAGGAGGATTGCTGTGAGTTCGAGTCCAGCCTGGTCTACAGAGTGAGTCTAGGACAGCCAAGGCTACACGGAGAGACCCTGTCTCGAAGAAGAAGAGGAGAAGGAGGAGGAGGAGGAGGGGAAAGACAGAATGAATCACGTGTCCACCCCAAACTTGCAGAAGACAGTTTTCCTGGTAACTGCCAAATCCTGGTGGTGTGTGACTTTTCTTGGGGAGATGTGAACAATGTCTGTTCTTTCCAGATAGATCACCAATGACAGAGCAAAGAAGATTCCATCCAAATCCAGCTGGGGTGAAACAGTGAACTTAATGGGGTCACAGACCAGAACATGGGTACTCAGAGGTTGCCACACCTCTGAAAAGCCTCCCCCACCCACCCCACCCTCCAATCCCCGACCCTCACCTCCGCCATGGGTGGCAACTTGTGAAAACTGCATCCCTGGAGTTCCTTGAACAACCTGCAGGCACTTGTACAAAGCAAGCCTCCTTTCCCTAGCAACTGTTACTGTGCATATAATACTTGGGAGGAGCTTTGTGCATCTTTTCTTTTTCTTTTTCTTTTTTAATATTTTTTGTTTATTAGGTATACCGTGCACATCAGATCTCATTACAGATGGCTGTGAGCTACCATGTGGTTGCTGGGAATTGAACTCAGGACCTCTGGAAGAGCAGTCGGTGCTCTTAACCACCGAGCCATCTCTCCAGCCTGCATCTGGAAATTTCTAAGCTAAAGCCCCATAGCTTTTATTAGCTTCTGGAGCCCCCCCTCCCCTCCAGAAAGGAATGTTTTAATGAGGAAGAAATTCATCTGTGCTTAATGCGTAGACCAGGTTAGTGAAGTAATAAACTCTGGGGACACATGGCCACATCTCAACGTAATAGTGCAAAGTGAAAGAAGCTTGTCGCAGCCTTGTTTTCTATTGCTGTAATGAAGTGCCTGAGACTGGATAACTTTAAAAAGAAAAGAGGTGTATTTAACTGAGCACCAGCACTGGCTTGGCACTAGTGAGGAAGCTATGGTAGATGGCACCCCAGCAGTGGTAGCATACCGTGAGAGGAAAAGACATGGAGAGGCAGGAAGCTAGAGAATTTCAAATTCCAGGGTGGGCTATCTCTTATACTAAGCTGTTCTGGTGAGAACTCAGAGTCCTTGAAAACTGCCTCAGTGTCTCCTGAAAGCAGAGCTCCCACTGATCAAAAACTATCCACTAAGGTCCACCCCTGAGTCCACCACTTCAACACTGCCACCGTGAGGACCTTTAGCACTCAAGGGACAAACCGCAACAAAACCAGGGCTGAGAACTGGCCATCTGTTTTTGAGGCTGAGGCAGGAAGATCTCAAGTTCAAGGTCAGCACTGGAAACTTAGACTCAAGTAATAAGTTCATTAAATAGGGCTTGGCAAGCTGGCACAAGTCTGTAATTGCAGCGTTTGGGAGGATCATACACTCAGTGGCACCTGGGCTGGAGAGGAGACTTTTTGTTGTTGTTTTTTTTAAAGACGGTTTCCCTGTGTGGCTGTCCTGAACTCAATTCCCTGCCTCTGCTTCCTGAGTACTGGGGTTAAGACGTGCGCCACCACACCCGGCCAGGGAGGATACTATTATATTTTCTTCCATTTATATAAAAACAGAAGATGTAAACTGAGATACAGTTACAGACGACAAACAAATGCTTAGAGATGGCCAGAGAGAGGGAGAAGGCAAGAAGAACATTTGGGAGTGGTGACATACTCGGCAATCACTCCATTGGCAAATATATACACATACATACACACATATTGTTGTTTTTTGAGACAGGGTCTCACTATGCAGCCCTGGCTGTTCTGGAACTTACTGCGTAGACTGGGCCGGCCTTGAACCAGCGATCATTGATAGACTTGTAAATCAAACCCATAGAGCTATACCCTGTCACTGTGTGCAACTTATTGCAAATCAAGCACACCTCAATCAAGTTGCAATTTAAAGGTGGTGGCCCTCGCCTTTGATCATAGTGCTCAGGAGGCAGAGGAAGGGAGATCTTTTGAGTTCCAGTCCAGATTTCTGGAGAGTGCATTCTAGGACAGTAAGGGGGGATAGACAGAGAAATCCTGTCTCAAAAAACAAAAAGCATTTTCTTCTTCCTCTGATGAATGGGATAAAAGAAATGGACATTCAAACAAACCTAAAAATCAAGTAATGGCAGAGAAATGAAATATGACATTCAGTTATTTTATTTCTTCTGAGACAGGGTCTCCCTGTGTAGCCCTGGCCATCCTGGAACTCACTTTGTAGACCAGGCTGGCCTTGAGTTTACAGATCCACCTGCCTCTGCCTCCTCAGTGCTGAGATTAAAGGCGCCTGCTGCCTTCGCCTGGCTATAATCACTATTTTACTGTTATCACCAGGTCCATTTTCTTTTCTCCAGAGCATTATTCTCAAAGAGGCTACTAGTTTTTCTTTTTCTTTTTCTTTTTTTTTTTAAACAAAAAAACCTGAATATATAAAAATACATGTATTTAACCCTGTGACTGATAGTTCTGACTGTCCACTTCACAAACGGTCAGCAGGTGGCAGTAGTGGCTAAAAAATGATTCAAAGAAGACTTGGGGGACCTCTACTGAAAAAACAAATTAATTTCTTTTCTTTCCTTTTTTTCTTTTTTGCTGTTATGGGATTTTTTTTTTCTTTGTAGCTCAGATTGGCCTTGAACTGAGAGATCCACCTGCCTCTGCCTACCCAGGGCTAGGATTAAAGGCATCAGCCAACCACCACCCAGCAAGAAAAATCAATTTCTAAAGAGTGTTGAACTTTCAGCCCAGCCCGGTAATACTGTCATTGTCCCTGGTTGCACAGCGTACCAAAGACACCACACATTTGTTCTGGCCGTAGAGCATGGAGAAATCAGTCTGGAACTGATCAGGAAACTTCTAGCTTTGAGAGTGTCGGAAGGCAGGCCACTGTGGGAGGAAAAAAAAGACATCAGTGCTGGATGCTGTCTACAACACTGACTTTCCAGGTGAGATGCAGCCGCTGATACAACACTGGCGTGGCTATTTGGGGTGGTAACCAACTGCTTTCTGCTTACATTTGAGGCCTGTCCAGTCAGTGGCTGAAAACACTGCTGAATTTTTGCTGCACAAGCTTAGAAATGCAGAGGGTGACGCTCGACTTAAGGGGCTGGCAGTGCACTCTCTACTCATGGGACCCAGCAAGCAAGGCCACTTTTAGAACTTGCAGCCATGTTAACCCACAGGTCAGCTCCCCCTGACACTTAGAGGTGACCCTTGCTGGAAAGGACAAACCGCACGCCTTCACTCCCAGCACTCGGGAGGCAGAGGCAGGTGAATCTCTGTGAGTTCAAGGCCAGCCTGGACTACAGCCAGAGCTACACAGAGAAACCTTGTCTGGGGGAGGGGGAGGGAGAAGGGAAAAGGAACAAACTGTTTCTAAGACTAACGAGGAGGCTGCACAGAAGAAGATTTCCTTGAGGAAACCGAAGCAATTATAGCCCAGGAATAAATTCACCACAAAATAAATGTAATAAATAAATAAATAAATAAATAAAAGAGAAAGAAAGAAAAAAGATGATCTGATCTGTCTTCTAAAGAAAAGGAAATGAAAATATATATGTACATATGAAATAAAACATATTAACTTAGGAGCCAGGTGTGGGGGCACATGCCTTTAAGCCCAGCACGAAGAAGGCAGGAGGCTTTCTCTGAGCTCCAGGCTAGCCAGGGCCACATAGTGAGACCCTGTCTAAAACAAAACAAAAAACAAACAACCAACCAAACAAAACATATTAAACCAGAAATATCAAGAAACGAGAGAAATACATTTTTGGTGCATTTCAAGCATGAGGCCTTATCCTGTCTCCAGCACCACAAAGAAAAAACAAAATCAAAGCAAACAGATACAGTGGTCAGTTCTTGTCAACTTGACAGAAGCCAGAGTCAAACGGAAGGAAGAACCTCAAGTAAGAGCTGCCTCCATCAGATTGGCCTGTAAGCCAGTCAGAGGGCAGTTCCTTGATTGGTGGTTGATGTGGGTGGACTCATGCCATTGTGGGTGGTGACAGCCCTGGGCGGGTGGTCTTGGGTGCTATAAGAAAGCAGGCTGAGCAAGCCATGGGGAGCCAGGTAGTCAGCAGTTTCCCTCCATGGCCTCTGCCTCAGTCCCTGCCTCCAGGTTCCATCTGGCTATAAGTAGAAGCTGAAATTAACCCATTCCTTCCCAAGCTGCTCTTGGTCAAGATGTTTACCTCACAGCAATAGAAAGCCAATTAGGACACCAGACGAAGTTCATTCAGAGAGCTGAGAAGTACTCAGGAGAGAGGCTTGGCAGTAGCTGACTTTTGAGCACATAAAGTCATTTTATAAATATTTTTATTTTTAACATATATATTTATTTATTTATATATTATGTGTACAGTGCTCTGCCTGCGTGTACATCTGGAAGCCAGAAGAGGGCATCAGATCACATTATAGATGGTTGTGAGCCACCAAGTGGTTGCTGGGAACTGAACTCAGGACCTCTGGAAGAGCAGATAGCGCTCTTAACCTCTGAGCCATCTCTCCAGCCCAACATTTTTATATTTATCTTGATGATTTAAAAACTAATTTTAAACTGGGTGTGGTGGTACATGCCTTTAATCCCAGCACTCAGGAGGCAGAGGCAGGAGTTCTTTGTGAGTTCGAGGCCAGCCTGCTCTACAGCGTGAGTCCAGTACAGCCAAGGCTACACAGAAAAACCCTGTCTTAAGAAACAACAACAACAAAAAATTGTTTTTAAAAAGATGTTTTCTTTAAATTATGTGTATGTCTTGAGTGTCGTTTTATGGACCCGAATGTGAATGCAATTACGATGCAGGCCAGCAGATGGCAGAGGCAGGCGGATCGCTGTGAGTTTGAGGCCAGCCTGGTCTGCAGAGTGAGTCCAGGAGAGTCAAGGCTACACAGAGGAAACCCTGTCTTTGAAAACAAAAAACATTTACATTAATTAGTCTCTCCATTTTCTCTTCCACTTCACCCCACTCTAGACAAGATCTGAAAGGCCCTTTGCTAAAAATTAAATCATCTGAAACAGAAAGAGATCACGTCTGTGCTTTTGTTTTCTCTTTGTGAAGAAAGGCACTGTCCTGCCACAGCCAAATCTACAGACAATGGCCTCTGTGCCAGCAGTTCTCAACCTGTGGGTCCCGACCCCCTCGGTTAGCTAATGACCCTTCCACAGGGGTCGCCTAAGGCCACCGAAAAAACAGGTATTTACATTATGACTCCTAACAGTAGAAAAATTACAGTTGTGAAGTAACAACAAAAATTTTATGGGGGGGGGTCACCACGACATAAGGAGCCATATTGAAGGGTAGCAGCGTTGGGAGGCTGAGAACCACCGCTATGTTTAAATTTAGAAAACTGTGCCTTATACCTGTAATTACAGTGGCTGAGAGGTGGAGGCAGGGTGAGCGCCTCTTGTTCAAAGCCAGCCTAAGTTACATTAGCTGGTCGGGATAGAATGTGGAAGCTAAAATATTTTATGGATTTTTTTTTTTTTGAGGTGGCATCCTTTGTGGTCCAGGATGTCCTAGAACTCAGAGGAAGCCCTGGAGCCTCCAATCCATTGCTTCCCTTCTCCAGGCGCTGGGATGACAGGCTTGTGCCAACAGGCCGACTTTGGCGTTGGAGATTAAACCCAGAGCTTCACGCATCTAGGCAGTGCTATACCGACGGAGCCTCCTCAATCTGTCTTTAGAATTTCTTTTTGTTTGCTTGTTTTTGTTTGTTTCTTTGGTTGTTGGGTTTTTTTGTTTGTTTGTTTGTTTGTTTTGCTTTGTTTTTTTTCGAAACAGGTTTTTCTGTGTAGCCTTGGCTGTCCTGGACTCACTCTGTAGACCAGGCTGTCCTCGAACTCATAGCAATCCGCCTGCCTCTGCCTCCCAAGTGCTGGGATTACAGGCATGTGCCCCTGCATGTGCTAGAATTCTGTTTTAACACTCTGTCCCAAGCTGTCCTGAACTTCTAGCAAAGTTCCTTCCTCAGCCTCCCGACACAGGGACCACACCCTCCTTTAAGGCTTCTCAAGTCCCTAAATGGTCTGCACCTTTGAGGAGCTCCATTTAGTGACAAGAGACAGACACTACGAAGTTGGCAGTCGATCTTCATGTGCACAGGAGACACTTAGCAGGGCTGCTGAGGCACCAGGGCGCCATTAAGTCCCTTTGCAGAAGTCACAAGATGCTACAAAGGACCAGAGAGGCACTAGTGGAAGGACATTTGAACCATACACTAGATAATGTGGGGGCAAGCCATGAGTAACCACAGACAACTTATGTCCTGTAAACCATAATGGTCTTTTCGTTATTATGTATACAATGCTCTGCTTGTATGTACACCTGCGGGCCAGAAGAGGGCGTGAGAGCACAAAGTAGATGGTTGTGAGCCATCACGTGGTTGCTGGGAATTGAACTCAGGACCTCTGGAAGAGCAGTCAGCGCTCCTAACCTCTGAGCCATCTCCCCAGCCCCCAATAGTCTTTTCTTGGGGGCATAATCGGCCCACCTCCGAATAAGAATCAACTGTTTTGCAATTTTTGCTCTGAAGCAGGGTCTCATGTAGACCAGGCTAGCAGAGTCTCATGTAGATCAGGCTGGCCTAGAATTTACAGATACCCATCTGCCTCTGCTTCCTGCGCCTCCACTCCCTGGCTTGCAGCTAATTTAAAAAATTATTTATTTTTATTTTATGTGCATTGGTGTTTTGCCTGCATGTACATCTGTGTGAGGGTGTCAGATCACTTGAAACTGGATTCCAGACAGTTGTAAGCTGGGAATTGAACTGGGGTTCTCTCCTGAAGAGCAGTCAGTGCTCGCAACCCCTGAGCCATCTCTTTTTTTTTTTAGACAGAGTTTTCCTGTATAGCCCTGGCTGTCCTGCCTCTGCCTCCCTGAGTGCTGGGATTACAGGCCTGTGCCACAATGCCTGCCTTTTTTTCTTTTTTCTTTTTTCTTTTTCTTTTCTTTTTTCTTTTTTTTTAAACACAAGCTAAGAAAGAAAGTACTGCCAATTGTCACCCTGATAAAAGAGACGGAAAACTGCTTTACTATATGATTTCTTCCCTGTCACAAACACTACGTTTTCCTCATCTATTCCTTTCCCTCACGATCAAGAATCGTCTCCACCATTCATCAGAATGTTCTAGACCAAGAGTCAGGCCACCACAGAGGCGCATGCATTTGTGACAATTCTTAGCCGGATGATCTTGTTAATGCATGTAACAACCCGCTGGGTGGCAGGGCTGAGCCAACTGGATTCCTGAGCTCATAGTGAAGAAAGCCTTTCTCAGAAAAGGACAAGTTTTCAGAAAAGGCTAAGGACACGGTGTCCCGTCTCCCTGGAGTGGTTACATCAACACAGTCCAGTTGAAAAACACCTCACCGCCTTCACCCTTGCCTGAAACATAACTGATCCATCCATAGATTTTGAGGAGGGAATAACTGGAATTGAGGCTTAAAAATCTAACAATAATGACAACAACAACAAAAGGGTGGGACAGCGGTGGGGAAATAAAAGGCAACATAGGTATGAAACAACACTAGGTCCCAAGTTTCAGCACACTCTCCTTTAGAGAGCCCTCCAGTCCACCAGCTCAACCTCTGCTCGCCCTGGGAGCTGCACTCTGATGGGGGCTGGGTAGAATGCAAAGCTACAAAAGGGAGCCAGCACGCCTTTAATCCCAGCACTCGGGAGGCAGAGGTAGGCCGATTGCTGTGAGTTCCAGGCCGGCCTGGTCTACAAAGTGAGTCCAGGATGGCCAAGGCTACACAGAAAAACCCTGTCTCGAAAAACCAAAACAAACAAAACCAAAAATCCAACCGACCAAACAAAAAGCTAGAAACCCCATTATGCATGAAGAAAAAGCAACTTAACTGAGAATGCACCCGAGAAACATAAACAACACGCTAGGGAGTCGTTTAAACATAATAATAACATAGTATTTAGTTAGAAGGCAAAAAATGAGAGGGCTTGACACCAAGACCTCAGAGAGGAATGTCATTTGGCTGTCTGCGGCAGGTGGGGTTTGGGATTTCAAGTGCCGGGGCTGAATCGAGAAAGCAGCCGTTCCAGGTAGAGAGAGCGAGAAAATCGTAAGCAATGACTTCACAGAGGAAGAAGAGGGTTAGGGGAACGCCGAGTGCTCAGGTTTGGCTGGAGAGCAGGGTACATAGACCAGGAAGTACTGGGAGCAAAACGGGCAAGTTTGGCTGAGGCCACGCTGTGGAGCACTTAAATGTCAGGATGGACAGGGTTTTTTGAGTGGGATTCGGTAAGCACAGGATTTTGAATAATCACAGGAGCAGGCAGGAAAAAAAAATTCTGTTGGAGTAATCCAGTTGTAAGCTATAGATTATAGTGCGGGTATTAGCCAATAATTTATTAAGAAATCTAAAGTGGGTATGGATGTACTTGGACGGTCGACATAGGATCAGGAAATCAAGGCCAGGCTAGGTACATCAGGCCCCGGGTCCCTCTCCAGCCACCCTCTCATTTTTTTTTTTTTTAAAGGGGATGAAGGTGGGTGTATATTCAGTACTGGATAAGTTGAATTTGAGATGCTGGAGACAGGCTAGTAACACAGTAGAGCACTTTTCTGTTTGATCTTAGACTGTAGCTTAAGTTAGCTGCACCTTGAGCTTCTGATTTTTTGTTTATTTGTTTGTTTGAGACAGGGTCTCTCTGTGTAGCCTTGGCTGTCCTGGAACTCACTTTGTAGACCAGGCTGGCCTCAAAACTCACCAATCAGCTCGCTTCTGCCCCCTGAGTGCTGGGATCAGGGCATGTGCCTGGTGTGACCCTTCTTCTGCCTTCACCTCTTGAGGGCTGGCCAAAACTAGGGCGTCCTTCGTCCCAGGGTGGAACTGCATCACCAGGCCCTGGTTTTGTGGTTGGTCTGTTTTTTGTTTCTAGATTTATTGCTTTTATGTTATGTATAGGTGTTTTGCCTACATGGATGTCTGTGCACCGTGTGTGTGCAGGGAGCCAGAAGCGGGTCGGCTGCTCTGCAGCTGAAGCTACAGATGGTAGTGAGGTTCCATTGTGAGTGCGGGAACGGAACCCAGATCCTGAGAAAAGCGCAGTCTTTCCGGCGTCCCTGCTGCCTACAGCGTTAATATTATTTACAAAAGGGTGATGCACAGATGCCCGAGGTGAAAAGCAAAGAAAGAGGCCAACGGGCAGGAGAGCCAGCTCAGTGGCACTTACTGTCATCACAAAGGACCCAGGTTTACTTAAAAAAAAAAAAAAAAGTCCCGTTGAAGTCTTAAGATATCATTATTTAGGCAGTTTTCATTTATCTGTGGCTTGGAGTCATGCACACAACTGGGCAGTCTCAAATCCCACAGATTCATTTAACATTTCCCTCCTCTAAACTAACATTCCTTAGGGAAAAAAACAAGAAAGAAGTGGGTGGATGAGGGAAAAGACAGCTTTACAGGGGCTGGAGCGATGGCTCAGTGGTTAAGAGCACTGCCTGCTCTTCCAAAGGACTTGGGTTCAATTCCCAGCACCCACATGGCAGCTCACAACTGTCTGTAACTCTAAGATCTGACACCCTCACACCAATGCACATACATTTAAAAAATTAAATAAAATATTAAAAAAAAAAAAAAAAAAAAAAAAAAAAAGACAACTTTACAGAGCCAGGGCCCTGGCAGTGATTAAGAAAACAAGTTGCTTTGCATTCCCAGCTGAGTCTTGACAGCCCTAACATCGGCAAGGTCAGAGGTGAAAGAAAAACAAAATGTACTCATGGCCTTGTCTCCTGCCCACAGGGCTGCTAGCCTTGGCTACTGGGTCCTCCTGACACAGGGACGGAGAAGGCGCCAAAGGGTCAAGCAGTCAATGACCTGACTTGCAAAGTCCTGAGCCAAGCTCTGCGTTTCTGCCCCTCCTTGGCACTTCTGTGCCTGTCTCTGTCTCCAAAAGCATTTGCACTGTTTGTAGGTCAGGTGTTTATAAGACTTTCTCCTTTCTTTCACCCAAGAACTGAGGAGAGAGAGAGAGAGAGAGAGAGAGACAAAGACAGAGAGACAGAGAGAGGTGTGTATGTGCTTACATTCATATGTGAATGTGTGTGTGATGTGTGTCCTTGTATGCATTATTTGAATGTGTGAGTGTGCCTGTACATGTGTGTATGTATGGTGTGTGTGTGTGTGAGAGAGAGATGTGTGTGTGCTTGCATTCATATGTGAATATGTGTGTGGTGTGTGAGTGTCCTTGCATGTGTTATGTGAATGTGTGAGTGTGAGTGTACGTGCGTGTATGTGTGGTGTGTGTGTGTGTGTGTGTGAGAGAGAGAGAGAGAGAGAGAGAGAGAGAGAGAGAGAGAGAGAGAGGAGGGACAGATTGTTATCAGAATACCAGGTGAAAGGTTATAAACAACTCTCTCCAGGAGGCAGCCAATTCAGAACATGCCTTGGCTCTAGGCCCAGGAAGCAGCTGCTGCTGCCAAAGTTAAACAGATTTCTGGCCTAACAGAACAAACAAGTGGTCTGCGCTGAGTGCTGCAAAGCGAGAAGAAAAGACAGTCACGCAGGGAACAAGACACAACTGTCCACAGGATTGTTTAGATTAAAACATTCAGTACTCTATAAACAGCCTTGCCCTGCCTCCGGGATGTCCCAGTCAGCGCCCTCTGACCTATCAGCAGCCACCACTATTCCTTTCCTCTGATTGCCTCAAATCTTAAACAATAACAACTTTTTACATTTAATTTATTTTGTGTGTCTCAGGGAGTGAGTTAGTGGGGTGGAGGGTAGGGTGTAGGGGGTGGAGGTCCTAGTTGGTTTTCTCCTACTGTGTGGACTCTGCCTGGTTCTCCTCAAATCAGCTGAGGCTGAAGAGATGGCTTGGTAGTTGATAGAATTAGACAAAGTGGGTTCCAGTCCCAAAACGGCGGCTTACAGCGGGATAACTCCAGTTCCAGGGCATCTGAGCCCTTCTTCTGGTCTCTACCTGCAGCAGGCACACATGTGGCAAAAACACCCATACACACAACAAAGTAATTAAATCTTATGTTGCTGCATATCACACTAACACTATTGATATATGTGCTTTTGGTAAACATTTAATGTTTTATACCACCAAGCTATGATTTTTCTCAGATGCCTGCTACAGTTTGGAACTAATTAGGGAGAGAGTCCTAGCTCTCTTGTTTTTGGTTTTTTGTTTGTTTGTTTTGTTTTGTTTTCAGAGACAGGGTTTCTCTGTGTAGGCTTGGCTGTCCTGGACTCACTTTGTAGACCAGGCTGGGCTCGAACTCACAACAATCCGCCTGCCTCTGCCTCCTGGGTACTGGGATTGCACTACCACACCAAGCACCTCTATTGTTCTTGATCAATACTGTTTGTCATCGGAAAACACCTCAAGCCTAGTTAGCGAACTTTCTGGAACAAACACACACACCCTAAGGATCAACGTGTTCCTAGGCTTTGGTGTTGTGTTTTCCAACCCTGTGCCGTTCAGCTCCCAGCTTGCTTAAGATTAAAGTTGAGTTGTAACTTGTTAGCCTTAGGGTGTCAGCCTAGTTAAGGCATGTGAGGGGGCACGTGGGGGGGCTTGTTTATCAACAGCAGAGAACAGGCTTCTAATTGTGCAGAAGGCAGAATTTTTATTTATGCAAAAGTCTTCTTACTTCGTCTTAAGCCTGGGGCTGGCTATTGTCTTTATTTACCAGGAGCAGGAGCAAGGCAGCAATCTCCTAATTACTCTGCCAGAATGTGGAAGGAGTCTGGGGCCCAAAGGCAAGGCGGGGTGTGGGTGTCCCTCTTCTGCACACAGGGTTTCTTAGCAGAGCTTACTTCCTGAGTTATTTCTCGAGTCAGCTCCTGAGGTATCCTTCACTCAGCAAGGTTTGCCCAGATAGCCAAGTGAAACCGATACAGCTTGCGCCCTGGTGCAGCAACAGGCTTAGGGATGTGCGTTTCATTTGGTAAGTTTGGAGAGAGGATGAACCACACACACACACACACACACACACACACACACACACACACACACACACGCATGCACGCACGCACGCGGCAGGAACTCGGGAACAAAGTGGAGTGATAGATCATTTTCTTTCTTTTTTGTTTGCAGCCCCCCACCCCACCCCGGTTTCCTGGAGAAGCAGGGACGGCGGGAGGGAGAGATCGGTGTCAAGTACACACCTCACTGCAGTGAGGTAAATGAGGGAACATATACAACGTGTTCCCCAACTTCGCAGGTACACTGAAGAGATGAGGGGATAAGCAACAGGATGTGAGCACTCCCTCGCAGCTTCCGTTCCAGAGAACACAGAAAAGAATGGGTGACAGGGGCCTGAAAGGAAGGGGACACACCAAACCGGCTTCCCCAGGGAGGACGGAAAGCAGTCTTAAAATATCTGACAAACTCTCCTCTGGAGAGACAAAGGCGCTTTATCCGTCAATACCAGACGTGCAGTAGGAGGACACAGGGTGGGCTCTTTCTCACTAACACAGCTGAAGTACCCTTGGGGCAATGGGATTGTTTTTCACAGACTTGCGAACTTGCGAGCCAGGAAGTATCAGTCACCTCGAAATGAAACTGGCTGGCTAGGACCGAGCATGAAATCCCCTCCTAAGCACATTTTCCTTTCACCTAAAAAAAGAAAACGGGAAAGAAAAAAAAAAAAAAAAAAAAAAACTGAACATAACACACACCCAAACAACCCGGCCCCCAGGAGGAGTCGCTGGATGGGGTTCAGGGTCGCGGGGTACATCCCCGGGCCCCGCCCCTCCTCCTGGCACGGCAGCGCACCCACACAAGCAGCGCTCTCCCGGCTGGGAGCACACCGTGTCCACGCGCCCCCGCGGCACCGCTGATTGGTCGGAGGCCTGGTAAACAAGGGCCAGGCAGCCAATGGGGGAGCTGTGCACGAGGGCTGCACGAGCCTCCGGGCCGGCGCTCGCGTGGAGCCGCAGCCGGGCGGCTATATAAAGCCGTTTCCGGCTCCCGCTTGACACTCCGACTTACCGGGTTTTGCTAGCGGTCCTCCCGCTGCTGGAGCGAGCACAGCTGGTGCAGCTTGCTTTCTCCTGAGCGCCTTTGGCACAGCCGGACGCCTGAAACTTCCAGGCACCTTTTGGAGACTAGTTAAAGAGTTTGTTTGAGCGAGCTGCTTCATTTAGGCTTTCAAGCTCCGTCTGCCTTGCAGCGTGAACTGTTTTTAAATTTGCTGTGAAGGGGGTCTTAAAGAGTTTTAATTTTTCCCCCTCTCTACGGGTTCCGTTTATCTTCGACCCACTCGGCTCAGTCATGGTGATGTTCAAGAAGATCAAGTCTTTTGAGGTGGTCTTCAACGACCCGGAGAAGGTGTACGGGAGCGGGGAGAAGGTGGCCGGCCGGGTGATAGTGGAAGTGTGTGAGGTGACTCGAGTCAAAGCCGTCAGGGTCCTGGCTTGCGGCGTGGCCAAGGTCCTGTGGATGCAGGGGTCCCAGCAGTGCAAGCAGACCTTGGACTACCTGCGCTATGAAGACACGCTTCTCCTTGAAGACCAGCCCACAGGTACTTAGCTGTGCTTTGCAGGTGGTTACTGGGGAGCTTTATAAAGGGCAGGCAGTGGACCTCCACCAAATGCTTTGAGCGGTCCCTTTGAATGATGAGAACTGTGTTACGTTTTAATAAGCAAGTCTTTCACTACCCTCTCTCTCTACCCCCCCCCCCCCCCCCCTTCCCGGTGATTTGACTAGTTTCTGTTCACCCTGAAGGTGTTGCCTTAGTTACTTAAAGATGAATGTATTCCCGGTCTATACTGGATCCACGGGGCAACTGTGCTGGGTGAGCCTTTTAGTACTGTGGGCTTTACAACTGTTGTGCGAGAAAATGCCCTGGAATCTTTAATTCCACAGTGTAAGAGATGAAAGTGGAAGTAAAAATAACCGTGTCTGCTGCCCCAGCACTCCTCACAGATGCCTTTGTTTCTCTGCAGGTGAGAACGAGATGGTGATTCTGAGACCTGGAAACAAATACGAGTACAAATTCGGCTTTGAGCTTCCTCAGGGGTGGGTACCCTTGAGCTCTTGATTGCTAAAAAGCCTTCGCCCTCTACTAATTCCTTAAAATTCTTAGCATTAAAGAAAAAAAAAATATTATTATTTTGACACAGGCCCCTGGGAACATCCTTCAAAGGAAAATATGGCTGTGTAGACTACTGGGTAAAGGCTTTTCTTGACCGACCCAGCCAGCCGACTCAAGAGGCAAAGAAGAACTTCGAAGTGATGGATCTAGTGGACGTCAATACGCCTGACTTAATGGTGAGGTTTATTTTAAGCTTTTATTCTCCTTGGTCAGGCATAATAAATTAGATGGCTTGGGACATCGAAATATCTCAATATATCTCTTTGTGTCCTCCTTCACAGGCGCCAGTATCGGCCAAAAAGGAGAAGAAAGTTTCCTGCATGTTCATTCCGGACGGTCGCGTGTCCGTCTCCGCCCGAATTGACAGGAAAGGATTTTGTGAAGGTAAAAGTCTAGAGCTTAAAATTACTGGACAGGGTAGCCCAGAGGCGTGGGTTGTCAGGAGGTCACGAGGTGGAGGCCGAGGATGGCCGAGGCTCATTCTCCACTCATCTCCTTTAATCCCAGGTGACGACATCTCCATCCATGCGGACTTTGAGAACACGTGTTCCCGAATCGTGGTCCCCAAGGCAGCAATTGTGGCCCGACACACTTACCTTGCCAACGGCCAGACCAAAGTGCTAACTCAGAAGCTGTCCTCCGTCAGAGGCAACCACATCATCTCCGGGACTTGTGCATCGTGGCGTGGCAAGAGCCTACGTGTGCAGAAGATCAGACCGTCGATCCTGGGCTGCAACATCCTTCGAGTTGAATATTCCTTGCTGGTGAGTGCTGGGGTGTGCCGGGCTTTGTTCTTGCAGGGAAACAGTTCTTACCTTCCAAATTCCGTAACAAACCACCACCTTCCTTTCTAGATCTACGTCAGTGTCCCCGGCTCCAAGAAAGTCATCCTTGACCTGCCCCTAGTGATTGGCAGCAGGTCAGGTCTGAGCAGCCGGACATCCAGCATGGCCAGCCGGACGAGCTCCGAGATGAGCTGGATAGATCTAAACATCCCAGACACCCCAGAAGGTAAGCGGCATCCGTACCTTTTCTTCCGTACCTTTTCTTCCTTTATGCCTGCTCGGGCTTGTGAAATTGGGGTGGCCCGGCGTTTTTCTTAGCTGGACTTCTGATCCCCTGTTTTCTCTTTGCAGCTCCTCCTTGCTACATGGACATCATCCCTGAAGATCATCGGCTGGAGAGTCCCACCACCCCGCTGCTGGATGACGTGGACGGTTCTCAAGACAGCCCTATCTTCATGTACGCCCCTGAGTTCCAGTTCATGCCTCCACCCACATACACTGAGGTGAGGACTGCCCTTCTCTTATTGGCAACATTTTGTCCTAGGAAGGAAGGGTTACTAAATGTGTGGTTTTTCTACTTCTTACTAAAATAGTCTCCTTGTTCTGCCCCCTCCCCCCCCCACACAGGTGGATCCCTGCGTCCTTAACAACAACAACGTGCAGTGAGCCTGTG
Organism: Acomys russatus; assembly: GCF_903995435.1. Classification (NCBI taxonomy): domain Eukaryota; kingdom Metazoa; phylum Chordata; class Mammalia; order Rodentia; family Muridae; genus Acomys; species Acomys russatus. Next base: position 67,179,825 of record NC_067151.1, read on the forward strand.
GGAGAAAAGACGCATCTGTACTGTCATTTCTTTCTGCCTCTCTGCTTGGACGCCACTTGGTCTCTACAGTGGGGGATGGGTCCACCCCAGCCTCTGACTCCACAACAGGGGTGTGGTAATCAGCAGGCACGTCCCTGACTTCAAGTGGTACAGACTCAGCCAGTGCCCGCAATGTGTGTGGTACAGGAGTGTCTGATGGGTGGATGTAAGAACGTTCTAGAAAAGTTCAGACCTGGTCCATTTTCTCAGATCTTGGAAATGAAGACATGGTGGTTTTTGTGTCAGGGTATAAATGATCTGGCATGGTCTTTCCAATGTTTTGGGTTTTTTTCTTTTTTTTCTTTTTTTAACAAAGGGAATTAATTAATGGTTGTTAAAAATAACAGCAAACCAGGAACTTCTGTGCCATGGGTGACAGAGAGCCAATTTCATGTATTAGAAAAAGAAATATCATGGCCAAAAATTTGCAAGAGGAGTGTTTTTGTTTTCTAAATCAGTGTTCCCTTTTTAAATATCCTTACAAAGAAAAAAAAGAAAACCTGTGAATTACGGAGCCGAAGTGACTTTAGCCTGGACTTACAGCAGTAGTGGCTGCACCCACTAATGGCCATAAAAACTATTTTATAGCCAATTGCACTGTGCTCTCTTGTTCGACACTTAATCAGATGGGAGAGTCTGCTATTTCTGTGTGACTCCTTGGAGTTGATTCTAAGGTGATGTTCTTAGCACTTTATTTAGCTCCTGTCAATTTTGTTTCAGTCTAATTACAGATAGCTCTGCTAGTCTGTGTCTGTTAAGGGTGAATCCCAATGATACAGAAAAGGGGTTATTGGGGGGCGGCGATAGGGTCTATGTGTATCCCTGGCTATCCTAGAACTCTGTAGACAGACCAAGCTGGCCTCAGAGGTCCACCTGCCTCTGCCTCCCGAGTGCTGAGGTTAAAGGCCCAGCTTGGTTGTTATTTTTGAGAGTTCCTCCCAGTGTGCAGAATTCTATAATTCTGACACTAAGCTCATTAAGGGTTGCGGCTGGTGGTCGTGCCCTGGGTGACAATGCATTGAGATGCTCCAACACTGATCGAGGCCTCCAGATGATGTGAATTGCAGGTTTTCACAGGAGCCCCCTGCCCCCGCCCCAGACCCATTTTCTGCCCTGTGGTAGGAGAAAGTGCTCCTAACAGCTTTCACTGTGGCCACTAGCGCTTTGAAAAGTCACTCTCAGTCATAGCACTTTGCTCAGTGTCCTATGTCAGTGCACTGAGACCTATGTAGCCGGAAAGTATGGTGGGTTCGTTGTTTTTGTATTTTGTGTATCTTTTGTATGATAAAAACTATATTTTGTACTTATCCAAATATATTTTCACCCCAACGTGGGGATATTCTTTGTAAAAAATAAAAATAAAGTTTTTTTTTAATGGCAAAAAACCATGTTTTTTTTCCTTGTCTGAAAATGACATTAGAGAAGTTACTAGAAAGTAGGTATGGAAGAGCTTCTGCCAGCTTCACACTGCTGAAAACTCCTTGGAGAGAGCAATCCCTGTAGACACAAGAGCGATGTGGGAATCGATCCACCCCATGGCTTGGTTTCTGTTCAGACTAAAGAATCAGTGGGCCCTGGTGATGGAATCTAATTAGCCACATCCAGAGTTAATCACCAAGTTCCTTTAGGCTCCCTCAGCTAAGGATAATGTTGAGCTTTGATCGGTCTAGCAGGTGGGGATATGGAGCTTAGAACCACCCACCATGTGAGACCCTGAAGCCAGGTCCTCAGGCTCTGCAGCAAGCACCCTTGCCCACTGAGCCACCGCACCAGTTCTCCACGCTCAGTTTGAAGAATTCTAAGGAAACAGCTTTTTGAGGGGGTTTGGAAGGGAGAGGGTAAGCTTCCTTTTTATTCCTTTATTATTTTTTAATGCAAGTGAGTAGCTTTTTCTTTTGTTACTTTTGTTTTTTTGGGACAGGGTCTCTGTGTAGCCTTGGCTGTCCTGGACTCACTTTGTAGACCAGGCTGGCCTCGAACTCACATTGGGCCTCCTGCCTCTGCCTCCCGAGTGCTGGAATTAAAGGCGTAGACCACCACCATCACCATGCTAGGCTCAAATGAGCATCTTTTATTTACACAAAGGCAGGAGGATCTAGGGAGAAGGGACTCTTGGAGAGAGTGATGTGAGAGGAAATTAGGGGGTGTTCACTCAGACAGGAAGCTGGGAAGCAGGGCTGGTGTTGGCCTATGGCTCTCCTGATGTGCTGCAGTGCTCAGCACACAGTAACTTCTAAGCATGAGGAAGGGCCAGGGCTGCCAGAGGCCTCAGTCCCCCTACCCCAAAACAGGATGCTTGGTGGGATGGATGAAATTTTGGTTTTGTTTAGTTTGAGACAGGTTCTCTGTAGCTCAGGCTAGCCCCAACCTTCCAGTTTCCTGGACGCTGGCTGGGGTTAGAAGTCTATACCACCATGCCTTACAGACATTCTCTTTCATAACTTGGTTTTTGTTGTAGAGGTTTACCTCAATATAATCCTGGTTTATATGCTAAAAAGAATAACTATCCTGGTCTTAGGATTTTAGTGATGGGTATTAGATGTTTTAGCAGCAGCTAGAGTTTTCTTTCATTATAGTTGGTTTTTGTTTTGTTAATCTTCTTCGAGACAAGGTTTCTCTGTGTAGCCCTGGCTGACTCACTCTGTAGACCAGGCTGGCCTCGAACTCACAGAGATCTGCTTGCCTTTGCCCACTAAGTGCTGTGATTAAAGGTGTGCGCCACCACCAGCTGGCTCTCTATAGTTCTTACAACTAGAATTCAGCGTTTGTTGACTACTTAGCCTTATTCCTTGGGGACCCGTTTGGACATTTTCTTTTTCTTACAGGGTATTGATGACTGGTAAATCATTTCTCTGCTGACTGAAATTGTTCTGTTCAGGAAGAAGTCACACCCGGGAGAAACAGACGGCAGAATACATCCTACAGTTCTTCCTGATTTTAATGAGCTTTCCTTTAGCTCGCTACATACAAGTGCAGTCCCTGAAGCACTGTGCTAGGTACTGAGGAGAAGCTTGCTGTGGGAGCATACACATAAAACTCAGCACTGGGGAAGCTGAGGCACACAGACTGCTGAGAATTCAAGGCAGCCTTGGCCACAAGTACCAACAGGTCTGCTAGGGCTGCTTACCAAGAACTGTGTCCCCTAAACAAACCAAACCCACAAAAAGCCTGTGAACACTGAATTGAACAGAAAGCGAAATTGAAAAAAGAAATCCTTAAGCAGGGCGTGGTGGCACACACCTGTAATCCCAGCACTCTCAAGGCAGAGGCAGGCAGATCTCTGTGAGTTCGAGGACAGCCTGGTCTACAAAGTGAGTCCAGGACAGCCAAGGCTACACAGAAAGACCCTGTCTCAGAAAACTAAAAAGAAAGGAATTATCTTTACCATTCATTCTCTGTAGAGCATTTGCTTACTTTCCTGCCTCACTTAAAAAATGGTCGTTGGTGCGTTTATATGGGTGTGAGTGCGTGCCACAGTGGAGGTCGGGGACAGCTGTGGGACTGGTTCTCCTCTTCCACTTCTGTGTGATTCCAGGGCTCCACCAAACACAGGACACCAGGCTCACACAGCATCTTTACCCAGGTGACCTTTTTCTCCTCCTCTTCCTCCTCCTTCTTCCTCATCCTCTTGCCTCCACCCTCCTGGTCCTGGGGTTCTAGGCCTGCGTGTGTCACAATGCCCAGCTTATATACTGCTGGGGTCTGAGCTCAGCGCCATCACTGTAGGCAAACACCCTCCGTCTCAGGCTGTTCTGGCTCCTTTCTGTCTGCTGGTATTTGCTTTCCCTATTGCTGTAAAGACTCTCACCTGAATTCCTCCCCCATTTCTCACCGGTTCAAACAGTTAGTGGCTCCTCCCTCTTAATTTTGTGATCAGGAAACTAGGTCAAAGTTGACGGAAAAGTTTTATTTTATTTTATTTTTTAATGCAGCTTGGCTTCTAGGGACTTGAGGGGCGGAGCAGGGATGTGAACAAGAAGGCCAGGTAAGGGATGGGGAGACCCTGAACCTGGGTATTGTGTACACAGTATAATGACTCAGACTTGATATGAGAACAGATTGGCCAGCAGAGGACAGATAATTACTCACAAGGGCACTTTAGAGATTGGATCCTGCAGGAGGTGGGACATATGTCCCCTCCCTTGACAACCTAGCCCTAGCCCTCACTCCATCTAGCACCCTACTACAAGAGTCTCTGCCCACCCCCACCCCGGACCCCCGAAGTCTGGTCTCACTCTGTAACACCCACCCAAGCTAGCCTGGAACTCACTATGCCTGGGCCGGTAATCCTGCCGCGACAACCTCTGAGCTCGGAGGGGCTGGGTTTATAGGTGTGAGTCAACAAACCTAGCCACAGGAGTTTTCTCCGCTCATGGAAATGCTGTGCGCACCTTGCGCTGCCAGGTACAACAGCCCTGAGCCATGTGGAGCTGTCGAACCGTGACTGAAAACTGGAATTTTAAACTCCGCTTAATTAATTTAGACGTAAATAGCACTGCGCCGCTAGTCACTGCCGTAACATATCGTGCAGCACAGCGAAGTCTAAGGAAGGAAGTCGCCAGATCGGCTCCCCAAGAGGAAACCCATCCCCTCTGAGAGCTCAGTAGGCCGCACAGCCACTTCCTTTTTCCTCCTCTACACAATTCCTGCCTCGCCCTGGGACGCAGGCTCACTTAGCGCGGCTTCCTCAGTACCAGCGCAGCTGTTTCCCCCTTCGCACTGGGCCCTATTTTCCCATGCTCTTCTCATATGCCTCTCAATTTTTAAAGAGCCACAACCTCCATGTACAGCCGTTAGTAGAGATCTTGTTCTGACGATCATTTATTCATTAGGTCCAGTCGAGTATTGGAGGAGCTGAGAAAAGTAAAAAAGAAAATTAAAGAGAGAGAAGAAAAAATACCCTAAAAATTTTTAAATTAATAGCATGGCCCGGTGGCATGTGCCTGTCATCCCATCACTTGGGAGACTGAGGCAAATGAATGAAGAGTTAAGCTAGCTTGGGCCACACAGCAAGACCTCTTTTATTTTATTTTATCATTTTATTTTTAAAGACTAGAGACACAGGCCAGCAGTGGTGGCGCACTCCTTTAATCCCAGCACTGGGGAGGCAGAGGCAGGTGGATCTCTGTGAGTTCAAGGCCAGCCTGGTCTACAGAGTAAGTTCTAGGACAGACAAGGCTGAGAAACCCTGTCTCAAGAAAACAAAAACAAAAACAAAACAAAAGGCTAGAGGTGTACCTGTTGGCAGATGGTTTGCCTAAAATGCATGAAGCCAAAGCCTTGAGTTTGATCTTCAGCACCATATAAAAAGATGCCTGGTGGCACACACCAGTAATCCCAGAACTTGGGGGCCAGAGGCAGGAGGATCACAGAAGTTCCAGCCATACTCAGCTATATAGCAAACTTGAAGCAAGCCTGGGATATAAAAGACCCTGTGAGTTCAAGGCCAGACTGGTCTACAAAGCCAGTCCAGGACAGCCAAGGGTACACAGAGAAACCCTGTGTCAAAAAACAAACAAACAAAAAGACGCCACCTTAGGAAATCCAGGACATCCCCAGCTACATAGTAGTGGTTTTGAGGCCAGCCTAGGCTACAAAACAACAGCTATAGGTGGTAAGTTAAAAAAGAAAAATCCAAGGTCCTTCTCAGCATAAGGAAAATGCAAAGATCCAACTAGAGTTGGGATATTGACAGATAAAATTGGGGAAGGAGGGTTTAACTAAGCATATGGTCAGTAAGAAATAATCACATAGCTAGGTGTGGTGGTATACACCTGTATTCTCAGCACCAGGAAGGCAGCTGTGAGTTCGAGGCCAGCCTGGTCTATAAAGTGAGTCTAAGACAGCCAAGGCTACACAGAGAAACCCTGTCTCAGAAAAATAAATAATAAATAAAACCCAACCCCCCCCAAAAAAAAAGAAAAGAAAAGAATTACACATAATGCCCTTTAGCTAGTATTCGGTGCACACACACACGTGTGTGTGTGTGTGTGTGTGTGTGTGTGTGTGTGTGTGCTCATGTATGCATGCCCACTGGAAGCTAGAACACAACTTTGGGTGTTGCAATTTTATCCACTTTTTTTTTTTTTGAGGTAAGATGTCTCACTGGTTTGAGGTGCACCGAGCCAGGCAACAGTAGCTGTCCAGGCCCCCCCCCCTCGTCTGCACCTCTGCACCACTGGGATTACAACATTAGTTACCATGTCCTGCTTTGGGGGCTTGAACTCAGGGCCTCATACTTGTGTGACAAAGCACTTTAATGACTGAGCCATCTCTCCATCTCACCTTTGACTAATTCTTTGAGCAGCCCAGAGTCCCGATAGAGTAGTTCTGCTTGGATCGCATCTAGGTGACAGACCACAGAAGGGGAGAAAGAATACATGCAGCTGGCTCTCCTGTTCGAAGCAGTCCTCCCTGCTGACCTTCTATGCTCAGTGTCTCCGAGGCTAAAAACCTTCCAGAGATGGCTGCACATCGACAGATGCAGGCTTCAGCCAGGAAGTGATAAATCCAGAACCTGGCAAGAGTTCAATGATTAGCCTCCTGTATAGCCTGTCTCAGTATGCCCTCTGTTGCTGTGATAAACACCATGACCAGAAGCAACTCAAGGAGAAATGCGTTTTATTTGTTTGGCTTACATGTCCAGATCACAGTCCGACAGCGAGGGAAGCCAAGGGCAGGGACCTGGAGGAATGCTGCTTACTGCCTTGCTCCCCATCGCTTGTTCAGCTTTCTTTTGAATACAGCTCAGGACCCCACGCCCAGTGACAGCACCACCCACCGTGGGCTGGTCCCTCCCACATCCACCATGGGCTGGCCCCTCTCACACTCATCATGGACTGGCCCCTCCTACACCCACCCTGGCATCTCCTTAGATGCATAAAAAGCATTTGACAAAATCCAGTACCCTTTCATGTTTAAAGTTTTGGAGAGAGAGGGAATACAAGGCACATACCTAAACATAATAAAGGTTATATACAGCAAGCCAATAGCCAACATCAAATTAAATGGAGAGATACTCAAGGAAATTCTTCCAAAATTGGGGACCAGACAAGGCTGCCCACTTTCTCAATATCTCTTCAATATAGTTCTTGAAGTTCTAGCCAGAGCGACAAGACAACAAAAGGAGATCAAGGAGATCCAAATGGGAAAGAAGGAAGTCAAATTATCCCTATTTGCAGATGATATGATGGTATATATAAGTGACCCCCGAAATTCCACCAGAGAACTACTACAGCTGATAAACACCTTTAGCAAATTGGCTGGATACAAAATTAACTCAAAAAAGTCAATAGTGGGGGCTGGAGAGATGGCTCAGTGGTTAAGAGCACTGTCTGCTCTTCCAGAGGTGCTGAGTTCAATTCCCAGCAACCACATGGTGGCTCACAACCATCTATAATGTGATCTGATGTACATGCAGGCAGAGCTCTGTATACATAATAAGTAAATAAATAAATAAATCTTTAAAAAAAAGATTTGTTTAAAAAGAAAAAAAAGTCAATAGCCTTTCTATATACAAATGACAGCCATGCAGAGGAAGAAATTAGGAAAACTACACCTTTCACGATAGCCACAAGCAATATAAAATATCTAGGAATAACTCTAACCAAGCAAGTGAAGGACTTGTTTGAAAAAAAACTTTAAATCTCTGAAGAAAGAGATTGAAGATGACATCAGAAGATGGAAGGATCTCCCTTGTTCATGGATTGGGAGAATTAACATAGTAAAAATGGCCATCTTACCAAAAGCAATTTACAGATTCAATGCAATCCCTATCAAAATACCTACACAATATTTTAAAGACTTGAAAGATCAATTCTCAACTTCATATAGAAAAACAAAAAACCCAGAATAGCTAAAACAATCCTGTACAATAAAAGATTTCCGGAGGAATCTCCATACCCGAGCTCAAGCTGTACTATAGAGCAACAGTAATTAAAACAGCATGGTACTGGCACAGCAATAGGCTGGTTGATCAATGGAATCGAATTGAAGACCCAGAAATGAATCCATACACATAGGGTCACTTGATTTTTTACAAGGAAGCTAAATCTATTCAATGGAAAAACAATAGCATCTTCCACAAATAGTGCTGGTCTAACTGGATGTCTACATGTAGAAAAATGCAATTAGACCCATATTTGTTACCATGCACAAAACTCAAGTCCAAGTGGATTAAAAACCTCAACATAAAACCAGATACACTAAATCTGTTAGAAGAAAAAGTGGGGAAGAGCCTGGAACACGTTGGCATAGGAGATAACTTCCTGAACAGAACACCAACAGCCCAGGCCTTAAGGTCAACAATTAACAAATGGGACCTCATGAGGCTGAGAAGCTTCTGTAAGGCAGGAGACACTGTCAACAGAACAAAGCGACAGCCTACAGACTGGGAAAAGATCTTCACCAACCCTACATCTGACAAAGGTCTAATATCCAAAATATATAAAGAACTCAAGAAATTAAACACCACCAAACCAAATAACCCAATTGAGAAATGGGGCTCAGAACTAAACAGAGCATTCTCAACAGAGGAGTATCAAATGGCTGAGAAACACCTAAAGAAATGCTCAACGTCTTTAGTCATCAGAGAAATGCAAATCAAAACAACTCTGAGATTCCATCTTACACCCATCAGAATGGCTAAGATCAAAAATTCAAGCAACACCACATGCTGGCGAGGATGTGGGGAGAGAGGAACACTCCTTCATTGCTGGTGGGAATGCAAACTAGTACAGCCACTTTGGAAATCTATCTGGTGCTATCTCAGAAAACTGGGAATAAGGCTTCCTCAAGACCCAGCTATTCCACTCCTTGGAATATACCCAGGAGATGCTCCAGCACACAACAAGAAACTTTGCTCAACCATGTTCATAGCAGCCTTATTCATAATAGCCAGAACATGGAAACAGCCCAAGTGTCCCTCAGTAGAAGAACGGATAAAGAAACTGTGGTGCATTTACACTATGGAATACTACTCAGCTATTAAAAAAAAGGAATTTCCAAATTTTGTGGACAAATGGATTGAACTAGAAATGATCATACTGAGTGAGCTAACCCAGAAGCAAAAGGACTCAAATGGTATATACTCACTTATATCTGGACACTAGCCCAAGGGGCAGGTCCCATGAAAGTCTTCACTTACCAGGAAAGTAGGATAGAGGTGAGGACATCCTATTGGGACTCTAGGTGAGAGAAGCATGAGAGAATGGGGAAATAGAAGGATCCAGAGGGTCCTAGAAACCTAGAAGAAGAACACTATGATGGGCGGATCTGGGCCCAGGGGTTCTGCTCAAGCTATGGCACCAACCAGGGACAATATGTGCACCCAGAGGAAGAATAGCAGGTTACCAAGAACGGACTTGATACCTTAGGATCATACACAGGGGGAGGAGGTCCCCGTCAGTTACAATCATAGGGGAGGGGAGTAGGGTGAAAGCGGGAGGGAGGGAGGGGAGGATACAAGGGATGGGATAACAACTGAGATGTAATCTGAACATTATAAAAAAAAAAAAAGAGCGTGGACCCTGGAACCAGACTAAACTCCACTCCTCCTGCATCGCCTGCCAGAGCCTGACATCTGCAGCTTGTTTAAAGTCTGCATAGGCTGTGCATTCGCTATTGCTTTACTTTAAATTTTTATGTATTTTTAATCTTGTGCGTATGGCAGTGTCTGTGTGTGTGTCTGGGCTCTATATGCCTTCCTTGTGCCTTGGAAGCTGGAAGGGAGCATGTATCTCTTGGAACAGAAGTTATAGATGGTTGTGAGCCACCATTGGGTACTAGGAATTCAATCTGGGTTAAGTACTCTTACCTGCTGCCCCATCATCATCACCACCACCACCACCACCACCATCATCCCCCACTCCCCAAGGCCTTTCACTGAACGTGGGCCTCCCTGCACTGGGGCTACAGTCAGGTACCAAGCCCACCTGGCTTTTTTTTTTTTTTTTTTTTTTTTCGAGACAGCATTTCTCTGTGTAGCCTTGGCTGTCCTGGACTCACTTTGTAGACCAGGCTGGCCTCAAACTCACAGCGATCCGCCTGCCTCTGCCTCCCGAGTGCTGGGATTAAAGGCGTGCGCCACCACGCCTGGCCCCCACCTGGCTTTTTACGTGAGTACTCTAGACTCACCCTCAGGTCCGCAAGCTTGACTAGCAAAGGCTTTACCAACCCCTAATTGTTTTTATATTTTTGAGACAGTTGTCACTATGTAAATCAGGCTGGTTTCAAACTTGCCTCAATCCTCCTGCCTCAGGTTCCTGAGCACTGGGATCATAGGTGTGAACCACATTTCCATGGTGTGTGTGTATGGTGTGTGTGTGTGTGTGTGTGTGTGTGTGTGTGTGTGTGTTTTGGAGAATGGGTCTCACTAGATAGCCTATATTGACCTCAAACTCATGATCCTTTAACTACTATAGTTCAGACTGTTCATTTGCCTAATGAAAGCCAAGGATACAACTGCCCCCAAACAAGTTATAAAGATTAGAAATGGCACAACTGCCCCCAGTAGTGTTGTAAAGATTAGAAACACATAACTGAGCCAAGGAGATGACTCAGGGGGTATTCGCCACCAAACCTGATGACCTGAGTTCAGTCCCCACAAGTTACATGGAAAGAGAGAACCAACCCCCCAAAAGTTGTCCTCTGACTTCCACAGGAATGCTGTATTGCCTGTGCACATACATGTGCACAGCACAGCACACACACACACACACACGTAGCTGGAGAAATGGCTCAGTGATTAAGAATACCTGCACCTCTTTAGAGGACCTGATTTAGTTCTCAGCACCCGTGGGTGCCGGTGGCTCACAAACTCCACCTCGAAGGGATCTGAAGCCTTCTTCTGGGCCCCTTGGGCAACCACAGACCTGTGGTATTCACTCACACAGACACATGAAAAAATAATAAATGGAACAAATTTTTTTAAAAAATTGTAGCAAGGGGAGAATACATCTGGGCAATATTAGAACAAAAAAGTGTTTGCTGCTCAAAATAAGAGTAGGCTGGGCATAATGGTGCATGCCTGTAACCCCAGAAGACAGCCTACCCCCACAATTTGTTCTCTGACCTTCATAAGTGTACTGCAACGGAATCTTCTAAATTCTTCAGTTTACACATTTAGGGAAAAACTTTCTACCATTTAGTGTGGTAAACTGAGGACCAGAAGTGCAGACTACCAAGGTCTCTAATTCCTTTTCTTCTTCTTCTTCTTCTTCTTCTTCTTCTTCTTCTTCTTCTTTTTCTTCTTCTTCTTCTTCTTCTTCTTCTTCTTCTTCTTCTTCTTCTTCTTCTTCTTCTTCTTCTTCCTCCTCCTCCTCCTCCTCCTCCTCCTCTTCTTCTTCTTCTTCCTTCTCCTCCTCCTCCTCTTCTTCCTCCTCCTCTTCTACGTTTTTAAAAAAATTTTTCTTATGTGTATGAGTGTTTACCAGCAGTGTATATGTGTATTGCTTGTATGCCTGGGGCCTACAGTGGTCAAAACGGGCCTGGAACTGGAATTAACAGAAGGCCGTGAGCCACCATGTACGGACTGAGAACTGAACCTGGTCCTGTAAGGTTCTCTTACCCCTTGCTCCAATCTTAGAATTCTGCTTCTAAGGTATTTTGGTCTTTTCCCAGAGATGGACTAGCTGGGTGGAACAGGGGTCAGGGCCATTGAGCCTACCCATGAGGCCCACTTCAGGGGCCCTGCATTGCTGATCTTTTTCTATTCTTTCTTTAGCCTGTTACATAAAGAGGAAAGAGTGAACAGCCTCGGTGTGCTGGGATGTCTCTGTTTACTGACTGCTTGGTCATCTCCAGGCAACAGAGTGATGGAAGGAGAAAGACAGAATGTGGGGACAGGATCGTGAGCCCCACATGACCTGAGTCTTAGGATGTCAAGTGAGGTCCGTTCTCCATCTTTTTTTGGGTGATGGAATTGCTGACTAGACGGCTTCAAGTCAACCAAGTGGTGAGTAAACAGGTTCTTGGAAAAACCTGGCTAGGTGCTTGGCATGGCTATTTTTAGCCTCCTGCATGGATGGAGGGAGGAAGGAGGGGAACAAAGGGGCTTCGTTTATGCCTCCCCTACATGAGCTCCTCCTCCAGCCACCCAGACTCAGAGCCCTGTCCTGCTCTCTTTCTCTGCACCCATGGTCTTTCATATCTGCCTCACCTTCCACCTGCAGAGGCCGAGCTTCTCCCTCCACACTCAGAGTTGTTCCCTCCTGGCCTCTGTAGATCCATGAACGTAGGATGGGAGGAGAGAGATGACTCCTTTTCTCCCCGGGGGGGAAGAGTGTCCCCTTCAAGAGGCAGCTGAGTTTTCTCTGGCCTGCAGGAGGGCTCCACACTCCTGAAGCCTCGTGGGCCCTACTGTCCCTCTCCCTGGGGATAGAATCTAAAACTGAAAAACCTAGGTTTGGGCTTTATAGGCCTTGAGAAAGTAGCAGACATACTTGCTTGTGGACGTCAGAGAGATAGAAAACAGCGGCATGCTGACACTGCTGTCACCTGGGAGCTGGAAGGGCTGGGGGAGCAGAGACTCGATGACAAAGCCTAAGGGATCCTGGTGACTATGGGAGAAGAGGGTCCTGGCAACTGGGCACGGCTGTGGCAGGGGGCAGAAAAATTACAGAAATTCTCAATAGGCTTCATCTTATCTTGGGCTTCTTTTTGGGGGGGTGTGCTTTTGTTTTTGTTTTTCAAGACAGGGTTTCTCTGTGCAGCCCTGGTTGTCCTGGAACTCACTCTGTAGACTGGGCTGGTCTGGCACTCAGAGACTCACCTGCCTCTGCTTCCCGAGTGCTGGGATTAAAGGCGTGCACCACCACGTCCCGGCTTCAACTCTGTTTTGTGGTTAAGGAGTGAATCCTCAACATAGACACTCCAAGGTTGCTGGGAAGTCTACAGGAAGATGGAACTTCGGTTTGTGATGGAGGCCCAGCTCAGACACACTGGCACTGGCGCTTCTCTTCCTAGATCTTGATTTTAGCTGAAGTTGACAAAGCAGAGCACAGAGGAAATGCTAAGCAGAGGCAGAGCACTAGCCACAGCAGCCTGCAGACCTTTAGAAGTCTGCACAATTTCTTCCTAAAAGTTTGAATCAGTTGTGAACATTTGGAAACTATATTTACTACATTTTAGGGGCCTGGTGTGGCACTGCATTCCTGAAATCCCAACATTTGGAACCCTGAGGCAGAAGGATGAACAGATAGAGGCCACAGTTCACAATATAACAAGCTCTCTCAGACACTGTTGAAAGGAAGGAAGGGCCGGGCGGTGGTGGTGCACGCCTTTAATCCCAGCACTCAGGAGGCAGAGGCAGGCGGATCTCTGTGAGTTTGAGGTCAGCCTGGTCTACAAAGCAAGTCCAGGACATCCAAGGCTATGCAGAGAAATCTTGTCTTGAAAAACCAAGAAAAAAAAGAAAGAAAAAGAAAGGAAGGAAGGAAGGAGGGAGGAAGGGAGGGAGAGGGGAAGGAGAGAAAGAAAGAAAGGAAGGAAGGAAAAAGAAGGGGGGGGCAAAGCAGGGGAGGGGGCAGGAAAAATGGTGAGATAGCTCAGAAAAAAAGGCACTTGTCAAAAAAATACGTGCCTGCACTTACACACACACACCCAAAAATCCAAGGAGGGGGGAATCCCAGCACCAGGGAGCCTGAGGCAGGAGGATGAGAGGTGCAAGGCTATTGTCAGCTGTATAGCAAGTTTCAGGTCAACCTGGGTTTCATAAGGTCTTGTCTGTCACATACATACATACATACATACATATATTCAAACATACATACATTCAGACAGACAGACAGACAGACACTCACACACACAATACAAGAGGGACGTCATTTAAGGCATTGTGAGGACTTCAAGGGTGAGCCTGAGTGCAAAGATCTCCTTGTCCACACCCAGCTTTCCTGGCCAGGCCCCGTATGTCTCCTGAGAGGTTTGCAGACATCTCTGACATCCCAGGGCAGCTGTGAGAGTGGTGGTTTCAGCTGGAAAGCAGGACTCACAACAGGATCCAGGCCAAGTAAGGGAGAGGTGAAGGGCTGCGGGCAGCCAGATCCAAGTATGGTCAGGCAGGAAAATGTTATCTGGGTGCCAGGAAAGAGGCCTGGGGTAGGAAACCCGCCTCTGTGAAGCTCTGCTTCTCTCCCTCAGAGAGCGAGCGATTGGCGAGCGATTGGCCCTCTCCCACATACCGCCCATCTTTGCTAACTTCCTTTTACTGCCCTGCCTGGAAAAAAGCATTAACCCAGGAGGGACTTTCCTCTCAAAACCGGTTGCACCCCTGGCCACAGCAGAGCGAAACAAAAACATCAAGGCTGCTTCCTGTCCAAAGGGGCCTGTAGGGGTCATCTCCACGATAAGAGAGACTCAGAGATAGACAGACTTCTTCCATGATTGTTTTTTGTTTGTTTTGTTTTTGTTGTTTGAGACAGGGTCTCTTACAGCTCGGGCTGACCTCACACTCATATGTAGCCAAAGATGATCTTGACCTCCTGGTTGTCTTGTGTGTGGCCTCTACCTCACAATCCCCTGCCCTTTGCTAAAACAAAGGTAGGTTTTACTTGCTGGGCGTGGTGGGGCACACCCGTTTGTAATCCTAACTTCAGCACTCTGGGGCCAGAAGGCTATCAAATGTGAGACTAACCAGAGAGCCTGTCTCAAAACAACAAACAAACAAGCAAACAAACAAAATGAACAAAACAAAACATTCAATCAAGCAAAAAAAAAAAAAAAAAATCAAGAAGGCTGGCGAGGTGGCTCAGTCAGTCAGGTGCTTGCTGGGCAAACATGAGCCCCTGAGTGTGGGGTCTCTTCCCTGCAAGCCCAGGCCTGGGCACATGGACACAGGTGGCTTGCTGAGGTCGTGTCCAGCCATCCTAGCTTACTTCAAAAGCTCAAAGGCAGGGAGAGACCCTGTCTCAAAACAGAAGACTGCACACGAGGAGCGACACCCTAGGCTGCCTTCTTTCCGTCATGAGCACACACATCTGCATGTATGTGAGTATGCATGCAAGCAAACAGAACGCTCAGCACAGCAAGACAGGAGTAAACCAAGTGTGGTGGCACACCTATACTTGCAGCATTTTGGTTGTTGTCTTTTGGTTATTGTTTGTTGCTGTTTTTCCAACACAGGGTCTCACTATACAGCCCTGGCTGTCCTGGAACTCGCTCTGTAGACCAGGCTGGCCTCGACTCACAGAGATCCACCTGACTTTGCCTCCCGAGTGCTAGGATTAAAGGCGTGCGCCATGATGCCCGGCAACTCCAGCACTTTGGAAGCTGTGACAGAAGGATTATTCCATGTCCGAGAGATTAGTCTGTACTACATGAAAAATCCCAGGCCTCCCTGTCTTAAATAAAATAAAACAAGCTGGAAGTACTGGTATGTGTCTGGAATCTCAGCTCTTGGGAGAGGGACGCAGAAAGTTTAGGAGTTAAGTGTTACATGATTAAATGTAAGGCCAGCCTGGGCTACCTGAAACTGTTGGAAATGAACAAAGCAAAACACAAACATGGCTTTAGCTGAGCTCCTCCTCACATGTTTTGTTAATACTGCTGAGAATGGCACCATGCTGGAGACAGGCAGCATTTGATTTTGTCTTCAGTTGTTGTTTTGAGACAGGACTTCCATGTATAACGGCCCTGGCTGTCCTGGAGCTGTCTTTGTAGACCAGGCTGGCCTCAAACCTAGAGACCTGCCTGCCCCTTTCTGCCTCCCTGGTGCTGCGATTAAAGGCTTGTGCCATTACACCCAGCTACATTTGGACATTCACCCCCCCCACCCCCTTCTTTACTGTAAACCCAGAGAGGTAGAACTATGGGTTTGTGTACGCTGCTCAAGGAGGGGAAGTAGTCTGAGCTGTAGGTAGCACAGTTCACAGATGATAACCCTGGCATAAGAGAAAGTTCGAGAATTAAAAAACAGCCATAGGCTGTGTGATCATGGAAACCCTAACCTCTCTGGGCCTGTAGTCAGGGTTAGGTCAGTATGTGCCTACTAAGCTCCCAGTGGGTAGCTATGGTTAGGCAGAAGAGACACATTGCATCCTATTGGATTAGACAACACGTTCTCCGTCACAATACTAGAATTCTGCGTTGGGATTTCAAATTTCTGTCTTTGTGATTTCCTTGGGGGAAACTTGGGTCTCAGTAGGGGAAAAGGCAGTAGAGAAAAGGTCACCACTAGTCTGGGCAGGTTACCTAACTGAACTATTCCTGTCTGGCTTGGTATTGCCTCCTCGCCTTCTGGCCAGGCATGTTTGAGGACAGATAGGTAGGCCCTGTATCCACGGCCCCTTCTTTGGTCAGAAATCTCCGCGATGTCCTTGATGTAAGCCCTGACTTGCAGGTTGTAACTTTGAACTCTCCATTGCAAAGTTTTCTGTTTTCTTACCGGCTGTGGGAGTTGCTGATCCCTAGCTACCCTGGCTGAAAAGGTTCTTGGAAACAACTGGCCATTTGCCTGAGATATCTTTAGCCTGCCTGGCTAAAATAAGGTGGGAAGATCAGGGGGGTTGGATGAGCTTGGCAAAATAGGGACATGGCCCGGCCATTTGGAGGACAAAGGTTGGAGTGACCACTTGGGATCGATTGGTTGTACTGCCTCAAAGACAAAAATGTCATAGAAATAAGGTCATGTTTGAACTCGGCTCTGCCTGCAGCCCTGCTTCTCCTGGCAGGTGACCTTGTCGTACAAAGCAAATGACATGAGACCCAGCACCATTGGTACCTTAAGTGGATCCACTCCAACCCTACTGTGGAGTAAGGTTCTCAGTAAACAAATTCATGCATTGGACATGAAGAAAATAAACATGGGGTCTTGACACAACTTATCAAAGAGTTCAATCCTATAGCTCAGGGGAACTAATGTAATGAGACAATGCTTTGTCTGTTGTTCCCCATGACTTAGCACTCTTTGTTTGTTTGGTTTTTCGAGACAGGGTTTCTCTGTGTAGCCTTGGCTATCCTGGACTCTCTTTGTAGACCAGGCTATCCTTGAACTCATAGGGATCCACCTGCCTCTGCCGCCTGAGAGCTGGGATTAAAGATGTGTGCCATCATGCCTGTCTTACAAAGATTCCCCCACCCCCCTCACAAATAGGGTTTCTCTGGACTCTCTTTGTAGACCAGGCTGGCCTCAAACTCACAGAGATCGGCCTGCCTCTGCTTCCCGAGTGCTGAGATTAATGGCGCGTGTCACCATGCCTAGCTTGATTTAGCTCCTTTTAGTCTTTTGAGACAGTATCTCCTGTACCCCAGCTTGGCTTCAAATTTTCCAGATAGCCAAGGGTTAAAGACATATGCCACTGCACTTGGCTTATGTGGTGTTGGGGGCAGAATGTAGGGCTGTGCACCCTGGGCAAGTGCTGTCTACCTATTAAGCTATGCCCCCACTTCCCCACGGCCACCCCCCTTCATTCCTGACTAGCTACACTCTTCTTTATTTTCAAAGTTCAAACAACTGTAAAAATGAGTTGCAGAAACAGACTGCCTTTTCCTTACCTCCCCACAGGCTCCTCACCACTATCCACTGCCTTCTGGCTCTCCAGTTTTCTTAGTTCCCCACTCTCAACCTAAACTACTTGTTGCATCCAGATCTCTATTTGGGCCCCTCCACCCCACCCCCCCAAACCATGGGCATCCTTAGACCTGCTCACAGACTCCCAGTTTCACACATCCTGCCCAAGTGGGAGTGGCCCGGGAGAGTAGGGTTCCTGGCCTAGACCCTGCACTGCAGCCCA
Source organism: Acomys russatus (assembly GCF_903995435.1). Taxonomy (NCBI): domain Eukaryota; kingdom Metazoa; phylum Chordata; class Mammalia; order Rodentia; family Muridae; genus Acomys; species Acomys russatus. Next base: position 67,197,593 of record NC_067151.1, read on the forward strand.
GGCCATGAGCACGGGAGCAGTTTAGACCATGAAGATTATCCCTAGTGGTATTATGTACACTGGTGGCAAGCACTGCCTGGGTCTGATGGACATGTTTGTAGGCAGGGCCTCAATCGTGAAGGTACCTGACTCCGCAGGGAGAACAGCTTTGGCCCTGTCTCCTGGACCTATGCTCCAGCCTCTGCCTGTTTGCTAGTACTTGTGGGAAGTTGGGGAAAGGTCAGTGGAAATAGTTTAGCTCATGCCTGGAACCGCTTAGGAATCTGGAGAAGCTGCCGGGTCTCGTGTTTTCGGCTTTGTCCAAGAAGGTAACCCTGCCAGGAGAGGCAGGAGTCCAGGCAGCATAGAGTCCAAGAATGGCCTGATGTTTATGACACTTTGTCTTTGAGACAGTGTGACTGATCCCAAGTGGCCGTTCCAACCTTTGTCCTCTTTTTCTCCTGTATGGTGGGGAAAGGGACGTGAAGGGACGTGTGGAGATCAGGTTCCTGTGCCTGCCCCGCCCCCTGAGCTCAGGCTCTCTGTTCCCACTGCTTTAAGAAGTTTCCAGAGACAGTGGGATAGCTCAGAGGGTGCCGGCCTCCAAGCCTGGTGACTTGAATTTGAGCCCTCCAGGACCATATGGTAGGAGAGTCCTGACTCCTCTCTACACAAGCCAAAGCCATTTCTGTAGACCCCTGTCCAAAGAAATGAAATGTAACACAAATGGAACTCCCCAAGGAGCATCCGGTGGGCTAGCAGGTGGGAGTGTCTCTCGTTATAGATCTGGATTGAAATGATGACGTTTAGAAGCTGTCTCCCCTACACTGTGTTTGTAGGGGGCTGGGGTGTAAGGGATGTGGTGGGGTAAAGACAAAAGTGGTCATGATAATCTTTTGTTTTCTGCTGTTCCCTCCTTAGTGGCCATGCTGCCAGCTGAGTAACTGTGGGAAAACCCAGCGACAAGTCCCCTGGCCCCACCCTTCACTCACCTTGGAGACCTAGAAAAGGAAACACATTAATCATCACAAATTGCTCAATAACTCTGGAATGTTCGTTTCTATTCCTGTTCCCTTCTCTGTTTTCTCGGCTGGGCGTCTATCTTAACACTTGCTACCTCGCTTAAACGAGGCCTTTAAGGCGCTTTCCCTCCACGGGGTCTAAGTCCCTCTTTGCCATATACAGAGGGGTCCCCGCTCACGATGCTGTCGGAAATTCGAGCGGCCCGCCTAAAGGCAGTTGAGAAATTTATGGACGCGGCTCCCACATTCCACCTTTTTAAGTGCTCAGTGGGGGCCTCCTGTGGTAGCACCCCTGATGTCTAGGCAGGTCTCCTTACGTGGCTCCTATACTGGACACGCAGCTTCCTCGTGGCTGTGTCATGTCAAGTGCATGCAGCCAATCAGCTTGAGGAAGGCTTCCTCAGAAGCCAATCAGAGACCAGGGAAGTGACCTCACCCAGGGAGTACTGTGTGGGCTAGGAAGCCTCTTTTTAGCTGTGTCCCTAAAGTACTCCCCGCCCCCCATCCTTACTTCCTGGAAGATAGCACCGTCCACCCCCTCCCCAAAGTAGAGCGAGAAAGGCTAACTAAACTCCGCAAAGGGAAAAACCAAAAGAGAAGCTGCAAGCCACACACTGGCTGTCAGCGGAGAGCAGTGTATTTAGAGAATTCCTTAAATATGCCTTTCAAAGTGGGCTCTCCAGGTCCTGGAAGAGAAGAACTGTGCTAAGCTGAAAACAGTGACTCACTCCTCTCTCCTGGCCCCTGGCTTTCTTGACTCTCAGCACAAAAATAGGCGCAATCATTTCTTTGTAAATAAGGACACGATCAAGGTCAAGTGTGAGAAAGAGATGCCTGAACATGCCTGAATATACACGCTCATGTCCTGGAGGCCAAGCACTGGGGCAGTCAGCTGCTCTGTGGCCGACCCTGCGCTTTCCCCAACAATGCTTTCAGACCACATTGCAGATGAGCTGTGAATGCGCCCCAGTAGGGGTGAGAGGTAAAGGACAAAGGACAAGGCTGTGAACCCTAGTGTCACACTGGACAAGGAAAAGGTTGGTTGGGCACTGGTGGCACAGGCCTGGGATGCCAGCTTGGAAGGCCAAGACCGTTTAAGGCCTGGCTTGTTTGGGCTACAGAGTTGGTTCAAGGCCAACTTAGGCAACTTATCCAAACACTGTCTCAAAATGTAAAATAAATATATAAAAAGAGCTGGGGGTATGGCTTAGTGAGAGAGTTTAGCAACTGAGAGGCTGCAACTTCAGTTCTCAGTATAGGGGTGGGGGTGGGGGTGGGGGTAAGGATGGCCTGACTGGACTTCCCCTTCTGTCCCCCTCTAGCCCTTTCCCAGTACACATCACTCTGGGTAGATAGACAGGTACAAACATTTTATTTAAAAATACAAAACAGAAGCCAGGTGTGGTGGTGCACGCCTCTAATCCCAGGCAGAGGCAGGTGGATCGCTGTGAGTTCGAGGCCAGCCTGGTTTACAAAGCGAATCCAGGGCAGCCAAGGCTACACAGAGAAACCCTGTCTCGAAAAACCAAAACAAACCAGCCAACCATCTCAAACCAGGTCTTACTCCTCTTGACTGCTTCTACTCCAAGTATGCCCATAAAGGTTTATAACAACCTTTGCAGGGGTGTTCACAGCTGTCTCCCCTCTAACGGCCCACTCACACTTCTTTCACACTAAGACATGTGAGAGGTGACACAGCGATTTGAGGAAGAGGAAAGACAGCTGCATGTCACTGCTGTGCCTAACAGCCCTCAGGGGTCACGCGGGTAACCCTGAATTCTGACCGATAGGAAGTGTGGTGTGGTGTGGTGGCGCACCTCCGCGGGGCCCCCTCACCCCATAATCTCAAGACTTGGGAGATAGAGGCAGGAGGATCAGAGTTCAAGGCTAGCCTCAGCTACATACTGAGATCCATGCCAGCCTGACCTACATGAGGTCCTGTCTCAATAACAATAACAGAAAAAGTAAAAACCCTAAATAATAGGATATTTAGTCCCTATATCTCAAAGCGAGAAAGATAGATGGGCCTAGGTTTTCAGTATATGGCCTCATCCATATTGTCATCGCTGTCACCTCCAAAGTCCTCACCATTGTCAAAATATGACATGATGTAATCAGTTTCCTGAAACATGAAAAGAAGCGGAGATCAGGAATTACTCCAGAGTTTTCCTTCCCTTTGCTTTCCAGGCTCTTTCCCTCCCAAACACACTGTCCCATGTCTGGGATACCCGTACCAGCTGTGATGAATTTGCTTTATTTTCTTTATGTGCCTAGGTGTTTTGACTGCATTTACATGTATACTGCTTGCCTGCCTGGGCTCCCCAGAGGCCAGAGAATGGCATCAGGTGCCCTGGAATTAGAGTGACAGACAGCTGTGAGCCACCATGTGGATGCTGGGAGCCTGAGTCCTCTGCAAGAGAGCAGGTGCTCTCAAGCATGGAGCCATCACTCCAGCCCGTGTTACAAGTCTTTAAGTGTGTGTGTGCGCGCCCGCGCGCGCGCGCGTGTGTGTGTGTGTGTGTGTGTGTGTAGGTGTGTGTGTAGGTGCGTGTGTGTGTGTGTGTGTAGGTGTGTGTGTGTAGGTGCATGTGTGTGTGTGTAGGTGCGTGTGTGTATGTATAGGTGCGTGCGTGTGTGTGTGTAGGTGCGTGTGTGTGTAGGTGTGTGTGTGTGTGTGTGTAGGTGTGTGTGTGTAGGTGCGTGTGTGTAGGTGCATGTGTGTGTGTAGGTGCGTGTGTGTAGGTGTGTATGTGTAGGTGCGCGTGTGTGTAGGTGCGTGTGTGTAGGTGCATGTGTGTGTAGGTGTGTGTGTAGGTGTGTGTGTAGGTGCGTGTGTGTAGTGTGTGTGTATGTATAGGTGCATGTGTGTGTGTAGGTGTGTGTGTGTGTGTATAGGTGCATGTGTGTGTAGGTGTGTGTGTGTAGGTGTGCGCACGTGTGTGTAGTGTGTGTGTATGTATAGGTGCATGTGTGTGTGTAGGTGCGTGTGTGTGTGTAGGTGTGTGTGTGTAGGTGTGTATGTGTAGGTGCGCGTGTGTGTGTAGGTGCGTGTGTGTAGGTGCATGTGTGTGTGTAGGTGCATGTGTGTGTGTAGGTGCGTGTGTGTAGGTGCGCGCGCGTGTGTGTAGTGTGTGTGTATGTATAGGTGCATGTGTGTGTGTAGGTGCGTGCGCGTGTGTAGGTGCATGTGTGTGTGTGTGGGTGCATGTGTGTAGGTGTGTATGTGTGTAGGTGTGTATGTGCCCTGGTGCACAAGTGCAGGTCAGAAGACAACTTGTAGGAGCCAGTTCTTTCCTTCCTCCCTGTGGTTCTGGGGATTGACCTTGGGTCATCAGGCTTGGTAGCATCCCCTTTACCCTATGAGCCATCTCACTGCTGTGTTAGGTGTTTTGGGACTAGGCTGGGGCAGATGACATGGAGGAAGGCTTCTACCCACTGGTGGCACCCTCACTTTTGGCCCTGAAACTCTCTGAGAACATTTCTTGTGTAAGAGTTGAGAACCCAGGGTTAGTGAGACGGCTCAAAGCAAAAGGTGCCGAGCCGGAGGACCGGACACACACACACACACACACACACACACACACACACACACACACACGCACGCACACACGCACGCACGCACACACACACAAAGATGATATTAAGAACACTAGTTGCTCTTCCAGGGGAGACAGGTTCAGATTCCAGCACCTCAGCTGGGCAGCTCACAACTGCTTGTAATCTCCAGCTTCAGGGAGACCAGAGACCCTCTTTGGGCCTTATCAGGCACCTGACTGCACTTGGCAGACAACCATACAGACACATACACATTAAAAAACAAATAAAAAAACCTCTTTTGTATGCTAAACCTGTTAGTGTATGCATGTAATCTCAACATTAGGAAGCAGAAGCAGGGGCTTTTCTGGGGAGTTCCGGGCCAGCCTAGTTTAAACTGTGAGAGTCTGTCTCAAAACCAAACCAAATCAACCAACCAAACAACCAAACAACAACAAAGTGTTGAGAGCCCAGAGCTTATAAGGGGGAGAGGAGAGGGGCTGGGGGGGGGGGAGAGGAGAGAAAGAGGGGTGAGGGGGAAAAGACAGGGGGCAGGAGAGAGACAGGAGGGGGCAAAAGGGGGAGAGGAGGGGGTAGGCTGTGGGGGGGGAGAGGAGGGGGGCAGAAGAGGGTAGGCTGGGAGGGGGGACAGGAGGGGGAGAGGAGGGGGTAGGCTGTGGGGGGAGAGGAGGGGAGCAGGAGGGGGTAGGCTGGGAGGGGGGACAGGAGGGGGAGAGGAGGGGGTAGGCTGTGGGGGGGAGAGGAGGGGGGCAGGAGGGGGTAGGCTGGGAGGGGGGACAGGACGGGGAGAGGAGGGGGTAGGCTGTGGGGGGGAGAGGTGGGGGGCAGGAGAGGGTAGGCTGGGACGGGGGACAGGAGGGGGAGAGGAGGGGGTAGGCTGTGGGGGGGAGAGGGGGGGGGCAGGAGAGGGTAGGCTGGGAGGGGGGACAGGAAGGGGAGAGGAGGGGGTAGGCTGTGGGGGGAGAGGAGGGGGGCAGGAGAGGGTAGGCTGGGAGGGGGGACAGGAGGGGGAGAGGAGGGGGTAGGCTGTGGGGGGGAGAGGAGGGGGGCAGGAGAGGGTAGGCTGGGAGGGGGGACAGGAGGGGGAGAGGAGGGGGTAGGCTGTGGGGGGAGAGGAGGGGGTAGGCTGTGGGGGAGAGAGGAGGGGGCAGGAGGGGGTAGGCTGGGAGGGGGGACAGGAGGGGGTAGGCTGGGAGGGGGACAGGAGGGGGAGAGGAGGGGGTAGGCTGTGGGGGGGACAGGAGGGGGCAGGAGGGGGTAGGCTGTGGGGGGGGAGGAGGGGGTAGGCTGTGGGGGGGACAGGAACGGGCAGGAGGGGGTAGGCTGTGGGGGGGACAGGAGGGGGCAGGAGGGGGTAGGCTGTGGGGGGGGAGGAGGGGGCAGGAGGGGGTAGGCTGTGGGGGGGACAGGAGGGGGCAGGAGGGGGTAGGCTGTGGGGGGGACAGGAGGGGGTAGGCTGGGAGGGGGGACAGGAGGGGGAGAGGAGGGGGTAGGCTGTGGGGGGGACAGGAGGGGGCAGGCTGTGGGGGGGAGAGGAGGGGGTAGGCTGGGAGGGGGGACAGGAGGGGGAGAGGAGGGGGTAGGCTGTGGGGGGGACAGGAGGGGGCAGGAGGGGGTAGGCTGGGAGGGGGGAGTAGACTCGGCCTTCACCTCTTCATGCTCTTCTTCATCATACTCCTCTTCTTCCCCCTCTTCCTTTTCTTCTTCTTCTTCTTTCTCTTCATCTTCCTCTGAGGTCACTTCCTCCTCCTTCTTCTCCAGAGTCTCAAGTGAGGATGAACAGGAAGAGAAACTGACACTCAGCAAACAGGCAGGACTGGGCTCTAAGCGGCTGAGTCCAGCTGTCCGTCACACTCCCCCCTCACCTCCAGTTTCTGGATTGTTTCCTCTTTGTCTTCTGTGGTCTTGGGGAGCCCCTTGGGGAGGACAATGGTGGTCCCTGTTTGGAGGATCAAAAAGTGACCCCTTAGGAAGCACACCTCCTAACTGGCTCTCTTTCCAGTTGTTAAATTTGACTTGTGCATGAGTGCACCTGTGTGTGCATGTGTGTGTGCGCGCGCGCGTGTGTGTGCCACATGCACGCCCAAGGAGACCTGAGAGGTCACTGGGTCCCCTGCAGCTGCAGTTGCAGGCAGGTGTGGGCCACCTGGTGTGGGTGCCTGGAACCAAACTCTGATAAAGCAGTACATGTTCTTAATGACTGCGCCATTTCTCTGGTTCCTTTTCTTTCTTTTTCACAAAAATGTTTTGTTGCATGGTGTGTGTGCGCGCACGTGTGTGTGTTTGAGGGGTGGGGACGTGTGAAAGTTCTTCCTTTCCACCATGTGCGTCCTAGGCTCAGTGGCAGGTGTCCTCCGAGGTGAGCCCCTCTCCCTCCGGCTTAGCTTTCTACCCCACCCTCTGGCGGCAGACGTGGCGCTCTGCTGCCCTCGTGTGGTTCTTGTGGCATCGGCTCCCTTTCCAGAGTCACTCACTCTCCTTCTGTAGTTTGCGCACTCGAATCCTGAGCTCCCTGGGTAGCCGCCGCCAATCTGGAAAGAGGGAGAGTGAGTGTCCGCGGGGCCCTGTCGGGGGTGCGTGGTCTCTCTGAGGAGATAGCCATTCCTAATGGGAAGGGAGGGTTAAAGGGCAGGAAGGACGGGTCTCTGTTAAAAATAGGCGTTTTCTCTTAGAATCTGAGAGTGTGTCAGTGCCATCTAAGATTCTAGTTTTTAGACGTTAGGGTTCTGGCTTGAGGCTCCTCGCGCATATGAAAGAACCTTCGATGAGGGCCAGTCACCTACCAGGGTTCCAGTCGATGGCATTGTCAATCGGCCCGGACATCTGATACTTGTCGGAGTAACGTTCCACATCTGAGGGGTCAGGGGCCACGTCAGAGGTCTGTCCTTAGAACAGCTGTTCCTAAGGCCCTACCTTTGTTATTTATGGCTTGCCTCACTCCAAACCCAGAACTCAGTGGTGCCGGCTTCTCCATCCCGCCCTTTTGTTACTCTTTGTCCAAAGGCTCTGCTCTTCTGAGCGGTAGGCTCCACTGGACAGCATACACTGGGATAAAAAACAGGGCGCAGTCTTCTGCCTCCCTCTTACTAATGGGGTTACCTTGGTAAGCCTTCCATCTCTGTGAGCCCTCAGCTCCCAGGGCCTCAGGAGAAAAGCATCAAGTGTGAACACTAAGCCTGCCTGCAGTGCTGCCTTCTCCAGTCTCCTGCTCTCACTAACGAGGGGTGAATGCTTTGCGTAGATGTGGTGCTCAGAGACCTAGCATCATTGTGTTAGACTGTGTACTGCGCTCCCTGTTTATACATACGAACTGAGATGCCAATGCTTTCAGGTCCCGCTGTCCTCAGGATTAAGGTTCAACCCAAATCTCGAATAAGGTGATACATTTCAGATACAGAAGGGAGTTTTAATGCTCTCCCTATTAGGTAGTAAATTTCCTAAGCCGCTCCAGCCTCCAGGGGCCTGCGTGCAGACACAGCTTATAGAAGGCCCTAACTCATGATGCTAGCCATTCTACTGACCTCTCTTGGGGACAGCTGGCCGGATGAAGTAGGGGAGCTGCCTCATGGCCCCACGCAGCTCTTGCTTCAGGGCCAGAACATACTCCCCTTCCTCTCCCGTGGGCAGTGGCACCGGGTGGAACTCCAAGGGCTGAAGGAGAACAGTGGTTAGTCAGGACGAAACTACTGCGGTAAAAACCTTGAAGGGCCTTTTCCCTAGGCTGAACCCAATGTTCCCAGTAAACAGGGCCAGACAGAAAGAGAAGGCAACACAGCATTTAGGAAGCTGTGGAGGTGGGAGCAGAAGAAGCACTTCCTGTGGGTCAGGACTATAGACAGAAAAGGTCAGAATGAAGATGGCTCAGGATGGGACAGAAAGACCCTGTGGTCACTGGTAGCGAAGGGAGGGAGGCACTCACAGGGAAGAGTGGAGAAGGCTGGAGAGTGGGCGGGGGCAAAGCGTCACCCTTCCCAATGCCCACAGCCTCCATGTTGAAGGTCAACTGGCCTCGGCCACGACCCCGGCCCCCACCCCGGCTGGCCATGGTGGAGTGGGCCGGACACTCAGAGATCCAGTGAGAAAAACCTAATAAAGACAAAAGTAAAGAGATAACAAAGCCCAGTAGAACAGACAGGGAGCCAAGGAGCTACGTGACACCTGATGTGCTGTGGCAGGTGACTTTTTCCTCTGTGCTGAGGTCTGAACACAGGCTTTTCCAGGGCAGGTGAGTACTTTACCTTTGAGCTATACTCCAAATCCTTTTCCTGTGACACTTAAAAAAGCCAATGGTGCTGAGCAGTTGTGGCGCGTGCCTTTAGTGTCAGCATGAAGATCAGAGGCAGGTGAGATCTCTGAGTCCCAGGGCAGCCTGATCTATAGAGCAACTTTCAGGGTATCCAGAGCTATGCAGAGAAACCCTGTCTCAAAAAAAGCAAAATAAATAAAAGATACAATTAATTTAAAAATACAATTAATTTGTTAATTAGTTAATTACTAGTAAAACATAAAGTTAGGAGTGATACCACAAGCCTGTAATCCCAGCCCTGCACTTGGAAGTGTAAGGCAGAAGGATTGCAAGTTTGGAGCTAGCCTGATCTACATAGAGTTCTAGGCTACTCAGGACTGAATAGCAAGATCATGTCTCAAAAATAAACAAATAGGGAGTAGGAGAGATTGTTCAGTGGTTAAGATGTGCATTTCAGCCAGGTGGTGGTGGCATACATCGGCGGGAGCAGAGGCAGGCATATCTCTGTGAGTTCAAAGCCAGCCTGGTCTACAAAGAGAGTTCCAGGACAGCCAAGGCTACACAAAGAAATCCAGTCTTGAAAAATAAAATAACAGGGCTGGAGAGATGGCTCAGAGGTTAAGAGCACTGAATGTTCTTCCAGAGGTCCTGAGTTCAATTCCCAGCAACCACATGGTGGCTCACAACCATCTATAATGTGAACTGATGTCCTCTTCTGGCCTGGCAGAGCACTGTATACATAAGAAATAAGTCTTTCCAAAAAGTTTTCATTAAAAAAAAATAGGGGGAGGGAAGAGTGCATCTCTTTTTGCAGAGGAATGGAGTTCAGTTTCTAGTACTTGTGTCTGGTGGCTCACAACCATTTGTAATCCCAGCTCCAGGAAATCTAACACCCTTTTCTGGCCTCCGTGGGTGCCTGCACTCTCACTCTTATGCACACACAATTTTAAAACATTTTTTAAAAGATGTATTTATTTATTATTATGTACACAGTGCTCTGCATACATGTACACCTGAAGGCCAGAAGGGGGCATCAGATCACCATGTGGTTGCTGGGAATTGAACTCAGGACCTCTGGAGGAGCAGCCAGTGCCCTTAACCTCTGAGCCATCCCAGGTTTGAAGAGGTGGCTTGGTGGCAAAAAGTATCGAGTCTTCTTGCAGAGGATCCAGGTTCGGTTCCCAGCACTCACACCAGGCAATTCCCAATCGCCTGTAACTCCAGTTCCAGGAGATCCAATGCCCTTTTACAGCCTCCACAGACATTTCACCTAAGTGGTGCACATACATATAAGTAAAAACAAATACTATTTTAAAGCACTAAAAAAGAAATAAATTTCACCTAGACAGACGTCTCCGTGGCTAAGCGTGGGTACTGCTCTTGCAGAAGACCTGAACTCGATTCCCACACTCACATAGGGTGCTAATGCTAATGCTAACTCTAGATCCAGTGCCTTTGGCCTTAATGGGCACCTGAGTCCATGTGTGTACACACAAGAGACACACACAGACTCATGATTCAAAGTAAGATAATCTGTTTATTTTTTGAGATTTTAATTTAGTTTTATTTTATGTGTATGGGTGTTTTGCAGGCATGTGTGGATACCATTTGCGTGCAGTGCCCAAGAAACCCAGAAGAGGGCACTGTTTCTCCTGAGGTCTTGAGTTACAGATGGTTGTTAGCTGCCTGGTCTCTCCAAGGGCTAGGAGTCTGTCCTGCACGTGCCAGATGTGAAATGGTACCTTTCCCTCTAGGATCGTCACGTCCAAAGCTCCTAAGTCCAGTTTAGTTGATTATCAAACGTCAGACACGGAGAAAGTGTCATAGCCCAGAGGAGGCCAAGGGGATGCGACAAAGCATTGGAGTTCTGAATGGGACTGTGACACCTGGGAAGACCACCATATACAAACTGAAGAAATCTGAACAGAATATGAACCTTGAAAAACAATATGTCAACAGTGGTTCATTAACTGTAACAAATGCATTACAGTATTACAACATTAATATATATAGGTAATACAGTACACAGCATTAATGTTAGGGAGCTGTGTGCCAGGGATTCGTGGAAACTCTGGGGGTTATCTGTCCAATACGTGTATATATATGAATTTCTTATTATTTTTGAATCCAGGGTTTTCCATATTCTTTTTTTCTTTTTTGGTTTTTTGAGACAGGGTTTCTCTGTGTAGCCTTGACGGTCCTGAACTTGCTTTGTAGACCAGGCTGGCCTCGAAATCACAGAGATCCGCCTGCCTCTGCCTTCCAGAGTGCTGGGATTAAAGGTGTGCACCACCACGTCCGGTGGGCCATAGCAGCTTTTCCCTTCCATTTTTATCATGGTGGTTAAATTTCCGTAATTCCTCAGGTACCATCTTCTTCCTCCTACAGATTATTAATCTCGTTTATGATTCTGTACATGAGACATATATTTATATTTACTTAAGATTTTACTTTACGTATGTGTGTGTGTGTGTGTGAGAGAGAGAGAGAGAAAGAGAGACAGAGACAGAGACAGAGAGACTGCCCAACGTTCTCCGACCCCACCTGCCCCTCCCCCACCTTGTTGAGGAAGTCTCTCTAACCACTGAGCAGTGGACTTCAGGCTTGTTGGCCTGTACACTTCCCCTGATTCTCCTGCCTCTGTTTCCCATCAGCTCCATGGGTCAAACTCAGGTTGTCCAATTTGCATGCCCAAGGGTCTTTACCTGCTGAGACACCTCCCTGAATTCCTAATTAAAATGTTAAATCAATCATTTTATTTATTGGCTGGCAATGTTGGCACATACCTGTCACCTTAGAACTTGGGAGGTAGAGGCAGGAGGATCACAAGTTTAGAACTTTCTGAGTAGCCCAGGATAGCCCCAGGCTCCTTGGCTGTCCTCTTTGCTCAGCCAGCCACCTAATTATGCTCTCTTTCTATAAAGGAAGAATTCCTACATTATAGGGAAGTTAATGCACAAGCAAAAAGGAAGAAGAGAACAATTGTGAGAGGCACCACCTGGAAGCCTGTTTACAGGGCTAGGGGTGAACCTTAGTGCCTGCGTGTCCTCTCAGAACGTGGGAAGCCCTTGCCAGGCGTGGTGGCGCACGCCTTTAAGCCCAGCACTCGGGAGGCAGAGGCAGGCGGATCACTGTGAGTTCAAGGCCAGCCTAGTCTACAAAGTGAGTCCAGGACAGCCAAGGCTACACAGAGAAACCCTGTCTTGAAAAATCAAAAAGAAAAAAAACAACAACAACCCCTGCTACTGCAAGAGAAGGTTTCTGGGGCCTCAGGTGAGGACTGAGCCGCTTAGGTCTCTTTCCCTTGACAGACACAACTCCAGCTGTGAGAAGTGAGTGGCTCTGACGGCAAAGCCCATGACCTTGGAGCCTTGGCAACGCTAACCTTACTCCCACTTATTCCCACGGTAAACAAGTGATTACCAAAGACAAAGAGGGAAAGATGGCGTGTCCTGTCTAACACAGGCACCAAGCTGGTGGGCAGAATCTCCCGTGCTCAGCTTGGGGATGTGTAAGGAATCCATTTACGGTTGCAGCAAGTGGGACTGTGCCCTCTAGACGCCCAAGACGGGGAAGCTGCTGCTGCTGCTCTGTTAAGCGCCTTCTGAAACTGTTTTTAACTCGTGGATCGGCGCCGCTGTCCACTTCGGTCAGCAAAGCTTCCTTTTGTTACAGGTGGCAGTGACTCGGAGACTGCTCGTGAGTAGCGAATGCACGACTGCTGGTTGACAGGCCGCACATAAGATACTCACATCACCCACTCTAAGGCTTGGAGGGAGGAAAGGGTGCGGTGTGTAGGTCGCTGATTCCTGGACAAGGCATGGCTGTTGAACCCTTGAACTCACCGCACCCGGGTTACCTGCATAAGATCAGCACAAGACCTGGCCAGTGACTATGCTGTCACAGGAGGAGGGGGTCATGGCAGTCTACCCCTCCCAGAGAATGAGTAAGAAGCTATAGGTGATGGGAGAGGGAGAGACTTCTTCCGTGGTGTAACCACCGGTAAGGTTCTCTTTCTCCCATAAAGAGAGCCTTCCTGAGCAGGGCCTGGTGGTGCTCACCTTCAATCCTAGCTATAAACAATGAAACCCAAGCGTGAGCAGGTCTAATTGGGAAGAAGGTTAGCAGGAATGGAGAGAGGTGCATGTGTGTATGCGTGCGTGTGCGTGTGCGTGCGTGTGCGTGTGTGTAGATATGGGGGGCAGAGAGAGAGAGAGAGGGCGGGAAGGAGGGAGGGAGGGAGATATGATGGATATACACTGTACAGCCAGGTGTGGTGGAGCACTTTAATCCCAGTACTCAGGAGGCAGAAGCAGACGGATCTCTGTGAGTTCAAGGCCAGCTTGGTCTACAGAGCCAGTCCAGACAGCCAGGGCTATACAAAGAATACTTGTCTTAAAAAAACACAAACAAAAAAAGAAAAGGAAAGGAAATCCACTGTACATAAGATGACTGAAGTACATCTATGAAAATGTCATGGGCTGGAGAAATGGCTCAGTGGTTAAGAGCACTGCCTGCTCTTCCAAAGGACCCAGGTTCAATTCCCAGCATCCACATGGCAGCTCACAACTGTCTGTAACTCCAAGATCTGACACTCTTACACCAATGGACATAAATTAAAAATTAAATAAAATATTTTTTAAAAAAGGAAAATGTCACATGGGGCCTGCTGTTATATACCTAACATAAACTAATAAAAACTTTAACAAGAGACTCTTTTTTTCCTTTTTTTTTTTTTTTTTTTTTTTTTGAGACAGGGTTTCTCTGTGTAGCCTTGGCTGTCCTGGACTCACTTTATAGACTAGCCTGGCCTCAAACTCGCAGAGATCCGCCTGTCTTTGCCTCCCCAGTGCTGGGATTAAAGGCCGCCCAGCAAGAAGAGATTCTTGAGAGCAGGTAAAGTCTGCTCTAATGTGATCTAGATGTGTTCCTGTCAACGTCCTCCCAGGTGCTCACCAGTGCACTGTGCTTTCCCCACACACCAGCTTTCCCATGACAGACTCTGGCCCAGTTATGCACACCTTTGAACGGTAGTAAAAGTTACTAAAGAGCAGATTTCAATAAACCATACCAAATAATAATAATAATAATAATATTATTATTATTATTCATGGAGAGCTGAGAGTGGGAGCCCAAGCCTGTAAAGCCAGCACTTAAGAAGTGAAGGCAGGCTGATCTGGAGTTCAAGGTCATCCAAGGCCACATGGTGAGTTTCTGGCCATCTTGGGCAATCTGAGTCCTTGCCCAAAACCAACTGACCAAAGAAAAGCCCCGATTCTACAGTTTCCCAGCTACATAAACTGTGGGTCTCTCTGTGTCTCTCTGTTTGTAAAATGGGAATGGCGATAGTAAACTCGTTGTCTTAGTTACTTTCAAATTGCTTCGAAGAGACCCCATGACTGAGGCAACTCATGGAAGAGACTTTATTGGGGGCTTACAGCTTCAGATGGTGAGCCTATGACCATCCCAGCAGGCATGGCGGCAGGCAGGCATGCAGGCATGGGAGCAGTAGCTGAGAACTCTCGTGTCATTCACAAGCATGAGGCAGAGAGAGAGCAAGTGAGCTAACCACTAACCAACTGGGAACAATGAGGGCCTTTGAAACCCCCCCACCCCCTACCCTCCATCGCCCCACTCCCCACCCCGTCAGCACACCTCCTGCACAAGATCACACCACCTAATCCTTCCCAAACAGTTCCACCAACTGGGGGAACTAAATGCGTGAGCCTATGGGGGCCATGCTTATTCAAACCACCACGCCCACTATGTGCCACATATTCTTCTGAGTGCTGCCGATAAAGCAGTGAGTAACATGGACAAAGAAGCAAGCAATGACAGAACTCCCGTGCATGCTGGTGCTTGCTGCATGGAGTTTGTGTTCTGGTGGAAGCACCAGATGACAAAGAGGAGCTGAAACATGAGGGTAAGATGAAGTCCCTGAAGGGGAGGACGCGTGACTGGTAGTGCAGCTCTCTAACCCTGCATTTCTCACAAATGAGGTAAGAAGTCAATACTGTGTTAGAACTCTTGGAGATCTAAGTGGAAGAATGCCCCCCACACCCCAACCTCACACACCACACATACCACACACACACACCCCACACACACACTCGAAATGAAAGCTGGAGAAGTATCTCTGTGGCAGAGCCCTTGCTCAGGGGGTGCAAGGCCTCAAGATCAACCCCCAGTACTAAAAAGAAAAGCAGCCAGGTAAGTGTGCAGTGCAGGCCTGTAATCCCAGCACCAGAGAAGCTGAGACAGGGGATTGCAAAGTCTAGACAAGCCTAGGCTACAGAGTAAGATATTGTCTCCCCCCGGCCCCCTGTCCCCCCCCAAAAAAGAAAAAAAAGCCCAATACAAAACAAATAGGAAAAAAAAGGGGGGGGGAACAAAAGTTGGACATGGTGTCCAATGTCTTTAATCCTAGCACTTGAGGCAGGTGATGTCAGAGGCAGGTAGATCTCTGTGAGTTCAAGGCCACCCTGTTCTTCATAAGAGATCCAGGCCAGCCAAGGCTACATAGCAAGTCCCTGACTCAAAACAAATAACAACAGCAACAAAATGACAAAGAGCATGAACAGTAAATTGACAAAAGAATGGTCAAAAAGCCACTTTAAAAATATTGTATGTGAGGGGCTGGAGAGATGGCTCAGTGGTTAAGAGCACTGCCTGCTCTTCAAAAGGTACTGAGTTCAATTCCCAGCAACCACATGGTGGTTTACAACCACTTGTAATGTAGTCTGATGCCTTCTTCTGGCCTACAGGTGTACATGCAGGCAGAACATTGTATGCATAATAATAAATAAATAAACATTTTAAAAAATATTGTATGTTTATTTATTTACTCGTTTGAGACAGGCTCTCTACACAGTGCTGGCTGTCCCAGAACTCACTGCCTGCCTCTGCCTCCTGAGTGCTGAAGTTAAAACCATACCTGGGCTCTTTTATTTTTCTTTCAAGATTTATGTTTACATTTAATTATGAATTATGTGTATTGTGTGTTTGTGGGTATGTGCACTCAAGTGCTGGTGCCCATGGAGGCCTGAGGGGTCAGATTCTCCTGTAGCTGGAGGTGCAGATGGATGCTGGGGAAATAAACGTAGGTGCTCTGTGACAGCAGGGTGCCCTATTATAATTACTGAACTGTCTTTCTAGACTCTGTTTTTAAAAGTGTGTGTGTGTGTGTGTGTGTGTAGTGTAGTGTAGTGTAATGCATGTGTGTGTGTGTCTGACGTGTGTGGAGCTCAGAGGACAACTCTGGGTGTTCGTATTCACCCTGCTTGTTTTCCAGGTGAGGTCTTTCTCCTTCTTCTTCATTTTTTTTTTTTGAGACAGGTTTTCTCTGTGTAGCCTTGGCTGTCCCGTACTCGCTTTGTAGACCAGGCTGGCCTCGAACTCACAGCAATCTGCTTGCCTCTGCCTCCCAGAGTGCTGGGATCACAGGTGAGATCTTTCTTGTTTGCCTTGCAGCTTCTGTAGTATTCCCAGGTCCCCACCTCCCATCACCACAAGAGTGCTGGTGTTACAGCCCTAGGCCACCACCGTATTTTTCAGACAATAAGACGCACCTGACCATTAGATGCACCCAGTTTTTAGAGCAGTAAAGCAAGAAAAATAGTAAAAACAGCAACCAGACCACCATACAATGCACCCTAATCCCACCCCCACTTTTTTGGGGGGGGGAGGTGCATCTTACGGTCCAAAAAATACAGTACATCTGTCCAACTTTTAGATACGTTCCAGGATATGAACCCAGGTTTTCCAGCTTGAGCTGAAAGTGTTTTTTATGGATTGAGCCATCTGCCCAGCCCAATAAAACCATTTTCTACCTAACAAGGAACTAAGAAAAAATTAAATAATAATAATTAGGCTGTAGTGAGAATCCCTTTAGATGGACATAGACTGTGGTTAGTTTTCTGTCAAACTGACACAAGCTAGAGAGAAGGAACCTTCATTGGGAAAATGACTCCATTCGATGGGCTTGAGGGCACGTCTGTGGGGTATTTTCTTGGTTGATGATTGATGTGGGATGGCCCAGGGTGCTGTGGGCAGGGCCACCATCGAGCAGGTGGTTTTGGCTTGTGTAGAAAAGAAGCTGAGAAAGCTATAGAGAGCAAGTCAGTCAGCAGTGTTCCTTCATGGCCTCTACTTCAGTCCCTGCCTCTGCGTCCTACCTGATAGACTGTGATTGGGAAGTGTACATCAAGTAAAATCTTTCCTCCCTAAGTTGCTGTTGGCTGTAGTGTCTTATCCCAGCAACAGAACACACACTGAAACATTAGGATACCTCCATGGGAAGGCTAAACAATCTCTCTTTTTAAAAAATATTTATTTATTATATATACAATGTTCTGCCTGCATGTGTGCCTGCACACCAGAAGAGGGCACCAGATCTCCTTATAGATGGTTGTGAGCCACCATATGGTTTCTGGGAATTGAACGCAGGACCTCTGGAAGAACAGACAGATCTCTTAACCTCTGAGTCATCTCTCCAGGACCTCTCTTGAGGTTTGCTTTTTGTTTTAATGCTTTTATTCTTAATCTAGAAATCCTGCTAAACCCTACTAAATTATGCACATACACAGAATGAACTGGGATTCTAATAACAGGGGCAGGCAAAATGGCTCAGCAGGTGAAGGCATCTGTTGCGCGGCAGTGCGGATCTAAGAACCTGAGTCCCAGCCCTGGAACCGCATAAGGTGAAATGGAGGCAGGATATTACAGAGGTGTCCTCCAGTCTCGACATGCATGCCTTGACCCATCTGTGTACAAGTACACATAATGATAACAAAGTTCAAAATCGTAAAATAGTAATTACAGTATGTATTAGGGCTATGAAGTAGTGCATGCTTTTATATTACTGTGTTTGCAAATTGTAATATATATCCTATAGTTAATAAGTAAAAAGGATGTTTTGTTTTGTTTTCAAGATACAGGGGAGGGCTGGAGAGGTGGCTCATGGTTAAGGGCACTGGCTGCTCTTCCAGAGGGCCTGGGGTTCTAGTCCCAAGCACCAGCACAGTGACTCACAACAGTCTGTAGCCCCAGCCCCAGGGAATCCAACACCCTTTCCTGCCCTCCAGGGCTTCAGCCACACAAATCAAAGCAAACAAAACCCCAAAAAAACAAAAGTAAAAAATTGCTTAGCACAAAGCCTTGGGCCAACCTTGTCACTGAGCTTATCCAGAGTAAGTTTGGGGCCAGCCTGTAGGTTACAAGTTACTCCACCCAGCCCCACTAATAATAAAAGTTGAAAAAAATATAAAGAAAAGATTAAACAGTGGAAGGCCCTGGAAAGAGCTAGTGAGTTCTTTACTAAAGATGCTGGCCCAGGGATAGGTCTGTAGCTGGGGTGGCGTTAATGCTTAGCATTTTAAAGGCCAGATTCATGCTTCTTAGTGAAAAAAGCAAGTTTAATTGGGGGCGCAGTGGTACGAGCCTGTTACCCAAGCCTTTCAGGAAGGTTGAGAGCAGAGGATCATAAGTTGGAGGCCAGACTGCTTTATCTGCATAGCAAGAACCAGTCTCAGAAACAGTTTCCCACATAGTCACTAGGTGATGGTTTATTGAGTAGGTTTTGTTAGAAGGTTCACTGTGGTCCCTGGTGTCTAGCATTGGGCCTGACTTGTAGTAGGTGCTCAGTAAAATTTCTTGTTCGAACAAATGACTACATGAGTCTATAGACCTTGTAGACACTTGAGACCTTGTGAGTCATAAAGCCTCCTTTCCCGTTCTCTTCGCTGTTTTCCTTCGCTGGTCTGAGAGCAATTATAAAACATTAATGCAATAAACCACCAATTTAAAGGCCCTTAATTATATACTATGTTGGGTATTTTTTTATTGTTCCCTAATTATATTAGTTTAAATTCATCCTCCTTGACAAGAGGACTGGTTCCCACAAATCAATTCCATTCAGTTAACACTTACTGAGCATAACGTACTAAAGTACCACAATTTGTCCCATCAAACCTTCCGTTCAAAGAATAGAAACATCAAAAGAGAACGTGTATTCCTAGCACTGGGGAAGGTGCAGGAGGAGGAAGGCAAGTTGGAGGCCCATACGGGCTACACAGCAAGAGTCTGTCAATAACAACAATGGGAGGAATGGAGGGAGAGAGCTAGCCTTACGAGATAGTAAATACTCTTGCTGCCAAGTGGCCAGGAAAACAGGCGGACTTGCTCAAGGTGTCCTCTGACCTCCTTGCGCAAACCACGGCGGCCCCGCCCCCGCCCCCGCCCCCCCCACGAATAACGTGATTTTTAAAATTAAAGAGATTCCAATAGGGATAATCAGACATTGTCAGGCTGGGGAATCAATAAATTCAAGAACGGCGGTCCAGAAAACTGCTGGGTAGGAGATAGCGTTTCAGGTGATCCGACAGGTAATAGGAGTCCGTCAGGCTCGTGACAGGGGGTTAGTGTTAATAGACGCGGGGAAGCGGATACCATAGTAGAGTCTGAGCTACAAAAACGAGCCTTCCTCTCCTGCTGGGAATATCTGTTCCCAGGCTTTACCGCAAGCCCTGTCTCTGGTGTACAGCAATGAAAGCCCGGGGAGAAGGGGTAGGGATTCAGAAGGGGGCTGACCCAACAGGCTGATAGAAAACGTTGTCTACCTTGTTGTCGGCACAGGGGGACTAATTCGGGAAGTACCGGACCAAACCGGGTCAGAGCCGTCAGGTCGAAGCCTTACCTGCCGTCCCTCCCCCACTCGGGGCCCACGCAGCCGCCAACTTGAAATTTGCTTTTCTTCTTCCAGCCCGCGTTCTAGGCCCGCCTCCCGGAGCTTTCCATTGGTGGGTTTCCCCAGTCAATCTGCGAGGGCGGAGGCGGGCGAGGGGGTGGGGGGCGGAGGGAGCGAGCCTAACCGGAACTGAGGCTTGGGAAGTGGGGCGCGCTGAGACCCAGGGCTGCAGAATTCACCGCCGCGCCTCAGACCCGACAGCCTCCGGAAGGCGGGAGTCGGCTAAGAGGACCTGCTACTCAGAGCTCATCTAGGCACGTGGCTGAGCCAGAAGAAGAGAACCGCTGCTGGGAAATGTACCCCTGAATTACAGAGACCAGACTGCTCTACGGTTAACAGCTTTGCCTGCAGAGGACCTGAGTTCGTTCCCAACACTCCCAATCACCTGACTCCAGCTCCGGCGCCCTCTTCTGGCTTACGACATCACACACACACACACACACACACACACA
Source organism: Acomys russatus (assembly GCF_903995435.1). Classification (NCBI taxonomy): domain Eukaryota; kingdom Metazoa; phylum Chordata; class Mammalia; order Rodentia; family Muridae; genus Acomys; species Acomys russatus. The sequence goes on from NC_067151.1 coordinate 67,217,591, forward strand.
CACACACACACACACACACACACGAAATAGAGGGAAATATTTCAGGATGGAGATAAAGCTACGAGTTAGTCAACAAGAGTATGCAAGATGTCAGAGAAAATGGCCTCTAGACTGGGACGTGGCATGTGGGTGTCGTGTCCAGGTTTTGGAGTGGCTGTGAAACCTGCTTAACCTCAATACACCTTATAGATTTGTGAGGGTTGGAGATGACGTATGCAACGCACACATCAATAGCGAGTAAAAGTGGGTGTTTGCCCTGCAGATAATTTCTTCTCCACCACCAATAACGTTATTTTTTGCATCTGTGCTTGATGACCTCTGCCATTTGAATCCTCTAGGGTTTTTTTGGTGAGCTTTTCAAACCCTTAGTACCCATCCGATGCCCCCACTTCCTTTGGTACCTTCCAGCTGGACACAAACTCATCCCTAAAATATGCAGATGGAAGCCTTGGTAACCATGGAGACAGGGCAGGTGGCAGTGAGAGCAACAGATAGGAAGAGACAAGGAGTGATTCAGGCAGGGACCTTCAAGCGACAAGGAAAAAACGAGTCTAATGGAGTGAAGAGATGTAATCAGACTGGCACCCGTGTAACAGGGGTCAGTCATCGCTTGCTCTTTATCTCCTATGGACACCTCTTAAAATATGGGGAAAAGGGAATCTGAAAATGCCCCTTGCCCTAAAAATGCCCTGGGAGAGCCATCTTCCTCACACTTCTAAGGGACCCAAGGGAATTGAGATCCAAGTGTCTCTGTGCTGTGTGATGTTTGAGAAGGGTGCAGCGGGGATAATACCGCTGTCTGATTCCAGCCTGCACTTTCCCTGATATTTAAACTACCAGAAGGGAGCCACATCTCTTCTGCCTCTCCCTGCTCTGTGTGGACGCGCTGCAGATCCCAACCGCCTTCCTTCACCCCTCTGCAGTGTGCCATATGCCGTGTGTGGCAGTCAGGTCTGGCGTACCGGAGCTCATGGAGATCCGCTGAAGCCCAACGAAGACTCGGCACTGTCCCTGAAGAGGGACCCCTATGGAGCGCTTAGGTTTGTTGGGGCTGGGGGAGGTGGCTTAAGAAAGGGAAGTCAAGATTGGAGGCGCTAGGTGGTCCCCCCTTCCTTTAAGGGTTTATGGGTGTGGGGAGCGGCTTGGTGCCGGACGCCCCCACCCGTAGAGACTGGGCTATAAATAGCACAGAAGAGCTCCGCCCCCACCCCCCCTCTTCTCTCCTCCGGAGCCGGCGCTGTGCCCGGGGCGCACCGGGAGGAGGGACCAGGATCCAGCGCTGGGGCGCAGATACTGACACCAAGGGAATCCGGGTACCCCCCCACGCCATGTGGGCCCCCAGGTACCCGGCTCCTCCACCCCGGAGGCCCCCATGGCCCCGGCCTCAATCCTGGCCAGGCAGAGATTATGCGGACATTCAGGTATCTATTTGGGGGTACAGCCTGGAAGGGGGAAGAACAAGGAGCAACGGGGAGCATAGCAGAGGCAAAAGAAACCCTAATTCTTCCTCCACCTCTTTGGGTCCCAAATCCAAGCTGCTTCACCCCCTCCACTCAATTTTTGGGGATGTGGCAATCTAAAAGAGGCTAGGAATAGAAATATGTGTATGGCTGTACGGGTGCATGCGTGTGGGTGGGTGGCGTTCAGTATCCTAGAGAGGGGGATTCCAAGTGTGGATAAGAAAAGGGGGGTGTTGGAAAGGTCTGATAAGCCGTGGGGTGCGAATGGGGGGTGCGAATATCTCTGCGCGTGCATGTACGCATTTGCACGAGCTCTCACGCTTCAGTGCGGGTGCACCCTGCCCACCTCCTCTGGCATGCGCTGGGGGGGGGATGGGGCGGCTCAAAGGCAGGATTCAAGAGGAAAGACTGCTTTAGAGCCCCCTCCCCCTGTCATACACCAGGCGCCTTTATCGGTGCCTCAGTTTCCCTGCTAAGCCTGTCAGTGAGCGCTCTCTCTCTCTCTCTCTTTCACAGGGATAGGCTTCACCACAGAGACCTCTGGCCTCTCCGAACCACTTCACCCCACCCTACACTCTTAGCCGTCTTCGGCAGGTCTCAGTGCCGGCTCCATCGGTGCTTTAGCCCGAGCCGCAGCAATGCTGCACACCGAGGGCCACGCTCTTCTTCGGGCGGTCGGTCAGGGTAAGCTACGCTTGGCCCGTTTGCTTCTGGAAGGAGGAGCCTACGTGAATGAGGGTGATGCCCAGGGGGAGACTGCGCTAATGGCGGCCTGTAGGGCCCGCTACGACGACCCTCAGAACAAGGCACGGATGGTACGCTACCTCCTGGAGCAAGGCGCGGACCCCAACATCGCAGACCGTTTAGGACGCACCGCGCTCATGCACGCTTGCGCCGGGGGTGGGGGAGCCGCAGTGGCCTCTCTGCTCCTTGCCCACGGCGCAGACCCCTCAGTCCGAGATCACGCTGGCGCCTCTGCGCTTGTCCACGCCCTGGACCGGGGGGACCGCGAGACCCTTGCCACGTTGCTGGACGCCTGTAAGGCCAAGGGCACGGAGGTCATCATCATAACCACGGATACCTCGCCCTCGGGCACCAAGAAGACCAGGCAGTATCTCAATTCCCCACCGTCCCCGGGGGTGGAGGACCCTGCACCCGCTCCTCCCAGCCCAGGGGTCTGCACGTCGCCTTCGGAAGTCCAACTGCAGACTGCAGGAGGAGGACGCGGGTTGTTATCCCCTCGAACCCAAGAAGAAGAGGAGAAAAGAGACATATTTGAATTCCCTCTTCCTAAGCCCCCTGATGACCCTTCCCCTTCCGAGCCTCTCCCCAAGCCTCCCCGACATCCTCCAAAACCACTCAAAAGGCTCAACTCGGAGCCCTGGGGCCTTGTGGCTCCTCCTCAACCTGTCCCTCCTGCGGAAGGGAGGCCGGGTATGGAGCGCCTGGCGACTGAATTCAACGGCCTGACCCTGACGGGTAGACCGCGTCTTTCTCGGCGTCACAGCACCGAAGGCCCGGAGGACCCGCCCCCATGGGCGGAGAAAGTGACGGGCGGGGGTCCTCTGTCGCGCCGGAACACAGCGCCCGAGGCTCAGGAGTCTGGTCTTCCTTCAGGGCTAAGGCAAAAACTGAGCCGCATGGAGTCGGTGGAGCTCGACACTCCTGGACATTTTTGCCCTGACTCGCCCGAGTCCAGCCGCTTATCCCTGGAGCGCCGGCGATACAGCGCCTCTCCGCTGACCCTCCCTCCAGCGGGCTCAGTTTCCTCCCCGCGCCAGTCCCAGGAAAGTCTGCCCGGGGCTGTATCCCCGTTGAGCGGACGGAGGCGGAGTCCTGGGCTGCTGGAGCGCAGGGGTTCCGGGACCTTGCTCCTGGACCACATCTCGCAAACTCGACCGGGTTTCTTGCCTCCTCTCAACGTCAGCCCCCACCCTCCCATCCCCGACATTCGCCCCCAAGCCGGAGGTCGGGCACCCTCACTGCCTGCCCCTCCTCACTCTGGGGCACCAGGATCTCCTAGGACCAAGCGCAAGTTGGTGAGACGCCACTCCATGCAGACTGAGCAGATTCGCCTGCTAGGGGGTTTCCAGAGTCTAGGCGGGCCAGGGGAACCAGGGCGCTGAAAGAAGTGATGGCGCCAGGGAGGGGGAGGGTCAGGATCCTGATGGCAGGAAAACCAGCTGATACCTCGGACTCCGGACCTTTTGCATGTGCTCACGGCACTGTGCACGCACACATGGGTAAGCATGTGTCCACAAGCACAGTACACTTACTAGTGAAGGGAGGATACATACTGTGTTCCCTGGGTGTATAGACTCACGTGTTCATGCCCTGGTCATTTCACAAGTACATGGGGACTACTTGGGTACCCATAGGCACAGCACACCAACAAACAGAGCTGGGGTCCCAGATTCACTTGCATCTGCAGGGGGCCCCTCCGATTTGTGGCTGGTCTCCTGTATATTTGCTCTCCTGAAGAAGCAGTCCCCTGCTTCCCATGTATGCCCTGCAACGTGGCCTACCCTACCTTCATATACTTTTCTCTTCATGAGTATCCCGCCCCATTCTTCAGGCCTTGCTTCTCCACGCCTGGCTCCTCCGCTTTTCAGGATGTCTTCTTCAGTTTTCTTGGGGTTCCTGCAGCAGCCCCCAATCTTGATCCTGTTGCAGCCTTTCGTGCCTGCCACTTCTCCACCCGCTGCTTTTTATTCCCTCCCCCAACACACAGCACTACAGGCTGTCTTGTTTACTCCAGGGTGGGTCATGGGCCCTAGGTTGCTCTTCTGTCTGTCTGAGCTTATGAACCTCCCCCGCCCCAAAGAAGTGGTGAGCAGGCCTAAGTCCTCTTACCACTTGACATGTCAAATAAATGTGTTCAGAAGTCTCTGTTTTGTCACTGCTGCCTGAAGGTGTGGGCTGGGGGTGAAGAGGAGAGGGGCAAGGAAGGTGATGCTACAGTTACAACTGCCTGGGAAGGGTATCTAGATGTTACAACTACCTTCTTTCCAGGTTGTAGAATAGGCGGCCCAGTTCTGTGTTCCGAAGGCTTTAAAGCATCCGACAGGCCTGCCTTCCCTGCAGTCTCCTCATGCCTGGCCTTTAATGAGTCTTACCGAGTGCCTCTTTCTCCACAAGCACATTTCTTGACGACATACATTTAAAAAACCCAACAAAACAAGCGCACAGCGTTTGATTCCATTTCTCCAGGTGTGCCCCAATCATTTTCTTCTCCCTTCTTTTGCCCCATTGTTTAATCTCTGAGCCACCCTGGGGGGGGGCGTTAGTAACTTCTCCTGGGGGGGGATGAAAGTCAATCAACAGAAGGGTGTTATAATGTGTGTGCATGGGTGTGTGTGTGGCGACAGTTGTTGGAAACCAGCCTGAGTTCTGTGAACAAAGTGACCCTTTCCAATCTGTCATGGCTTATGCAGGAATTCTAGCTTTGTCCTACTGTACTGTAATGAACATATTCTACTTTCTCTCGCTCCTTTAATGAAGAGCTAAAATCAGAAAAACATCCCTAACTATAGCATAGTGAAGAGATGAAAACGTTTGGATCAGAGCACTTGAGTCTGAATCCCCCTCGCTCTCGAGGCATCTCAGTGGGGGCAGTGTAACTAACCTTCCTGAGAGTCACTTTTCTTGTTCGTAAAGTAACAATATCTGGTTTATGCTCGCGACTATTAAATAAGACAGTGTACTAAAGTATACTGCATAGCATGTTCAGCGCCACACAACGTTTTAGTTCCACCACCAATTGCATATGAACTTAAGAGACCAGTCTACATCTAGAAAGTAAAGTGATCAGACAAATGATCCTCGGGGAACCCTTTCCAGCTGCTCTTCTACCCAGCCTTGCATCCAGGCCTGTTTTTCCTTAAAGCCCCGCCCCAGGGGTCTGACCGGATTTCTAGCGTTTACCACCGGATTCCCAAAGATGCTCCAAAGCGCTCCCCTCTTAGACGATTTAGCCTTTTCTCTTTGCAATTGGTTCCCGTAGCCTCAATCATTTGCCTAAGGTGGCTCGGGGGCCCACCCCTTCCCTCCCTCTCCACCAGTGATTGGCACGGCGTCTGGCTCGTCCCCGCCCGCTCTTGACTGACAGCTGGGTCCCGGCACCGCCCTCAGTCCCGGGCTCTGGCTCACAGAGGTGGCTGGGACCGTTAGCTCGCCAGGCTGGAAGGCTCGGGGGCCCAGCTCCGCCAGCAGCCGGGATGGAGACGATGCGAGCGCAGCGGCTGCAGCCCGGCGTCGGTGTCGGCGGGAGAGGCACTCTGCGAGCCCTGCGGCCGGGGGTGACCGGAGCCCCGACTAGCGCCGCCACACCCCCCGCGGGCCCGCCGCCCGCCCCGCCGCCGCCCGCCCCGCCCCCGCCGCCGCTGCTCCTGGCTGGGGCCCCCGGGCTGCCCCTGCCCCCCGGCGCCGCGGGGAGCCCTGCGGTGCTGCGCGAGGCGGTGGAGGCGGTGGTGAGGAGCTTCGCCAAGCACACGCAAGGCTACGGCCGAGGTGAGTGTGTGTGTGTATGCGTGTGTGTATGCGTGTGTGTGTGTGTGTGTGTGTGTGTTGGAGGCTGGTCTCCTCCTGTGGGACACCCTCTGGCAGGAGCCTGGCTCCCACTGTCCTCTCGGTGGCTCCGCTTGGCGTACAGCCCTCGCATGCATTTCCTTTTGGGGAGTTTCCTTCTGCACACACACACACACACACACACACACACACACACACTTATTAATGTATTCTCCAGGGACTCCTTTTTTCAGATGCAGCCCCCTTTTCTTCCCAACTTTTCAGCGGCAGAACTCCTGTAGGCTTAGGGTTTTAACGTCCTTCCTCCTGTGAGAACCCGGCCCCTATTGTGTGGGATCCCGTTCTTTATCTCAGACCCAGCGCATTTCCCATCCCTACTCCTCTCTGTCTTTCCCCCTACGATCTCAACAGTTCCTGTACTCCATCTCCTTAACCCCGACTTTTTAATTCTTCACATACTTAGCCACCCCGTCCACTGCCATGAAATTTACATCGGCTGGGGATTTGGTAGTGCTTTCAAAAGCCACTCACAATAACTGTTCCTCTGAATCTGGACCCACACCATTAAGGCCGTGCCAGCTTCCTGTGACTTGGTGCCTCACTTTAGTCTTAGTTTGGAGCCTCACAGTGACTTGGGCCTCTGTCTGTCTGGCTCTGTGCTCCTGGCCCCTGCCCAGGAACTGGGGATAAATCTCAGGCCTTGGCTCTCTCCATGCTGAATTCTATGGAAACGAGCCAGGCAGCAACCCCATTTTGCTTAGAAATCTCCAGCTTAAAGATGCCTAATTTCTGGGAAGAGGGACATGAGGGTTTTCTTTGTTGTTTTTGTTTAGGCAACATTAACTAATTTCCTGTCAGAATCATGGGTCCAGATTCATAGTTTAAGCAACAAGGAACACACAGTGAAGGGTTTGTGACTCAAACTTTAAGTCCGGAGTTTCCAACACATCACTTCTGTTTGCTTGATCAGGTCGTCCTTGGTCTAAAAGTGACTGTATCCTTTCTATTTTCATAGGAGAAACGTTTCACAGCTTTCCCCCTTTCTTTTCAGACTCTTTCCTCAGTCCCTTCCTCCTCCCCCTCCCTCCCCCTCCTTCTCTGCTTCCTTGAGGAAGCTGCCCTGAAAAGAGCAGGTCCAGGCTTCAGAGGCCGTCACTTCCAGCTCTGTCTTTGGGGAAAGGGACTCATAACTTCACTGATCAACAGTTTCGTCAAGGGCTGTGCTGTGGATTAATTAAGATTCTGTAACTGACAACGTAATGGCACTGAAAAGTATTGCTGGCTCAGGTTTTTCCAGTTAGCTCTTCCATGAAAACATGTTTTTTTTTCTTCTGCCCCTAAACATTCGTATCTTTGTAAAACCAAAGATTTCGATGGAGATGGATGTTCAGACGCGCTCTGCTGTGTGTCTGTTGGTCCATTTCCCTTCGCTCTGTAATGGGGTTGGACTCCAGCCATGGCTGTGACTCTGTAGGGCACTGGGGATACAGGTGGGTATAGTCCTGAAACTCTTGAGCCAGTATAGTGACTTTCCAGATCAGTTCCTAGGTTTTAGGTAGAACTGCCCAAGTCTTTTAAGTCAATTCTGAGGGAAACATTTTGCCTTGGGGTGCAGTCGTGGCCCTAAGTCTAAAGAGTTGCTCTTGAAGTTTGCAGGCATTTATCAGCTTCTTTCCTCACCTATGTCTGCCTGCCGAGAAGAGCGTCTGGTTTGGCTTCTAAACTGGGTGTCTGGAAAATCTTTTCAGTTTCCCTAGGATGCAGGAACAAAGGGATTGCGTTGACAGAGAACAGTCAGACGCTGTGGTGAGTCTCTCCCTCAGGCTCCCTGTCTCCCACCACACAGTCTTGTTATTCTTGGGTTTCTCATTTCCAGTCTGGGTGCCCAGCCAGTGCTGTAGGAGAATTTGGCTCTCTGCTGATTTGGCTCCGAGTCCTTCACCACATGGAAGCAGTTATTCCACTGCAATTAATAGGCAAAGCTGCCATTGGCATGTACCCATCTGCCCTTGTGACTGATGGCCTGAGATTCAGGGGATGGCTCTGTTGCCCTGAATACAATTTACTTTGGTGTCTGTCCAGATCCCTCTTTCATCCGGCAATGTCTTACACATCTTCTTCCTGATGACTCAAAGCTCACCATTTTGAGTACTGACTTTTCAGATTTATCTTCACTGGAGTTGGATCCCAGCACACACATACACACACACACACACACACACTTTTCTCTCCTGTTGTTTCCCTCAGCTGTAGTTTACTTTCCACTCCCCAGTCCCCTACTCACATCTGCTCAAAAGTCTCCCACACCATTGAGCTGACTTTTGTTTTGTTTTGTTGTTTTTGAGATAAGGTCTTGCTATGTATGCCAGGCTGGCATGGAACTCACTGTATAGTTCTGGTTTCTTAATTCATGGCGACTCCCCTGCCTCCCAACTGCTGGGGCTACAAGCATGTGCCGTCATGCCTGGCTTGCTGTTGGGTCTCAAATCGCCCCGCAGTGTATAGAATTTGCACTGGGACCTGGCCCTGTCACACAGTGGCAGTGTGATACTGGTGATATTGCTTATTCCTTTTATGCCTAACATGTTCCGTTTATTCACTTAACAAATATTTACTGCTCACTAGATGTGGTGGTGAGCAAGGCACATGTTTAGTCTCTGTTGGGATGGAGCCTAGTCCGCTTTGAAGCATGATGCAATAAAGCAAGATAGTACCACGTGAAAGATGGTTTGTGTGTGTTCAAGCCAAAGGGGTCGTTATTACCTAACCCTGGTTCTGTTACTTCTAGTCTATTCCTTAAGTTGTATACTTTTTATGAAATGAGTATGATAGTATTTGTCTTGATTAAAAAAAAATTTTTTTGTTTTGTATATGGATGTTTCGCCTGCTTGCATGTCTGTGTACCGTGTGTAAGCCTAGTGCCCACAGAGGCTAGAAGAGGGTGTTGGGTCCCCAGGGGCTGGAGTTACAGATGGTTCTGAGCCATTATTTGGATGTTAGGGATTGAACCTGGGTCCTCTGGAACTTTAGCAAGTGCTTTATATCAGTGAACCAACCTCTCCAGACCAAGAATAAATGAATTTTGTGTAATATTTTCTGCTTAGCTACTCTCTGTCATTCTAATCATAGACAGTTTTTTTTTTCTTTCTTTCTTTCAAAATCTCACTGGCACTAAGCTGTTTTGAGCATTTACAAATTTTGGAAATATTGGATCAGCCCTTCCCCCACCACCTCCCTCCCCTGTTAATTTGTTGTTGCTATCATAGCAAAGTGTCACAAATTGTGCTGCTTAAAACAACAGAAATGAAGTGGGTGTGGTGGTAATTCTCACTTGGGAGATGGAGGCAGAAGGAATAATGAGAATTTATGGCCATTTCTGGCTACATAGGGAGTTTGAGGCCAACCTGGGCTATGTAAGCCCTTGTTTCAAAAGACTAAAACCACAGTAGCAACAACAATAGTGAATGTTTTTCTACAGTTCTGCAGGCCAGACATCGGCATCAGTATCACTGGGTCAAGTGGGTGTTAGCAGGATCCTGACAGAAAGCCTAGCCTCCTTTGCAGTCTTCAGCTTCTGGTGGTACTGACATTCCTGAACCCTGATCCTGACCACACCGATCCAGGCTCTGCCTCACAGTTTTGTTTGTTTGTTTGTTTGTTTGTCTGTTTGTTTTTTGGTTTTTCAAGACAGGGTTTCTCTGTGTAGCCTTGGCTGTCCTGGACTCACTTTGAAGACTAGGCTGGCCTCGACTCACAGAGATCCACCTGTCTCTGCCTCCCAAGTGCTGGGATTAAAGGCGTGCGCCACCACAGGGGCTTTAAACATATCTGCAAAGCCCTCGTCACATGAGGTGACATTCACCGGTTCCAAGGACTGAATAAGCGGCTTGGCAGGACGCGTTATTTATCAAAGTCGCTCTGTTCCACAGTGCTGCCCTTCAAAAACCCCTGTGCACCCTGGGATATTCATGGTCTTCAAAAAACGGAGAAAGGGAGTGTTAGATGAAACTGATAAGCAGCTTTCCTATTTCCCATAAGATCTTGGATGAACCTCTGCCAGTTTATTCTTTTTGTTTTTCGAGACAGAGTTTCTCTGTGTAGCCCTTGGCTGGCCTCGAACCCACAGAGTGCTGGATTAAAGGCATGTGCCACCATGCCCAGCTTTCCAGCCTATTGTTACAAACCTGTATGATCGGGGGAGGGGGAGGAAGAACCTCTGCCCTCTCAGTGTCAGTGCCTATTTATCATTTTTTAAAAAGATTTATTTATTTATTATTATGTATGCGATGTATACAGGCCAGAAGAGGGCATCAGATCACATTATAGATGCTGTGAGCCACCATATGGTTGCTGGGAATTGAACTCAGGACCTCTGGACGAGCAGTCAGTACTCTTAACCTCTGAGCCATCTCTCCAGCCCGTTTATCATCTTTTAATCTCTTCATCCTTACCACAGTATTTATTCCTTTTTCCTACTTGTGTCTTTGTTTGGGTTTTGTTTGTTTTGTTTTGTTTTCAAGGAAAGATCTCATGCAGTCTGGCTGGCCTCAAACTCCCAATCCTTATGGCTCAGCCTCCTCAGGACTGGGGTTGTAGATGTGTGCTACTGCCTCTGGCCCTGGAACTATTCTTTTATTATTACTATTTTGTTCCTATGTTTCTCTCCTCATCCTCCACCTGCTTCAGAATTAGACCCAGAGCTAGAGATTTGTGCACATTAGGTGAGTGCTGTATGGACTCACATCCTCAGTGTGTGTGTATGTGTGTGTGTGTGTGTGTGTGTGTGTGTGTGTATGTGTATGTGTGTCTGACTGTGTGTGTTTCTGTCAGTGTGTGTGTGTCTGTGTGTGTGTGTCTGTGTGTCTGTGTGTGCATGTGTGTATATGTGTGTGTGTGTGTCTGACTGTGTGTGTGTGTATCTGTGTGTTTGTGTCTGTGTGTCTGGTGTGCCTGCCTGCCTGGTTCTGTGTGCAAGTGTGTGCATACCTCAGTTTGAGGAAGCCAGAAGGTGACTCGACTGCTCAGAGCTGAAGCTGCAGGTGTTTAGGAGACAGCTGGGTTCTTCTGTGGTGCTGGGATCCGAACTTCATCCTCTTGGTTGCCCGGCAAGTGCTCTTAACTGCTGAGCTGCCTTCCCAGCACCTTTTTTTATTCCTCTAATGTAAACTTTTCCATAGTTCGCTGGTTTCCTTGGGGAGCAAAGGAAAGGAGAGATTAAAGCTGGGGCTTGAACCAGGTCTTTAAGGTTGACATACTCTTAACAATTGAAATACAGTTCCAGCCCTGATGTGTGTTTTATTGCTGTTGTTGTGTTTTTTCCTTTCAAGACAGGGTTTCTCTGTGTACCCCTGCCTGTCCTGGAACTCACTCTGTACACCAGGCTGGCCTCGAACTCAGAAATCACATGCTTTTGCCTGATGTGTTATTTTACTGTCTTTATCCTTGTGGATAAATGAGTTGTCACTTACACAATCACCTAATGATTTATATCCCACAGGTAAAAAAAGCCAAACATTCCGTTTGTTTTCGCAGCACCCTGGTGTAAGCACTTAAACATTTTTCACTGCTTTTGTCTTTATCTCTACCCCGGCATCCGTCAGAGCTCCCACAAAGCATTGTGTCTGTCAAACATTTACTCTGTTCAAAGCACTTCTTCAAATATCTTATATAGACCATTGTGTCCATGATCCCTCCCTGAAAATCTGCTTACGGAAACAAAAAACAAAACAAGCCCCTTCCCCCCAAAACCCCAAAACTTCTGGGTGGTGGTGGCATACACCTTTAATCCCAGCACTTGGGAGGCAGAGTCAGGTGGATTTGAGTTCAAGGCTAGCCTGGTCTACAGAGTGAGTTCTGTGACAACTAGGGCTACACAGAGAAACCCTGTCTTGAATAACCAAGAAAACAAAACCAAAACAACAAAAAGAAAAACAAAACAAAACCTAAAACAAATAAAAATAAAAACCCAACTCCCCTTTTTCCAGTCTCTCATTTCATAACTCACTATTATTGGAATTAGCTCCCATTTCCTGAATGTGGGCAATCATTAAAAGAAAAAATAGCCCTGTGCTGTATGCCCGCGGCTGGGTCAGCCGGGTGTGGGGCAGGGATAAGCTTTTGAGTAGGCCCTTCCAGGTGGTGGCCTCCCCTTCTCTGCACTCCACTATTTTCCCTGTTGTTCCCATGTCAGGGCAGCTGTCACTGTCTCAAAGAGGAGGCTCAAAAGGATCTCCGTGGGACAAAGAGAACAGAGCTCTCTGGGCAGGAGCGACTTCTGAAAAGCTTCGCCAACAGCAAAGAGAGCCTGTCCTTACCACTCAGTCTTTTTGGTAGAAGAAGGGACACTGTCAAGTCAGGTGCATAGGGTATGAGGAATGGGCTGGTGGTGCCTTCCGCTCTGCCTGCTGTGTGGGAGTTTGTTTTAGTTTGTGGAGCAGGTCAGAGCTCACTCCCTGGCCACCTGGTTTTGATCATCCTTTTGGCCAAGGCTGCGTGCAGTTCTTTCCAGCCTTAAAGACTCAGTTTTGCTTAATGAAAGTGTCTGCATCAGATCGCCTCTTCAGAAGCAGAACTGGCTCGCAGCCTCGACCCCTTCTAGCTCCATCACCTCCTGTGGCTGTCCCGGTCAGTGACTGAGCACAATCGGGATGTCAATGTAGGCACGTGGGGTAAGATATGGGGTTCCTTTGACATAAAGATGTCTAGGCTTGGCCAAACCTTTCTTGGAACTACATTGCAGCCAGAGAGTCTCAAATCTAACCCTCTTTTCTTGCCTCGTGTCTGTATATCAGATGTTCACTGAGCCCTGAAGGCTCCCTTGCTCCTCCTCCTTCCCCAATAAGTCTCTAGCACGTTCATCTCATCTAAGCATCTTCTTGACAGACCCAAATGGACACAATATGAGGACATGGATGAGTTTTGTGGTAACTGGGAGTGGGGGAGTGGTCCAGCTTGGAGGTACTGGAAGGCATGGGTGATGACTTAGGCTCCAATTAAACCCTTTTGAAATGTTTGGAATGGAGTCAGAGTGATCCATTCCAAAGCTGAACTGACCAGATTTGCTTTTCTGTGTAACATGCATTGCGTTGACTCTTGCCCTAACTGGGGCCCTGCTCACTCTGGACGCTGCCTCCGTTTGCAGCTACATCCTGCACTGCATATCCCTTTGAGTTCCTGCAGCCAGGGCAGCGTGTGCTTCCTGCACTCTCCACCTGCTGCTCTTTATGTCAAGTGCCGTGCTCTCACCCTTTTGCCTAAAGAGTCTCAGCTCAGGGTTTAGTCATCACCCCCTCCGGGCAGCTTTATTGACCTTAACACGAAATGAGAGCTGGGTGTGGTGGTGCACACCGTGAACATCAGCACGTGGGAGACAGAGGCAGGCGGGCCTGTGAACATGAGCACAGACTGGTCTACACAGTGAGACCCTGTCTCAAAAGACAAAACCAAAGGCTGGGCGGTGGTGGCGTACACCTTTAATCCCAGCACTCGGGAGGCAGAGGCAGGCGGATCTATGTAAGTTTGAGACCAGCCTGGTCTACAAAGTGAGCCCAGGACAGCCAGGGCTACACAGAGAAACCCTGTCTCGAAAAAACAAAACAAAACAAAAAACAAACAAACAAAAAAAGACAAAGCTAACCAGCCAACTGAGCAACTAACCAACCAACCAAAAATCCCTCAAAAACACAACAATGCTCATCAGAGTTGCAGCTGTCTCAAACGCCTGAGGTTACCCAGCTAACACCTTTCCCCTTCTTTACAAGAGAAAGGGAGGTCTTCTCTCAGCCTAGAGTCTAGCTCACAGTTGGCCAAGGAGCAGACACCCAGGAAGATAGCTGTGCCATGACTGAGCTCCAAACATCGGGGAGTGGAAGGGAGTCTGGAGTTTGATAGTACCCTGCTTACAACCAATAAGGTAGCCGGTTCCTATTTAATAAATGCGAGATGTCGCAAGGCTTCCGAGTCGGAGATGGTGGGCTTCCTGACTCACAAGCCTCAGAGGTGCACCAGTCTCCTCACCCCCTAAATCTGATGCAGAAGGCTCAGGTGGATGCTCACACAGGCTGTGGGTCGCATCGTGAGGGGGGAACACCCAGCTTGGAGAACCTTCCATTTAAAAATAAGCACCAAGCAAGCTTATTCTATTCTATTCTATTATTATTCATTTAGTCATCATCAGCATTAATTTTGTGAGACAAGGTCTCACTCTCAGTAGCCCAGGTTTGCTTGGAATTTACTATGTCTAGTGTATCTCCCAAGCTGTCCTCCATCTTTTTTGCTGTTGTTGTTGAAAGTCTTTTAGCTGGCCTCAATCTTGAGGTAGTCCTATTGCCTCAGCCTTGTGGATGCTGGAAATAAAGGTGTGAACCCCTCTGCTGGCAGCAAGCTTGCTCTTTCTTGTGGGAATCATTGCTTCCCTCTTCCTGCAAACACAGTTCTGAGTAGTGACCCATGGGAAAAGTAGGCAGGGCATTGCAGTGTCGCCACAAACCCAGTAAGGTGTGAAGGAGCGGAAGAGACCCACAGGGTGTAGGGTGTGTTGCCTCAAAAAAACATCTATACCCAGGTAAAGCCTCAGAAGAGAATCGGTACCCCCCATTCTCTCTCATAACACTCACAGCATTCTAGAATAGAAAGAAACTTCGGCCATTGTTTTACTCAGTTTAAGTTTGAGTGTCATATTTCCTCGAATGGCAGTATTACCTAAAGTTTTAAGAACACTGACTGAAATTGGCTGTGCCTGTAATTCCAGAATTTAGGAGGCTGAAACAGAGACAGCCCAAGTTCTGGGCCAGCTTGGATTACCTAGCAAGATGGTTTCTCCAAAACCCAGAGGCTGGAGAGCTGGCTCAGAGGTTCAGAGCACCAGCTGCTCCCACACAACCATTTCGAACTTCAGTTTCAGGGGATCTAGTGCCCTTCTGGCCTCCGAGGGCACCAGGCATGTAAGTGGTGCACACAGATACATGCAGGCAAAACATCCATACACATAAAAAATTTTAAAAATATTTTTAGAAAGGGTTTTTAAAACTCTAAAGGAACTAGTGATATAGCTTAGTGTAGCGTTCTTGCCTAGCTGCGTTTTGTAAGGCAAGCAAAACAAATTAAAAACAAAATGACTTGACTGTGGAACCATCTTTCATTTACTTTATTAGTGTTTAGTGTGTTTACGCATGGTCTTGTGTGTGTGCTGGTGTACTCCCCGCGCGTGTACCCAGAGGCCAGGGATTGACTTCAGGTGTCCTCCCTCATTCTCCATGACTTCTTGTCCTTGAGACAGGATTTCTCACTGAACCTAAAGCTCCCTTTTTTATCAAGGCCGGTTGACCAGTTAGCCCAGGGACCCGTCTTCACCCCAGCTCCCCCTTCCCCAGCCCTGGGGTTACATATGGGCGTCATCATAGCAGCTTTCATGTGGGTCCTAGGATCCAAACTCGGTCCTCATGAATGCACAGCAAGTGCTTTACCCACGAGAACCATCCTCCTAGCCGCTGCCCTCCTCTTAGGGTTTCCATTGCGAGGAATGCGGTTTGAGATAGGGTTTCTCTGTGTAGCCCTGGCTAACCTAGACTTAATATGTAGACCAGGCTGGCCTCGAACTCAGAGATCCGCCTGCCTCTGCCTCCCAAGTGCTGTGATTAAAATGTGCGCCACCACCGCCCAGCTGTTTTAGCCATCTTTATGGCATCTCGAGGCACCAAGGCTGCAATGTCACTGCAAGACCCCAGCAGCATTGTCAGAAACACCTCAGGTGCAGTTCACATTTGATTTTGAACTGATTTTCAGTTACGGCATATCTGGAAGCCTTTTACTGTCCCCAGTTTTCCACTTATTTACCTGACTCCATATAGGGCCAGAACCCCACAGTTTAAGAAGTGAGAGGCTGGAGAACCGGGGTCGAGGGAAGCCCAATGCTGCCGTGAGGATTTGCCAGTCTGCCTTCACTAGTGTAAATGTTTTTAAAGTAATGACCAGCAGCAAGGCACTAAAACCCGGGGGCCTTTGGAGCTTGTCCCAGTGCTGAGCTCTCTGCTTCTTTCTCAGTGAATGTGGTGGAGGCCCTGCAGGAATTCTGGCAGATGAAGCAATCCCGGGGCGCTGACCTAAAGAACGGGGCTCTGGTGGTGTATGAGATGGTTCCCTCCAACAGCCCTCCCTACGTCTGCTACGTCACGCTGCCTGGGGGAAGCTGCTTTGGGAGTTTCCAGGTAAGAGTTACGGGGCAGAACCAGTAAAGGTAAGTGTGTGAGTGCTAATGAAGACTATATTACCTTGGCCATTAAGCTCTGCCTGACGTCACATACTTAGGACTCACTCACTGTGGGCAAACCCTTCTGACAAGCACCCCAGGCCCATGAGAGCACAGAGGTCTCAGCCCTCAACTCAAGCCCATTTCCAGCTTGTGCATTCCACCTGAAGTTCCAGGTGGTTGTGAGCTGCCATGTGGGTGCTGGGAATCAAACCTGAGTCCTCTAGAAGAGCAGCCAGTGCTCCCAACCACTGAGCCATGTCTTTGTTATTATTGTTGTTGTTGTTGTTATTATTATTTTCTTGAGATAAGGTTTCTCCATGAGACAACCCTAGCTGTCCTGGAACTCACTTTGTAAATCAGGTTGGCCTTGAACCCAGATAGCCACCTGCCTCTGCCTCCCGAGTGCCAGGATTAAAGGCATGCACCACCATCATCTGGCTCTGATTTTATTATTAATCACATGTGTATGTATGTGTCTCTTCTGTTGGGGGATGTGTAAGTGAGTGCAGGTGCCATTGGTACCTGAAGATGGTAGTAGATTCCCCTGGGGCTAGGGTACCAGGTGGTTGTGAATCTTGTGATGTGGGTTCTGTGAACTGAACTCAGGTCCTCTGGAAGAGTAAGAGGTGCTCCATCTGACACTCTCTTCTGACACACACCCCCACACGCGCACACACATACACACACTTGCCAAAATAAAAAGTAGACTATGATATCTTTAAGAAGAAATTTTTGTAGATTAGTATGAATATTACCAGGAACTGTTTTTCCCCCATTTCAGACAGGAAGGCAGCCTTCCAAATGTCACCTTAAGAGTCTGGATAGTGGGGAGCTGGAGAGATGGCTCAGAGGTTAAGGGCACTGACGGCTCCTCCAGAGGTCTTGAGTTCAACTCCCAGCAACCACATGGTGGCTCACAACCATCTAGAATGAGATCTAGTGCCCTCTTCCTGGCCTGCTGGCTCACATGCAGGCAAAATACTGTATAACTAATAAATCTTTAAAAAAAAAAAAAGTCTGGATAGTAGCTGGGTGTGGTGGTGCACTCCAGTAATCCCAGCACTCGGGAGGCAGGGGCAGATGGATCTCTGAGTTTGGGGCCAGCCTGGTCTACAAAGCAAGTCCAGGACATCCAAGACTACACAGTGAAACCCTGTCTCAAAAACCAAGAGAGGGAGGGAGGGAGGGAGAGAGAGAGAGAGAGAGAGAGAGAGAGAGAGAGAGGGAGAGAGAGAGGGGCTGAGTAGGAATTTAAAGTTGATCTGTTTTTATGTGATTGTGTCACCTTTAGATAAGGTTGGAACCCTTGCTGTTTCCATAGCACCCGAGGCTTCCCCATCATATAAGTTAATGTATCATTACTGATCGTCTCTCCAAGCATTCCAGCTGTGTCTTTTTTTTTTTTTTCTTGCTCTGTGTATGTGTATATACACATAGGATCGAACCCAAGTCCTTGCAAACTGTGTTCTTTCTTGTTCAGTATTTAAAAACTGCCATCCATTCAGAGCTATACATACATGACAATTTATCTACTGCATAAATAAAAGCCACCGTAGCTCAGTTCCTGCCTCAAATAGAAAGTCCTAAGGAAACCTTGTTTATTTCTTTCTTTCAATCATTCATTCACTCACTCACTCATAGACAGGATCTATAGACCTGGCTGTCCTGGGACTCACTATGTTGAACAGTCTGGCCTTGAGCTCTTGGAGATTTGCCTGCCTCTGCCTTGGAGTTCTGGGATTGAAGGCTTTGTTTTAAATCAGATGACTAAGGCTTTTGGCTCAACGCTTGAGCCATTTCAGATAAACAAATATATTCCCAGGGTAATTAATGTTTGCACTTTGTTTCCTGTTTCATGTGTGTACTGGGCACACCTGTGGGTGCCATCTGCATAAGTCTGTGTGTGCATGTGGATCCTGAGGTTGGTGTGGGAAAACACTGCTCCTCCGCCTTACTTCACTTGCTCTGGGGAGCTCAGCCCTGGTGTCTCAAGGCCAGGACTCTAGGCAGGCATTGTGCATGTGGGTTCCAGAACCTGGCGTCTGAATTCTGCCTTTCAAGTCTGTGCAGTAAGAACTTCGACCCCTCAGCCGTCTCAGCCCCTTTTCTTTAGTAAAGAGTCGGACTGCTCCTCCTCCCATCAGCCCAAGCTGAAGGGCTGTTTGTGTTTTATGGTGGTCACAGAGGAACTGTTACTCTACTTTGATTTGTTGTTTTCTGAAAATCAGATTATCTGTTCTTGGCCCTACTATTTTATATCCTCCTTGGCAGGTGAATTTTTGCTGGTGGTCTTCTTCATGGCTGACTTTTCCAGTAGTAGTGATATGGGATAAAGAGGTCAGCAGTAATTATGTAGAAATAGAGAAACTAAAGAAACAAAAGGCCTCTGGGCGTGGTGGCGCACCCCTTTAATCCCAGCACTCAGGAGGCAGAGGCAGGCGGATCGCTGTGAGTTCAAGGCCAGCCTGGTCTACAAAGTGAGTCCAGGATAGTCAAGGCTACACAGAGAGACCCTGACTCAGAAAAACAAAAACAAAAACAAAAATGAAAGAAAGAAACAAACAAAAAGACAGCTGGGTGCGGTGGTGCACACCTCTGATCCCAGCACTCGGGGAGGCAGAGATCCAGGCCAGCCTGGTCTACAAAGTGAGTCCAGGACAGCCAAGGCTACACAGAGAAACCCTGTCTAGAAAAACCAAAGAAAGAAAAAGCTGTAGTGTGAATCATACGCTTTCTCTGAGGGAACTGCTCATCAAAGGGCATTAGGAATAATCAACAATACGGTTGAGTGACATCTCCCACTCTCCCTTTGAAAACTGAAACATTGAGCCCATATGGTGCAGCGTGCCTTTAATCCCAGGAGGCAGAGGAATCTGTGTTCAAGGCCAACCTGGTCTACAAAGTGAGTTCCAGGACAGCCAGGGCTAGAGAGAGACCTTGTGTCAAAAAAGCAAAAGGCTGCATCACTTCTCCTTGTGATGAAGGAGAGATTCTAGAGGCCTCTTCAGCATCTGATGAAGACTAGTTAGAGCAGGGTACCATCAGCAGCAGACTAGTTAGAGCAGGGTACTATCAGCAGCAGACTTGCCCCACACCGTGTCAGTCACTGTTTAAAAACCTTGCTTTCCTCAGTCATATTCCTTGCCTTGGCGACCTGTCTTTCTTGTGTCTACTGTGAGCCAAAAAGACACCTTCAGATTTAGACCCTACATGGCTCCTTGGGCCTTGCTGCAGAAAATGCGTTAACAGCTTTGAGCGGTGGGTGCTTCTAACAGGTCACAGCCTTGCTTAAATCTTGGGTTATCTGACAAGCCAGCTTTTGAGTAATTATTCCATTGACAGTTTAAATAGAGGCATTTTCCGAGTCCTATGGTTATCTGCTGACTTCAGCAGCTTCCTAGCTCTGCATCCAATTTGGTATGAGGTAGTCATGTCCAATTCCTTAACAACTTCAGGATGTTGAGTCAAAATTATGTTTCCAAACACCCCAGCCATTTTTCAGTAAAGCCTTGGAAAGTGTGATGACTGCAACTGACTCATCCAAATGTCTTCCTCCTCAGGGGCCTCCTTCCTGCTGTTTCTTCCTCCTGCTCCGATGCACATGTGTATATGTTTTCACTCTTTCTCCCCTGCCTAGTTTTGCCCTACAAAAGCCGAGGCCCGGCGAAGTGCTGCAAAGATTGCGTTAATGAACTCTGTGTTTAACGAGCATCCGTCCCGAAGAATTACTGATGAGTTTATTGAGAAGAGCGTGTCAGAGGCCCTGGCATCTTTCAACGTAAGGAACTTGAAAATGGAAGGGGGGGGGCAGTGGGGGACAGGAAAGGTGGGGAACCCGTGCGTTTTTGTCCTTTTCTGTCCTCATTTCTCTATTTTATTGTTTTTGTGTATGCAGGTATTTTGCCTACATGTTTGTCTGTACACCACATACATGTAGTGTCCAGAAATCAGATGGGCATCAGATCCCCTGGGACTGGATGGTTCTGAGCTATGTGGGTGCTGGGGATCGAACCCTGGTCCTCTGGGAGAGTAGCCAGTGCTCTTAACCACGGAACCATGGCTGTAGCCCTTCTGTCTGCATTTCTATTCTTTTTGTTCTATTAGTTTTTATGTGTGTCATTCACTCCATGTCTGTTTTTAATTCTGTATTTGTGTTTTTATGTTTATCGATTTGTCTCTTTGTGATTCTTTGGTATCTAGATATTTTTAACTCAAGCTTTGTGAAATTAAAAAAAAATTTTTTTAAATTTTATTTAATTTTAATTTATGTGCATTGGTGTGAAGGTGTCAGATCTTAGAGTTACAGACAAGTGTGAACTGCCATGTGGGTGCCCACCCACCCCACCCCCAAATTTTTTTTTTACAATGACAGTTCTGGGAGTTCCAGGATAACCAGGGCCATAGAGAGAACCTATCTCAAACAAATATACATAATGATATAAATTTTTTATCAAGGCATAAAGGCATTACACCTTTAATCCCCACACTCTGGAGTCAGAGGCAGGCAGATATCTGAGTTCACCAAGTCTGGCCTGGTCTACGGAGTTCTAGGACAGCCAGAGCTATAAAGTGAAACTGTTCCAGAAAAACAAAACAAAATTAAAGTTGGGGGAAAAATAGGGAGGGAGCAAAGGGGTGGGGAGAGAGAGAGAGAGAGAGAGAGAAAGAGAGAGAGAGAGAGAGAGAGAGAGAGAGAGAGAAACCAACCTAAAATCAGTCTCTGGCCTCCACACTAGTGTGCACACACAGAATATACTCTCAAACACATTCTTATTTCAGTGTGGCAACTGGAAAATTTAAAATTAAACATGTGGGAGTTAGAAAAATGGCTCAGCAGTTAAGAGCACCTGCTGGTTTTCAAAGGACCAGAGTTCAATTCCCTGTCAGTCCAGCCGTCTATAATTGCAGCTCCAAGGGATCTGCTGCCTTCCTCTGGCGTCTGCTGGCATTCACACAACACACACACACACACACACACACACACACATTTTTTTAAAAAACTTTTAAAAATTAAATATGTGGGTGGCTGGGCATGGTGGCACTTGCCTTTAATCTCATGAAGGGCTGGGATGAGGTCAGAGGGAAAGCATTTGCCTTGCAAGCAGGAGGTCCTTAGTTTGACCCACCCCACCCCCAAGCCCATTTAAAATGGTGAGTGTGGGAGATCACACGTATAGTCCCAGAGCTGGGCATCCTTAGGGCTCTGTGGCCAGCCAGCTTAGCCTAATTGTTGAGCTCAGGCCAGCACCACTGTGTCTCAAAGGAGGTGGCCAGTGTTCCTGAGGAGTAACACTTGAGGTTACTCTCGGCATCCAGATGAGTACACATCCATGACACACACACACAAATATGCATAAGAATGTGGCTAGTCGGGGTGGGGGGGCTCTGGAGAGATGGCTCAGCAGATAAGAGCACTGACTGCTCCTCCAGGTCCTGAGTTCAATTCCCAGCAACCACATGGTGGCTCACAACCATCTATAATGTGATCTGATGCCCTCTTCTGGCTGCAGGTGTACATGCAGGCAGAGTGCTGTGTACATAAAGTAAATAAAATCTTTAAAAACATAAAGAATGTCGTTAATAGCTGTTAGGTAGTGCTGGTCAAAATAATTCTGATTGAGAGTCTACTTGTCTTTTTCTTTCCTGTTTCCAGGGTAACAGAGAGGAAGCCGACAACCCAAATACAGGGATTGGTGCTTTCCGCTTCATGCTGGAATCCAATAAGGGCAAGTCGATGCTGGAGTTCCAGGTACCTTTCAGCTTATTTTCCCAGCTCTAACAACATGGGGCAGCCCGGCACAAAGGTTAACGCCATCTTCTGATCTTTACCTCTTTATTCAGCAAAAACACACAGAGAGAAGGCGGTTAGATTGTCAAAGCACAATGACCTTTTCTTCCTCCCAAGGCCAGGACACCGGATTCGGTGATTAAACACAACACGATTTGTATGACGCGTCCTCTGTGATTCTGATGCAGTTACCCTGACTTCAAATCACTACCCTGGTTGGATTAGTCAGGGTTCTCTGGAGAAACAGAACTGATAGAATGCATGTGCACACACCGTTTATTAGAGTGGCTTATAGCCTGTGGGCTGACTTCCCCAACAATGGCTGCCTCGTAGCACCCAGTAGTTGCTCAGTCCACGAGGCTGGGATGTCTCCGCTGGTCTTCAGTAGACACCAGCACCCTGAAAACGTAGGCTCTGATGCCAGTGAGGGAATGGACTTGCTGGTGAGAGCCAGAGCCAGCAGGCACAGAGAGCAAGCTCTCTCCCTCCATGTCCTCTGCATAGGCTACCACTAGGGATGGCCAGATTTAAGGGGGTGCCTTCCCACCTCCAGGGATCCAATCAAGCAAAATCCTTCACAGGTGTGCCCAGCAGTGTGGGGTTTCAGCAAGTCGGCGACCAAACAGCCCTCACACTGGTATCTCGTCTCTTCTCCCCTCAGGAGCTCATGACAGTGTTTCAGCTACTGCACTGGAATGGCAGCCTTAAGGCCATGAGGGAAAGGCAGTGCTCTCGCCAGGTACGCGTCAGCAGAGGGCTGAGGGCGGAGGGCAGAGGGCGGAGGGCAGAGGGCAGAGGGCAGAAGAGCTGCTTTGTGCTGTGATCATTGAAGCTTATAAGCTTAGTCCATCATCCTCTGTGCTCTTGTATTCCTTGGCTGTCCTGGAACTTGCTCTGTAGACCAGGCTGTCCTGGAACTAGAGATCTGCCTGCCTCTGCCTCCTGCAGCATCCAGCCTGCTCTTGTATTCTTTGCTGCTTGAATGTCACTGTGGTCTTTTTGCCTCACTTCCCCATGAAGTTTCCCTTAAGAAACTCTTTGGCTGAGCTGGGCTTCGTAGCCTCCACCTTTAGTCCCAGCACCTAGGTGGCAGAGGCAGTAGCGGATCCAGCTAGTTCCTCTAGTCAGCGAGTGCTACACAGTGAGACACTGCATCAGAGCAAAACAATCCCTACCTTCTTGGCCTCTCTGTGTCCTAGTCTGCTTCCCCTCCAGGATGGGCTGACAACGCTGAAACTGTCACCTTCTGTGTGTCTTTCTAAGCTCAGAAAGGACCGAGTCTATCACTTTCAACCGTGGCTCAGTCTTCATTGTTTCATGGAGAGCCCCCTCCACTCTTTCTAGAACAACAAGGAACTGGCTGGAGTGGAAAAGATGAAATGATCATTGCATTTGAAACATAATTTTGCCAAGTCATGGGCATTCCTACAGACCCTTGAGCAAGTATCTGTGGTGACTTGACAGACAGTGTTGGGGCTAGAGGGAGTTCCAGGATGGCCAGGCCTACACTGAGAAACCCTGTCTCAAACAAACAAACACAGGCTGGAGAGATGGCTCAGTGTTTAAGAGCACTGTCTGCTCTTCCAAAGGACCCGGGTTCAATTCCCAGCCACCATGTGGCAGCTCACAACTGTCTGTAATTCCAGTTCTGATGGCTCTGACACCCTCACACTAAAAATAAAATTAAATAAATTATTAAAAAACAAACAAACAAACAAACAAACACAAAGGAGATAGTGTGCTGAGATTTTCACACATTTAGGAGATTTTTTTAAGATTTATGTATTTATCATGTATCCAGTATTGTGCCAGCATGTACACCAGAAGTGGGCACCAGATCTCATTATAGATTGTTGTGAGCCACCATGTGGTTGCTGGGATTTGAACTAAGGCCTTTGGAAGAGTGGGCAGGGCTCTCGACTTCTAAGCCATCTCTCCAGCCCCCTCCCCCCGCTCCATTTAGGAGATTTTGTTCTGCTTTAAAAGATGACCACATTGTCTGCCTAAGTCTAACACCTTCTGTACACTGCTGGGGTATGGGAAGGTGTGACCTGTGTCTGAGCTCAGAGCTTTGGCTGCTCTGAACTTCCCTGTCTCTCCCTGATCTATTCATATATTCAACGCCTTGCCTCACTCCTTTCTGATTTACTTAAACTTTGTTTGTTTTGTTTTTTGTTTTTCAAGACAGGGTCTCTCTGTGTAGCCTTGGCTGTCCTGGACTCACTTTGTAGACGAGGCTGGCCTTGAACTTACAGAGATCTGTCTGCCTCTGCCTCCTGAGTGCTGGGATTAAAGGCGTGAGCCACAGTGCCTAGCTTACTTAAACTCTTATAAGTCAGGGGTAAATGACTCTTTGTAAGACATCAAGGCTAAGTTCTACTAGGGTCACTGTGCTATATGATGTGTGTGGCATATGTTTTCACCCCTGGAGCCACTGTGCTGTATGATGTGAACAGTGTGTTTTTACCTTCTCAGTGATCTTTGCGTTCCGTCCCCCTGACCAGGAGGTGTTGGCTCATTACTCACATCGGGCCCTGGATGATGAGATCCGCCACCAAATGGCTCTGGACTGGGTGAGCCGGGAGCAGGGTGTCCCAGGGGCTCTGTCAAGAGAGCTGGCTTCCACGGAACGGGAGCTGGACGAAGCTCGGCTGGCAGGCAAGGAGCTGCGCTTCCACAAGGAGAAGAAAGATATCCTGATGCTGGCTGCTGGGCAGCTGGGCAACATGCATTCCTCCAGCTGCTGAGCACCCGCCCTCTGCTCGCGTGCTCTTCCCGCCCCTGTTTGTATGTCTCCTTTCTAAGACGTAGGATGATTTCTGTAAATACTTTCTCAATTTTATACTTTAAAATATAGATATATATATATATGTGTGTAAATTCTACACCCAGATTCCTGTTTGCTAAAAGATCAGTTTTCTAACTTCCAGTTTGGCATGTAGTTACCTTTGAAAGGTCACTTTTCCATTTTTAGGGCTTTTCTGGTTCTTAAACCTTCAGATTAACTAAGTCATTAACATGTACTCTGGAAAGAAGTCATTTCAGTAGTACAGTACAATTTGCCAGGTGTTCATGTTTCTTTCTTTCTTTCTTTCTTTCGTTGGTTTTGGTTTTGGTTTTTCGAGACAGGGTTTCTCTCTGTGTAGCCTTGGCTGTCCTGGACTTGCTTAGTAGACCAGGCTGGCCTGGAACTCACAGCGATCCTCCTGCCTCTGCCTTCCTGAGTGCTGGTGTTACAGGTGTGAGCCACCACATCCAGCCGTGTCTCTTTCCTTTAAAATAGTAGCCAGCTGTGGTGACTTATAGCTATAATGTCTGCGCTCAGGAGTCTGAGGCAGTGTTGCTGTCAGTACGAGGCCAGCCTGGACTCCATAGTGAGTTCCAGATCAGCATGGGCTGTGGCATGTAAGACCCTGCCTCCAAGCCTCCCCTCCACACAGAGAAGGACAGTTAGAACAAGCAGTGTGCACTGCACCCTCACCCGTGCCCTCACTGTCAGCCTTTGGGCTGAGATGGCTTTTCTGACACTCCTGATGCTTCTTCACTGGGGGCTTCTCAGCCTCATCCTGAAGGAATGGGGCAGGTCTGGGCTCTGGCTTTTTTTGTTCTGTGAGCCGTCTCACCCTGGCCTGGAGGTTCTGTAGTGGAGGAGGGCTTCAGACTATCGGGAGGACTCCTGCTGAGCTCTTATTTTTGTAGTCACTCCTGAAGACTACCTAAGAACAAGAGAATAATAAACCCTTCTCTTCTGGAGGTGGACCAGTGGCACTGCCTAAACTGCTTCTGGGCTTATCTAGACCCTGCTAGCAGTTAAAAGATTCCTTGGTGTAAGAGGGTGAGCATTGCAGCTGGTCACCTTGAACCATGCCCTGGTGTCACTTCTCACCATACTTAGTAAAGACACACACACTTGGTCTCAAGCTCTCCTTGTAGGTGAGGATGACCTTGAACCCCTGAGCCTCCTGGGCCCACCTCCCACATGCTAGGGTTACAGTGGAGCACCCACACCTGCCTTAACCCTTCCTTTAGTGATGAGAATCACTTCCTTCTCTAGGAATTGTATCTGTTCTGTTTAGTGGGAACTGTGTCTTCTCTTGTCCACTGAGTTGTGCTGTTAGAGTCCCATTTCATGCTTCTCCTCCTCTTCCTCCTCCTCCTTCTCCTCTTCCTCCTCCTCCTCTTCTTCCTCCTCCTCTTCCTCCTCCTCTTCCTTCTCCTCTTCCTCCCCCTCCTCCTTCTTTTCCTCCACACTGACTTTGAGAACACGAGCAGATCAAATTTGGGTGAGAATGTGGCTCTTCCTGTGTGGGATCGGGGCAGCCTGCAGGACAGGAAGGAGAATTTGCACTTGCGTGACGTAAGAATGGCCTGGAAGACGGGCAGAACGCCGAGCTCCTGCAGAGTCTGTGTCGTGAGCTCCCCTCCCCTGTCTTTCTGTGATCTCTGCTACACTGAATTTCTGTTCCATGCACTTTCTGTCAATTTGGGACATTTAATTGCTACTATTATTCGACTTCCCGTTTAATAATTGCAGTTTGCTATCAGATTAGGAGCTGGGCCTTGGTGGAGCAGGTCTGAAACCACAGCTACCCTGAAGGCTCAAGAAGGTCAGAAATTCAAGGTCTAGCTAGAGTGAGTTCAAGGCCAACCTGGGTAACTTAGCAGGACAGTATCAGATGTAGGAAGTAAAAACAGGACTGGGGACATAACTTAGTGGTAGAGAGTTTAACTGGCCTGTGAGGCCTGAGTGTAATCTCTACTGAAAGGGCGTGGGGGCGGGGGAGGCTTGGAGGGGAAGGAAGGAAGGAAGGAAGGAGGAAAGGGAGGAAGGGATAGGTAGGATCACTGTTAGCCCAGTGGGTAGGACAAGGTGAAAAGTAGCTTTCTTGCTTTGGAAATCATCTGTGACAGGACACATGGGGTCAGGGTAGGGAGTCCATTACAACAGTGTCAGTGCTTGGAAAAGGCTTCTTGGATCCCTTCAGTTAGCCCTGTCTCTTTATTTCATAAACTACACAGTGTTGGATCAGAGCACCCCTCCTCCCTTATGTGACAGGTGTAACTGTTTTAAGTTGGTATTTGTAACCCGAGAGCCACAGGGAGCCATGAGGCTTCCGGCTTCTTCTGTACGCCTTTCCTTGTGTGAGATGTAGTAAGGGTTGTGAGTTTTGGGAAGAACTTCCCTTGTACCTCTGGGATTTCTTATTTTTCTCAAAAACTCAAGACTCCAAAGAACATGAGAAGAAAGTGTTCTGTCACTTTTGATGCTAAAGATTTTAGCCATCTTTTTGGTACTTTATATGTATTTTATATGTACAATGTTACACAATTAAAAATTTTTTTTTGTCTAGTAAGCAAGAATGATTTTTTTTTTCTCCTGTGATGGTATCTCCTGTAGCTGAGGTTTGGCTTCCAACTTGTTACGTATCAAAGCTGCTGGCCCTGAACACTGCATTCTTCTGCCTCTGAGTCCCAAGTGCTGGGACCAGCCTATGTGCCAGTAAGCCTGAGGTCACTTTATTTATTTATTCATTCATTTATTTATTTACTTATTTATTTATTTATTTATTTATTTATTTATTTATTTTTCTGTTTGGTATTTCGGGATCTGGTATTACTCTGGAGTCCCAGATTTGGATATTTACTTCCTGGTCACACAACTGTAAACACACAGAATTCCTTTTCATTCTGACAGTCATTCATTGCTTCTTTACCATGGGACAGGTGCCAGGTACAAGTTTTGGAGATAATTACAAAGAAACATCTTTACAGGGGCTGGAGAGATGGCTCAGCAATTAAGAGCACTGGCTGTTCTTCCAGAGGACCTAGGTTCAAGGCAGCTCACAGCTGTCTGTAACTCCAGGATCCAACACACTTACACACACATATATGCAGGCAAAACACTGATGCACATAAAATTATATGTATTAAAGCATCTTCACTAAGCCCTCAGGAGGCAGAGGCAGGTGGATCGCTGTGAGTTCCAGGCCAGCCTGGTCTACAAAGCAAGTCCAAGACAGCCAAGGCTACACAGAGAAACCCTGTCTCCAAAACAAAACAAAACAAAAGGCATCTTTACTATAAAGGGTACAGCATAATGGGACAAACAGTCTATAAACAAGTTAGAAACCAAGCAAGGTAATTAGACGTCCTCATAAATTCTAAGAAGGAGACAGGAAAGGAGGATAGTAAAGATGCTTTCAGGTGGCAGTGGTCCTTAACCCTGCAGGGTGAAGCTTGGCCGTGTATGCCACAGAGCTGGAGGGACAGCATCAGGGTGGAGCCTGGGCCAGCAAGTGCAGCTCCACCACTAAGCTGCACAGTCCCTGAGATGAGAAAGAGTCATCCCAGGTAAGAGTAAGTGCAGGAGGTTTCAGTAAGCAAGCCTGGTCTACATAGGGAGCTGCAAGACAGCCACGGCTACACACAGTGAGATCCTGCTTTAAAAAACAAAGAAGCAAATCCTGGATGTGCTGGCTGTTCTTGGTGTCAGCTACATCCGGAATGAACTACGATCTAGAAATGAAGATTTTCTTGGTTTTGAAGTGGGAGAATCTACTTCTAGTCCAGACCTTTTAGGTAGGAAGACACACCTCTGATCAGGTCTGGTTTTGTTTTTTTAAAGATTTACTTATTTATTATGTATACAATGTCTGTCTGCATGTATGCCTGCACACCAGAAGAGGGCACCAGATCTCATTATAGATGGCTGTGAGCCACCATGTGCTTGCTGGGAACTGAACTCAGGACCTTTGGAAGAATTTACAGTGCTCTTAACCTCCGAGTCACCTCTCCAGCCTTCTAATTGGGATTTTGAGGCAGGAAGACACACACCTTTAATCCAAATCTTGAGGGGCAGAGACATACTGTTAATCTGGGCCTCACCTTCTGCTGGAAGCCTATATAAAGACATAGAAGAAGGAAGCTTTTGCTTTTTGCCTGCTCGCCCTAACTTTCTCTGGTGTTGGAGACTACTTTTTCCAGGTTCCGGCATATACACAAGACCAGCTGAGACACCAGCTTTGTGGGACTGAGCAACTACAAGATTCTTGGACTTTCCGTACACAGCTGGCCATTGTTGGCTTATTTGGATTGCAGCCTGTAGGTCATTCCCATAAATCCCATATGTTTGTGTGTGTGAGTGTGTGTGTGTGTAGAAAGACAGAGCGATTCATTCCGTAAGTTCTGTGGCTCTAGAGGACCCTGACTTACACACCACAGTACTTTCAAGGATGTTAAGCTGCTGTTTTTAAGGCTCTGATGCTTCTCTCTCTTCTTTCTTTCATCTATTTGTGCCATGCTTGAGATGAAACCTGGGCTTCATGCATCCCACAGCAGACACTCTTATCAAATGGGCTACATTCTCAGTTCCAGAAGACTTACTTAAAAAAAAAAAATTAAGCTGTGGTGGGACACACTTTTAACCCTACCACTCCAGAGGCCAAAGCAGGCAGATTTTTGTCACTTCCAGGCCTGCCTGGTCTACAGTGAGACTTGTCTCAAAACGACACCAAAATATTGTTATCTGCCTGGCTAATGAAACTTCAATTGTATTCTCTACAAATTTTCTAAAGAGATTCTATGCCAGGGGCAGCTTTTGAACTGGTAATGGTGATTTAACTTTTTTTTTTTTTTTTCCTTTTTTTTTTTTTGGTATTTTGAGACAGAGTTTCTTTGTGTAGCCCTGGCTGTCCTGGAACTTGCTCTGTAGACCAGGCTGGTCTTGAACTCACAGAGATCCACCTCCAGCTAACTCTGTTTACTGAGTGCTGGAATTAAGGGTGTGCACCATGATCACCCAACATTTAACTCTTAAAAAAAAAAAAAAAGACTTATTATTTATACAGTATTTTGCCCACATGTGGGCTTGCCTGCCATAAGAAGGCACCAGATCTAATTGTCATGAGCCACCATGTGGTTGATGGGAATTGAACTCAGGGACCTTTGGAAGAGCAGGCAGTGCTCTTAACCCCTGAGCCATCGCTCCAGCCTCTGCCCCCCCCCCCTTTTTTTCTCTTTTGTAATGCTTTCTATAAAGATCGGCTTGCTTCTTCAGAGTATATCGGCTTTAAGGTAATTTTCAGTCCTAATTTTAAAACCAAAAAATTTACGTGTGTGTGTGTGTGTTTACATCATGTGCAACTGCAAGCGTGTAGAGGTCAGAGAGCACCTTGGAAAAGTTGTTTCTTCCCATCTACCATGTGGGTGCCGGGGATTGAACTCAGGATGTGAGACTCGGCAGAAACAGCCTTTACTGGCTGACCCATCTCTTCAGTACCAGTACTCATTGTTTGAGATTAAAAACAACAAAAATTTAATTCAGTTTCCATTTCCTAGTATGAAGTGGGGAGAAGGAAAACCTCTAATAAGGACATTGACATGGCTTCATTTGGATTTCCTGCTAGATGAAGGTTTTAAGAGAAAACCACTAGCTGGGCATGGTGGCGCACACCTTTACTCCCAGCACTTGGAAGGCAGAGGCAGATGGATCTCTATGAGTTCCGGGCCAGCCTGGTCTACAAAGTGAGCCCAGGACAGCCAAGGCTACACAGAGAAACCCTGTCTCGAAAAACAAAACAAAACAACAAAAAACCCACTGACTCCATTCAACCTTTGAATTTGTCCAAAGGCAGCTGTGCCCCTAACCTGTTAAAGATGGCTGTTAGGAGCAATCCCGGCACCATTTTATTTTACTTTATTTTTTATTTTGGTTTTTCCAAGACAGGGTTTCTCTGTAGCCTTGGCTGTCCTGGACTCAGCTTTCAGACCAGGCTGGCCTCGAACTCACAGAAATTAGCCTGCCTCTGCCTCCCTAACCCTGAGTGCTGGGATTAAAGGCGTGCACTACCATGCCTGGCCCCTGTTTCATATTTTTTGAGAAATTATCTCACTCTGTAACCTCCGAGCCCGACGCGGTGGCACACGCTTTTTATCCCAGCACGAAGAAGGTGGATATAGGTGGATAGCTGTGATTTCGAGGCAAACCATGGCTACTTAATGAGACCCTGTTTAAAAACAAAACAGAAAACAACAAAACCCTACAAAGGCCGGGCGGTGGTGGCTCTATGAGTTCGAGGCCAGCCTGGTCTACAGAGCGAGTCCAGGACAGCCAAGGCTACACAGAGAAACCCGTCTCGAAAAATCAAACCAAACCAAACACAGTGACAAACTATGTGGCCGTGGCTGGCCCGGAACTCAAAGTGATCCAACCGTGCTCCCGGGTGCTATGGCTAAAAGCGCTCGGCCACGCCAGGGCTCCAGCTCCACTTCAGAGCCCGGCAGACAGCGTCTGCAAGCAAATGTTCACCGTGCCGAGGGCGGGACTTTGAGCCAAGTTTGGACTGGTCGGCCTGACTGGTGACGTCTGCACTCTGCGACAGTTTCCCGTGGTGCTTAGCTCCCAGCGGCACAGCCGAGCGCTCGGGGAGAGGCAAGATGGCGGACGTGCTGGATCTTCACGAGGCCGGGGGCGAGGATTTCGCCATGGATGAAGATGGGGACGGTGAGGAGAGTGGAGGCGGCTGCGGGGAGAGGGGAAGGTGCGAGAGGAGCGTGCGGGAGCAGGAGTCTTCTCGGGCGAGGGCCCGCGAACCGGGTCTCGAACAAATAGGCTCCTCCCCCTTGGGAAGGAATTCTGGGCGGAACCGGGTTATGCGCTCCCACGTCGTCTTGGGAACAAGACAGTTTTTTAAAAAAATGACTCTTGTTTTTGTGACTTCTCATTTTCTCATCTGGAACTCTAGAAAGCATCCACAAACTAAAAGAAAAAGCGAAGAAACGGAAGGGCCGCGGCTTTGGCTCCGGTGAGTGTGGGGAACAGGATAGGTGGTGTAATGGTCCGCGAATTTGGGTCCGATGGGAACACAATTGGAGGACAGTTTTCGGTGATCTGGTACGTCTTCTTTTAGAAGAGGGGTCCCGAGCGCGGATGCGGGAGGATTATGACAGTGTGGAGCAGGACGGCGATGAACCAGGACCGCAACGCTGTGAGTAAATAGGGTCTGTGGGGAGTCGGTATGTGTTGGCGATCCAGGAGCCAAGTCATTGCTTACTGCAATTCTGCTTGGAATTTTTCTTTTCTAGTTTTTTGTAAATTTTGGTTTTGTTTTGTTTTTTTTGAGGCAGGGTTTCCCTGTGTAACAGTTATGGCTGTCCTAGAACTCTTGCCTCTGCCTCTCAAGTGCTGGGATTAAAGTTCTTCCATACCACGCCTTGCCTTTTAAAAATGATTTTTGTTTGTTTGTTTGTTTTTGATACAGATTCTCACTGTATAACCCTAGATGGCCTGGAACTTGCTATGTAGACCAGGATGGCCTCAAACTCAGAAATCTGCCTGCTTCTGTCTCCTGAGTACTGGGTTTTTGTTTGTTTTTGTTTTTCGAGATGGGGTTTCTTTGTGTAGCCCTGGCTGTCCTGAAACTCACTCTGTAGACCAGGCTGGCTTCAAACTCAGGGATTTACCTGTCTACCTCCCATAAGCTGACATTAAAGGCGTGTGCCACCATGATCTGCTACTGGGCTTTTTAAAAAATAATTTTTTTTTTTCTCTTGAAACAGGGTTTCTCTGTGCAGCCTTGGCTGTCCTGGACTCACTCTGTAGAGCTCTACCTGCCTCAGCCTCCTGAGTGCTGGGATTGCAGGGGTGTGATACCATGTTGTCTGTGCTCATACAAGCTCTTATTCCGCAGCTGTTGAAGGTTGGATTCTCTTTGTCACTGGAGTCCACGAAGAAGCAACTGAGGAAGACATCCATGACAAATTTGCTGAATATGGGGAAATAAAAAACATCCACCTTAATTTGGACAGGCGTACGGGATACCTGAAGGTAGATTTTCTTGCTTCCTTCGCTCACAACTTAGATACGTTGGTGGTTATTTTGTGTTTGTTGTGGTTGGCCAAGAAAGGGAACAGGTGGGTGGCCTTAGGAGTGGATTTTGTTGCCCACAAGAGAGATAGAAGCAGCGTGGCCATGTTTGTGTGTGTGATGTGCTTCTTGAGATGTAGAGCTGGTAAGTTTCCTATGTATGCAGTTCCAGTTTATAGAAGAGGGTGCTTGGTGGTTGGTGGAGTAAAGTTTGATACTTTTATATTTTTCCCCAGGGGTACACACTAGTGGAGTATGAAACATACAAAGAGGCTCAGGCTGCCATGGAGGGACTGAATGGTCAAGACTTGATGGGACAGCCAATCAGTGTTGACTGGTGTTTTGTTCGCGGTCCACCAAAGGGCAAGAGGAGGTAAGATGGGAGCGGGAAAACATTTATCTTAGAATAATAAGGATATTGTATATTTCCTCTGATGGCTTTTTTTCCCCTATTTTTTTTTAGAGGTGGCCGAAGACGAAGCAGGAGTCCAGACCGGAGACGCCGTTGATAGATCGTCTGTTGACCAGGTGGTCTCGCTTCGAGTCCATTTGGTTATCCTGCCTTGGATAAATAGGGCTAGGGTAGACTTGTGTTTATATTTAATGTCTTACCCTATCCACTTAGTTGTGTTTTGAGTTAAAAAAAAAATAAATGTTCATTTTGTTTTTGTACACTTAAAATTATTTCTTGGTTCTCTGAACAACTATTACGAGTCATTGTGAAGACACTTGTGCCTCAAGTGGAATTCTGAGTTTCTAGAAAGGCTCAAGGAGGCTGCTCAGCATTTCTTTTTGGTTTTTAGAAAACAAAAGCAGGGGTAGTGAGATTTTCTTACGGCATTAAGGAATGATTCTTACAGACTCTTGTGAGCAAATGTATATTAATGTCACTTTTGCTTTTCTGTTGAATAGCATCTTGTGTGGCCCTGGTTAGCCTTGAACTCTGTGTTAAGAGTGACCTTGAACTTTGGATACTTGCCTTTTGTCTCCCAGGTGCTAAGATTCTAGGTTTGGACCATGATACCCCATTTATGTGGTCTGTAGAATTAAAACATGGCTTTGCGATGCTCAGCCAGTGCTACCTTGAATATGGTGCTGAACATGAAGTTTGTTAGGGCCTACAACATGAAAGAAAACCAGCTTCAATACTATGTAAAAATATGCACATCTTCAATCCCAGCCCTTGGAGGCAGAAGCTGGCTGATCTCTGAGTTCAAGGCCAGCCTGTTCTATAGAGAGAATTCTAGGATAGCCAGGACTATATAAGAGAGACCCTGTCTCCCAAAGGGGGCGGGGGCTGCCCCTTATCAGTTTGTTGTTGTTTTTTGTTTTTTAGCTGAAATGATTTTACTAGTATGGCTGTAGTAACTTTGTATTGTTTTTGTTGTTTTGAAGTCTAAGGTCACTATGTGGCCCATACTGTCCTCAGGCATGAGATGCTCCTGTCTTTGTCTCCCCATTGCTTAATGGCAAATATTAAACTTAACATTTTTTTACAAATGCTATTGGCTGCCTTTCCCTTCCTTTGGTAAATTGTTGGGGGTTTTGGAAAGAATTGGTTAAGAATGTGTTTTAGTTTAGTTAGGGTGCCTTGGTTCTTTCTGGTAGTGTAGATTGAATAGCTGTTAGTGTGGGAAGGATTAAGCTTTGTCACAGGTGAGAGCAGTCTTGGCGGGCTTTACCCTTGGGGCACCCCATGAGTACCTTGTGACAGACTGAGTGGAGCCATCCTGGGTCTGGAATTCAGGAAGCAGACCTGGGAACCCCACCTGGACCATTGTCTTTCTAATGGACCCTCACCGGGAGAAGGAGCCAGATCCTTCCCACCTGACTGAAGGAGTTGGGGAAGAGAGAATAACAAAGTCGGAGACAGAGAGAGGGTGCGGGGGCAGCGGACGAGCTGGACCAGCACGCGGGTCAGAGAGACACCTAAGGACCCGTCCCGTGGAACGGCTACCGGAAGGTTCACTCTTTTGTCCCTTTAACCTTTTTCCTTCTTGTATAAGCTAGTTGGGTTGCATAATAAAGTTTAATTGCTAAGAAACAGAGTCAACATGTTAGTTTGGCAAAAGATAAGCCTGGTTCTCAGATTTCTAGATTTCTCAAGTATTTGGAGGAGTGAGCCGAGCAAGCATGAAGGACTTTAGGACCAACTAGTAAATTAGCATCAGCCAGAGAGACTTAAGATGAGCTGCGTGGCTATGACCTGGCTGCTCTGAACTAGCTGGAAAGGTCCTTTTATCTTGGGTCCTTGTATTTCTGGATGGCCTTTGTGCTTTGTTTGAGAAGTATAAAAATAGCTCATAAGGAGCTAGGGATGTGGTTCAGTTAGTAGAATGCCTGCCTTGTATGCACATACACCACCAAAATGGGCAAGGTTGGCCTTGCCTGCAATCCTAGCACGCACTTGGGAGGTGAAGACTGAAGAAGCATAAGCTCAGGCCCTCCTCAGCCACAGAGCCAGTTGGAGGTCTGACTGGGTCCTATGAAGGCTTGTCTTGGGAAGCAGGAAGTGGAAAGAGGGAAAACTCACTGATGTATGGCCGCCCTTCCTTTTTCCTGAAGAACTTAATCATGTGCAGTAGAAACCCTCCTTTTGAGTTTACAGAAATAAGCAACTTCTTGCTCTTCCTGATGTCGTTCTTTATATCATAAAAGATAATTTATGCTCACTTGAATGTATGCCAGGAATTCATATATATTTCTCATACACTTCTCTGTGTAGCCCTGGAACTAACTCACTGTGTAGACCAGGCTGGCTTCGAAGTCACAGAGACCCACCTGCCTCTTCCTCCCAAATTCTGGGATTAAAGGCGTGTGCCACCATTGACCAGTTTTGTTTTTTAATATTTATCAGTGCTCTCCCTCTCCCTCCTTCCTTCCCCACCCCCACTCCCCCTTCTCTCTCTGTCTCCTCTCTCTTCTACACTCTCTCTCTCTCTCTTTCTCTGAGTGTTTTGCCTGTGTGTGTGTTTGTACACCATGTGTTCCTGGTGCAGGAGAAAGTTACAGCAGGGCTCCAGATGCCCTGGGACTGGAGTTGCAGATGGTTGTGAGCTGCCATGTGAGTGGGGGGATTCAATCCATGTCCTCTGGAAGAGCAGCCAGTGCTCTTAAACACTGGTCCAACTCCAGTCCTAGGTTAGTTTTTATGGTGGTGGTAGGGATGTCTAATATTTTTCTGCTTTAGAACTATAGTCAGGCTTTTACTGCTGTTGGTGCTGCTGTTTTTAGGCAAGGTCTTTAGCTTCAGCAAGCATGGAACTCAACCTATCTTAGTACATTTTCCTCCAGTGCTGGGTCATTGATATTAGTGGGTGCAGAACAGGCAGGCTTGTGTTACATTTCTGATTTTTTATGATTTGGGGATTAAACCTTCGGGTTTTTAATGATGGGGTCTGACTGTATCACCTTGGCTGGCCTGGAATTCACTACATAGCCTAGGCTAGTCATGTGATCCTTTTGCCTCTGTCTCCAGCGTGCTGGGATTACAGGCATGTGCCACAATGCCTAATTTTAATAGCTATAAAATCAGAGTAAAAACCACAAGCTTATTATGTCACCCTCCACCTTTTAGTGTCTCTATTTGCCTCAGGATAAATACAGCTACCTGTGACCTAGCCCACCCTCCCTCTCTTACCTCAGAAAAGTTTTCCCCGGACTTCAAAAGAGTTGAGTTAGAGAAGCTGGGTGTGGTGGCACAGGCAGAGGCAAACGGATCTTTGTGAGTTCAATGCCAGCCTGGCCTCTGGGTAGCCCCGGCTGTCCTGGACTCCCTTTGTAGATCAGGCTACCTCTGCCTCCCGAGTGCTGGGATTACAGGTGTGTGCTACCACACCTGGCCCACATTCCATTGTTTTTTTTTTTTTAAGATTTATTTATTATGTATACAGTGTTCTGCCTGTTTGTACACCTGCAGGCCAGAAGAGGACATCAGATGGCATTATAGATGGCTGTGAGCCACCATGTGGTTGCTGGGAATTGAACTCAGGACCTCTGGAAGAGCAGTCAGTGCTCTTAACCTCTGAGCCATCTCTCCAGCCCCCCACATTCCATTCTTAACTCTTAATGTGGCCAGGTGTGCATTTGAATCTGACATTTTTTCTTGAGTGGAATAAAAACCACAAAGGTTAACCCAAAGCTCGAAATTTCACTTTCTAAAAAAGTTTTTATGTGTCTGGGTGTTTTGCTTTACGTCTGTGTGCCACATGCTGCCTGGTACCTGCTGAGGTGGGGGGTGCTGTTGGATCCCTTGGAACTGGGGTTACAGATGGTTGTGAGCCCACATGTGTGAGGGCATTGAACCCAGGTGATCCTCAACCCTCCAGCCAGACTTTCTGTTCTTTGAGACAGGGTTCTCCGCGTTGCCATGGCTCTTCTGAAATCTGCTCTGTAGACCTCGCCTCAGATTCAGATCTGTTTCTGACTCCGAAGTGCAGGGATTAAAGTCACTATGCCTGCTGACTCCCCATCCCCACCCCTTTATTTATATTTTTTCTTTTCTTTTTTTACATCCTGATTGGCTTCCCCTCCCTCCCGTCCTTCCTTCCCTCCTCTCCCCCCCCTGCCCACTCCCATCCATCCCTCCAGTTTCTCTTCAGAAAAGAGCAGGCCTTCCATGGATGTCAGCCATGGCACATCAAGTTGCAGTAAGACTAGGCACCTCCTCTCCTATTAAGGCTAGACAAGGCAGCCCAGTAGAAGGAGGCGGCAGAGTTGCGGTCCCACACGAAGAGCAAACTACACAGCTGTAACAGATGTGCAGAGGGCCAAGGTCAATCCCATTGCAGGCTCCTTGCTTGGCAGTTGAGTATCTGTTAGCTCCCATGAGGCACGGTAAATTGATTTGGTGCTTTCCTTGTGTCCTTGACCCCTCTGGCTCCTACAATCCTTCCTTCCTCTCTTCAGCAGGATTCCCAAGCTCCACCTAGTGTTTGGCTCTTGGTCTTGCATCGGTTTGCATCAGTTGCTGGATGAAGCAGAGTATCGTGAGGACTCATTCCCCACCTTCTCCCCATCAGACTTGGTCCTATCCTCAGTCTCTGGGCTCTCAGGGCAGTGTCAGGGGTGAGCCCCCCTGGGGCAGTGTCAGGGGTGGGCTCCCTCTCATGGCATGGGTCTCAAGCTGGACCAGCCATTGGCTGGCCACTTGCACAGCTTCTGAGCCACCTTTATTTCAGCACTTCTTGTAGGCAGGACAAATTGTAGATTGAAGGGTTTGTGGCTGGGTTGGTGTAGCACTGGAAGTCTTGCCTGATTACAGGGGATAGTAGGTTCAGGCTCTGTCCCCCATTGCTAGGAGTCTTACCTAGAGTCGCCCTCATAGATTCTTGGGCTGCACAATGTCTTTCTCTGCCCTGGAGTTTTTCTCTACCAAATCCCTAGAGCCTCAGGGAAGAGATAAAGATGTAGATATTAGGACCCTGCTTAAAAAAGACATTTACCTGTGTGAATGCCAGCCTGATGTGAATGTAAGTGCGCCATGTGCCTCACACAGGAGGAGGCCAGAAGAGAGCATCAGATGCCCTGGACTGGAGTCACAGACAGCTGTGAGCTGCCCTTCAGTCCACGGAGAGAGCACCAGTACTCTTTGCCACCAAGCCAGTGCCCTTGACTAAAGTTGGTCTCAGTACGTTAGCTCTGGCTGGACTGTATGCAATTCTGTAGATAAATTAAGATGGCTTTAGACTTTCAGCAGTCTCCAGCCTCTCATAACTTCGAGGGAGATGGCAGCCTCCATGCCTGAGGGTTCACGGCTAGTGGCAACGAAGTTTGCAGCCTAGGCACCTAGTGTGCATCCAAATTCAGCCCTTCCCGGAGCCCTGACAACCCGTTCTCCTAGGGCAAGGCAAGCAAGAAACCAGGTCTCCCCCAAACATTTCGTTCCCACCTTCCACCTGAGCACTGGATGAAAGCAGATAGAGTAGTTTCCTGGCAGGAAGGCCCCTACCCACATGTCAACTAGTTTTTATAGACATGGGTGTCTAACATGTGATGTTTCTAACCAGACACTGGACAAGAATATCTCAGGTAGCAATACGCTAGGGGCATGACCGCAGGAGACACCGGTAAGTTGGCAGCGGCTAAATGAGTCAAGAATAGCGAGGCTGGGAAGGGGTGGAGCTGGCTGGTGCCAACCGCGGTGTCGCTGGCCACTGCACTGCCAGGCCTCTTCCAGCAAAGTAACGCAGAGTGTAATGGTGATGCCCATTCGGGCACTGCTGCTCCTCGAGGATGAGAATCTGACCGTTTATTTCCACTCCTTCAGCACTGCTGTCCCGGAAGGTGTGCTGCGGCCTGCGGGTGGCGTAGCCTGGGAACTTTGTCCGCTTAATTCTGCCCCTAGACTCTTTGTCATCTATTCGGGACAAGGTTGCCAAGCGGGATATCCTCACACCCGCTTTGCCTTGGACAATCAGTGTGGGACTGGCTTCTGCTGAGCCGGTTAGGGCGGGAGGTTTGTGCCTCCGCTGCTTCCTACAGCGCCCCGGGGCTCCCGCAGGTCCCACCCCTTAAAGCAGAGTGCGCTCCCCGGGCCGAGCCTAGGAGCTGCAGACGGTCCAAGAAGGGGGGAGCTGCCGGAAATGCACCCTCGACCTTGCCTCGCGTCCTGAGATTCCGCTTCGGGGCCGGCTCCGGCTGGTCGGCTTTCCGGCCGCCGTTTGTCCCTCGCGAAGCCCCGTTGCTCGCCCAGGAGGCGTGACTAGGGGCTGGAAGCAGGCGTGCTGCGGCGCCGCGGGCCCGGGCTGCCGCTGTCATGGACGCCTGGGTCCGCTTCAGCGCTCAGAGCCAAGCCCGGGAGCGGCTGTGTAGGTGCGGCCGACGGCGGGGCGCGGGCGGGCGGGCGAGCGGGCAAGCGGGCGGGAGGGCAGAGCAGGATCCCGCGTGGCGGCGGGCGCGCTACGGGGTCTCTAAGGGTCAGCTGCGGCTACGGGGGCCCGCGCGGCCCGAGAGGCGCACTCTGCAGCCGGTTGTGAGATGATTCTTTCCTGCCCACGGGGAAGATGGGGAAACTGAGGCACGAGATGGCCAGCGGGGAGGTCGCCCAGGGTTACAGTGTCCGCGGGGAGCAACAGTTTCCTCACTGCTGTGGCGGCACGAGGGGCGATCCTCTCGGTTCTGCGTCCTGTCACCTAGCAGCAGCGCTGTCCAGGCTCTCTCTCGGTTTCCATTCAGTTCA
Organism: Acomys russatus; assembly: GCF_903995435.1. Taxonomy (NCBI): domain Eukaryota; kingdom Metazoa; phylum Chordata; class Mammalia; order Rodentia; family Muridae; genus Acomys; species Acomys russatus. The sequence continues at coordinate 67,257,659 of NC_067151.1, forward strand.
AGGACCTTAATCTCTTAGCTCACCTACCCGGGGGAATAACCTGCCCTTCACCTAGATCTCCCTTCCTCTGCCGTGTTTCATGTGTACATTCGCGTGTGGACGCTTGTGATGGACCCCGGCTGCTTACTGACCTCTTTAGGCCTCACCATTTTCAAAACCCTTACTCCCCTAACTCCAAATGGTGCGCTCTTCCATCTTTCTAGGCTTTATTTCCCCCTCGAGTTTCTCCCTTCCTCTGCTCTTGAGGAAAAACAGAAAGATACTGGTATGAAAAAGAGGGGATGTTCCTGGAGGAGTTCTTGTTTTCAAATTTATGATTTGTCTGGGTGTTTTGTCTCCAAGTGTGTAATGTGCTGTCTGGTGCCTGCAGAGGGCAGAGGAGGGCGATGGATGCCCTGGACCTGAAGTTACAGACAGTTGTGAGCTGCCATGTGGGTGCTGGGAGTGGAACCCCGGTCCTTTCCCCGCCAGCCCGCTGGGGGACGTTTTTGTCAGAGAGGTACCAGCGGCCTGTCCTTTACTTTGCCTGTCCTCCCCTCCAGGGCTGCTCAATACGCCTGTTCCCTCCTTGGCCATGCTTTGCAGAGACATGGGGCCAGCCCTGAGCTACAGAAACAGATCCGACAACTGGAGGGGCATCTGAGCCTTGGAAGAAAGCGTAAGAAACCAGACTTTTCTTTTCTCATACTCAGCCTATCAGCCTAGTTCCTCTTCTTAATGTGTTTTCCCTTTCTGTGAGTTTGCTGTCATTTGGCCCTCTGCTGTGTACCTCCAGTTGACATAAGAGAGCAGGTGTAAGGGACTTAGCACTGACTGGAGAAAAGGGAGCAAGTCAAAACTAAACTTCACAAAAAAATTAATTATAATGTGAAGTTAAAGGAGAACAAAATATTTTTTACTCTTTCTTATTGTATGTTATTATTGCTGGCTCACTTTTTTTTTTTTTTTTTTTTTTCTTCTCTGCCCCACCGCCTGCCTCTCTACTTCAAATCTCTTATTGTTCTGCACAAGTGCTGCGCCTGGGTGACTCGGCAGGTGCCCTTGAGTCAGCCAAGAGAGCTGTGCACCTCTCGGATGGTGTCCTGAGGCTCTGCATCACTGTTAGTCACCTCAACCGAGCCTTGTACTTTGCCTGCGACAATGTTCTGTGGGCTGGAAAGTCTGGGCTAGCTCCCCGTGTGGACCAGGAAAAGTGGGCGCAGCGTTCCTTCAGGTTGGTAGCCTCCATTTTGCATAGCTTGCAGTGTGTGTGTGTGTGTGTGTGTGTGTGTGTGTGTGTGTGTAACATTTAACATTTTACTCTGTGTGTATGGGTATTTTGTCTGCATGTGTGTCTGTCCGCCATGTGAGTGCCTGGTGCTGGCAGAGGCCAAAAGATGGCATCAGAACTGGAGCTACAGATGACTGCACTGTTTTGTGGGTTCTGATTCCCAGAACCCAGGTCCTATGGAAGAGCAGCTGGTGCTTTTAACCACTGAGTCATTACAGTGTAGTAAGGGAGCCAGTTATTAAAATAAATAATTAGACCAGTGTGTAGGTGCTCTCTGGCCAGCCAGCCTAGGATAATGAGCAAGTTCCAGGCCAGAGAAGAAATCCTGCCTCAAAAACAAGGTGGACAGCACCTGAGAAGTGACCCCAAGGTAGACAGCACCTGAGGAGTGGCCCCAAGGTGGACAGCACCTGAGGAGTGGCCCCAAGGTGGACAGCACCTGAGGAGTGGCCCCAAGGTGGACAGCACCTGAGGAGTGGCCCCAAGGTGGACAGCACCTGAGGAGTGGCCCCAAGGTGGACAGCACCTGAGGAGTGGCCCCAAGGTGGACAGCACCTGAGGAGTGGCCCCAAGGCTGAACTGCACCTGAGGAGTGGCCCCAAGGCTGAACTCTTGGCTCCACATGCATGTGCACACATGTGCATGCACACCCATGCATATGTGCACCCCCACGTGTGAAAGAGATGGGGTCTTGGTGTGTCGCTGGTACAGATTCCCTCCTACCTTAGCCACTCTAGCGTCTGTGGCTGCATGCGTCAGCACCACTGCCACTGTGCTTGCATTTTCCAAAAAGATTTCTTAGTTTCTTACTATGGGCCAGGAGCTTAGGCAAAAGCCAAACAAGTGTGGTGCCTGACCCTTGAAACTTAAAGCTTAGGATGACTCAGTGAGTCCAAGCAAGGAAACCTCACGATTGGAGTTTGATCCCTGGAGCTTACATAAAGGCGGAAGGAGAGAACCAGTCCACAGAGTTTTTCTTTGACTTCAGTATGTATACTGAAGGGGCGCTGTGCCTCCCCATCTCTCTCTCTCTCTCTCACACGCACACACACGCACACGCACACACACACACACACACACACACACACACACACACACAAAACTACATATAATAGTGATGAATAAAACAAATAAATTTAAAAAGAAAAAAGAAGCCAAGGCTCATTACAGTGTAGTAAGGGAGCCAGTTATTAAAACAAATAATTAGACCAGTGTGTTGGTGTTAATTTTTTTTTTTTCCTAGACAGGGTCTCTCTGTGTAGCCTTGCCTGTCCTGGACTTGCTTTGTAGACCAGGCTGGCTTTGAACTCACAGCGATCCACCTGCCTCTGCCTCCCGAGTGCTGGGATTAAAAGCGTGCACCACCACCGCCCAGCAGTGCTGTTTTTTTTTTTTTTTTAAACTCTATTTTATTTGGAGTTCCTTTGGCCTCTACCTCCCTTCCAATTGCTCAACCCCAGGTAGGAAAGAAAGAAGGTTAGAAGGGACAGGGGCGTAGATCTCTTAGCTACTTCCGGCTGGTTAGGGTCATCAGGTTCTTTAGGGAAGTAATAATGTTTGTCATCAGGATGTCCTGCAGTCCAGCAACAGCAAATGCAGCATCTGGAAGAACCAACAACCTTCCTCCTCCATCTCTCTCAAAGCCCTGGCCCTTTACCCTCTCGGAGGCCTCAGGGTTAAACAATCTCCAGCTGGCAAAGACCACGCCCTTCTCCAAGCCAAGTGAGGCTGTGATCAGCTGTGGGTAAACTAAGGCAGTCCCAGATCCCACACTTGGGAGTAAAACAAAGACATATTTACATAACACAACTGAGTTTTTAAAGAAACCAGAGCTTCCACTACAGCAGTTCTGAGATGGTTCAATGCGTTAAAAGTGAGTGACCCTGATGCCCTGAGTTCAGTCCCTAGAGCATAAGGTAGGAGGGGGAACTGAGTCCTCCACACATGTGCAGTGGCATACATATACCACCCCCCACACACTAAATTTAAAAAACAAAACTAAAGCAGGGGTCTAGAGAAATGAATCAGTGGTTAAGAGCACTGGCTGCTCTTGCAAAGGACGTGAGTTCGATTCCCGTCACCAACATGGAGCTCAGAACCATCTGTAACTCCCGTTCCAGGGAAATCTGATGCCCTCTTCTGCCTTCCATAGGCACTGCATACACTGGTTCACAGAAACACACACTGGCAAAACAACTGTGTACATAAAATAAAAATAAAGAACTCTTAAAAAACAAACCTAAAACAAATAACCACCCACAACAAACAGCCAGCTCCAGACCAATGGGAGACACTGTTTCCAGAGACAAGGCAGCCAATACCAAGAACAGGACTTGAGGTTGCCCTTCGGTCTCCAGGCATGAGGAGTCCTTTGGTCTCTCAGACACACACATGTGCACCTGCTCACACTTTCACATACACACAGGAACACACACACATAATTATGGAAAGAATGATACGAGGTGAAGTTAGAGGGCTGAGGATGTAGCTCATCAGGAGAGATTCTAGGCTTCATTGTCATTTGATAAGAAAAGAGTGACCTGTGTGGTGGCGCACACCTTTAATCCCAGTACTCGGGAGGCAGAGGCAGGTGGATCTCTGAGTTTGAGGCCAGCCTGGTCTACAAAGTGAGTCCAGGACAGCCAAGGCTACACAGAGAAACCCTGTCTTGAAAAACAAAAAAACAAACAAACAAACAAAAAAGACGAGGTGATTCCCCTGCCTCTGCCTCTCAAGTACCTGCTACTGTTCATGGTGACATCATCTTTTTTTAATGATAAGAACACCTGAGCTGAGATCTACCAATCTAGCAATGTCAAGTTTATGATGCAGTTACAGTAACTGTAGCCACCATGCTGTGCTTTAGACAGAATGAACCTATTGATTTTGTAGAACTGACTGTTTGTCCCATTGTCTATCATCTTCCTGTTTCTCATCTCCTCCTGTCACGGCGACAACCATTTTATTCCATACCTTGGTGAGTTAGGCTCACATGGGTGAGATCATATGTCCTTCTGTATCAGAACTCCTGAGCTGGGTGCATTGTCCTCAGGGAAGGACTTCTTGGTGTTGCCGACACTGGACTCAGGACTTGTGCATGCAAGGCAAATGCCCTTACCAGTGAGCCCTACCACCTCTAAGGCAGGACATATTTTTAACTTTAAAAAACACATTTATTTATTTGTTTTGGGTGTGTGGGTGCCGTGGTGTGTCTGTGGAAGTCAGATGACAGCGTGGGGAAGTCAGCCCCGGCCTCCGTGTGGGTTCTGGAGTTTGAACTTGGGTCTTCAGGCTTGGTGACAAGTGCCGTAACCCACTAGGCTGTCGCGCCAGTCCAGCATGGACATTTCTAGTAGTGGCTTATAGCGCTCACTCCTGATGTTCTCATCGGAATTGCTCTGCATGGACACATGAAGAGCGTGTTTACACTGTGTAGGATGTGCAGGTAGCTGTCTGTGCCTGCTCTAACTCCTGCCTCCGCCCTGTGTATCTCAGGTACTATTTGTTTTCCCTCATCATGAATCTGAGCCGTGACGCTTACGAGATTCGCCTACTGATGGAGCAGGAGACCTCGGCTTACAGCAGGCGCATGAAGGTTTCTGGTGTAGGAGTTGAGACTGGGGGACCTGGGGGACCAGGGACTCCAGGAGGGTCCCTGCCACAACTGGCTCTGAAATTTCAACTCCGAATCCTGCTACTGGTTCGTGTTCTTAGGGGTCACCCCCCTCTTCTGTTGGACGTGCTGAGGAATGCCTGTGACCTCTTCATACCACTGGACAGACTAGGCCTGTGGCGCTGTGGCCCTGGAGTCGTGGGCCTGTGTGGCCTCATATCCTCCATTCTGTCTATTCTCACCCTGATCTGTCCCTGGCTACGACTCAAGCCCTGACACTATGTCCAGGCTAGGAGGGAGCCTGAGCTGGTGACATGGAATCTTAGATTTTCCCCCATGAGCCAGCACCATTCTGATCCGCTCCGTGACTGAAGTTAAAATCCAGACACTTGGGGACAAAGGGAAGAACCTTGCCCAAGCCGAGGCCGGGAAGGTCAACAGAAGCTGCCTGTGCAGTTGGTCTCTCACATTTCCAGAATCTCTTTGCTCTCTTCCCTTTATCTGACTTGAGTCTAGTTAAGAATTTGTCACTGTGCGGCAGAATTGTCTTTCTTAACCCCCCTGTTTAGATACTTTAGGAGAGTGACTTCTTGGTAGGGAGTGTAAGTTAGGGTGGTAAGGTGCTAATCACTGTGTTCTTTGTTCTCTGGAGCAGCATGTAGCATTTTCCTCCTCCTTCATACACCATAATTTCCAAGGCTTAATTTCGTGTCCCAGCAAATTCTCCCAGTGAATCTCTCCACTGCAGGCTGCTGCTCCTTCCTTGTGTCCCCTCCCCAGACTCCCTGCCCCCTGCCCCTTCTCTGTCCCCACACTTTTGAGTTTCTGCTTTGATGTTAGCGTGTCCTTCCTCACCTGGCTCTCTTGCCCTTTCTTTAACTATCCGGACTGATGGTATGTCTGGCCTCTTGCTGTAAATACTGTACAATGAATCTGTGTAAATAGCTGTGGTCTGTGCCCACAGTGCAGGCGAGCCTTCCAGGTCAACAAATTAAAGATCAGTTTGCTGACTGACCTATTTATTCAACTTCAAGATGGGGGTCTCACTGTGTTACCTAGGCTGGCCTGAACCTCTGAGTTCTGCCTCAGGCTTCTGAGTAACCAGAACACAGGTGTGTGCCACTCCACCCAGCTGCTCGTCAGCATCTGGTCTGGTCTCTTCATGTTCTGGATATTTTAAGCCTTAGTTCCTGTGACTATGGGTGGGTTTCTGTGGTATCGGCTGCTAGTTACCCCCAGGTTTTCATTGAGAACTTAGGTGTTGGGAGACAGCAGTAGGTGGCGGACATACAAAAGAACTAAGATGATTCTACCACTCCTGAGCCTCAAGTTGGGGTAGGATGGTCTAAGCCAAAACAATGGTATTAACCCTACATAGCTCACCTGCTCACAGGCAAAGACTCTCCGAAAGTTATTAAACACACGTGAACGTGACCAGAACTCAGTGGGCTGGCAAGGTCACAGTGGGATATGTCCTTCACACAGTAGGGAGGAAAATGCTGCTGTCACTGCTGTCAGCTTTTATTTTGCATATATCAGGTCGAGATTAATAAGTCAAAACATTGTCTTTTAACTTCTTTCTGTTCTAAACCCAAGGAAATGGTTCAACAAATAAACAGTGGGGAAAAAGTATCCTCAGAAAGGGTCAAAATGTGTGGTCTCCTTGTGTATTAGCCGAGGCCTCCAGGGGGCAGCACCAGGCGGAGATCGGGACTAAGCGTGCTCTGTCCTCCTGGTCTGGGGCTCCCCACAGTTCCCTACCACCACCCCTCCCATTCCGTCCAACTTTATTTTTAGCTGCCAGTGGGAGGGGGCAGGATAGGAGGGAGAGTAAAACAGCAGAGGAAAGGAGAGGGCCCGGGAGGCACAGAGGGCGTCTCGGACAGAACAGGACAGCAGGCATGGAGCGCCTCTCTTTTCCTCACCTGCTCTTGCCCCTGGCATTGCTGACAGGTGAGGAGAGGGAACTTGGGTTCTGGTGGGAATGGAAGATATGTGGGTTGTTTAGAACCAGAACCATTACGGTTAAAATTCTTCGGCAGCTCTGGTCAGGACCTAACCCTGATGCTGCATTGCATGTGCGCTCACATTCTTAGATTCCCAAATGGTGGAGCTGGGACTGCCAAGGGCTTGAGTGCGCGTGTACCTAATTATCTAAAAGTTTTGCCCTAAACTCTGCAGAAATGAGGCCACAGAAAAGAAACGTGTCTCTCCTCTTCAATGCAGCTGGCCTGATCCCTACTATTGCCCTCCCTGCCTCTCACCACCAGTAGTGCTCGTTGGTGCTGAGGCATACACTGCCTGACTGTGTGGTCAGAGCTTTGGGCTCATCTAACGAGGGAGCTACAGCTCCTGGTCTCATAACCCTGCCAATTTCCTGGATGCAAAACGGCTCGCATACAAAATGCCTTTCTGAAAGTGAGCACAGTTTGAGGTGAAGGTTCAGATATGGGGTGTGAGGTGTGGTGAGGGACGGTTGCTTGAATGTAAGGAACAAGTCAAGTGGAGAAGTGAATCGTGGCGGGACAAGAGGCTTGGAATTTTTCCCCTGCTAGTGCCCTATAATCTTTGTTTCTTAAAATACCAGCTCTGATTTTATGGGTATTGAGGTCAGAAGAAAGGAACCAGTGGGGCGTGGGACCCTTAGAGTGGGCTGAAGTCTGAGTGGGAGTAGGCAAGGGATATTTGGGAGGTGGGTGAGATATGGAGCGGATTGTGGGGGAATCTCGGGGTGGCAAGACCCTTAACAAGGGTAGATGGCAAACTGTGTGCGGGCGGGCAGGCCAGTGGTTCCACCCAGGTAATTAGCACTGAGGTTTGCTGGGCTGGAAGCAACCAGCGTCTTAGACATTGGAGAAACCGTGCTAGGGTGACAGTGTCAAGAAGGAATGGAAAGAGGAGGCACCCAGACAGGGAGCTCCTCGCCCTTCCCTCGCTCTCCCCGTGGCCCTGGGTTGGGGAGGGACTTGGAAGGGGTGGTTATTCTTCATCTGCACAACGGCCCGCTCCCTCAGGAGGATGTGTAGGAGGAGAGAGTAACTTGACCTTTTTAGATGTGTCTGTGAATGAGATTTCAGGAGTGAGAATAGAAATCCAGCTGTGCTCCAGCCTGGCGGAGCGCCTTAGGACCCCCACGCAGGAGCAAACTCATCCAGTCACCCCATCTGGGGCTCTGAGTCCCTGAGGTTGACACAAGCCAGGACAGCTTATAGTAACCAGGCAGACACACTGAGATGGAAACACTCCCTCGTGTCTTGTCTCTGGCTATGCCTTTCTAGTCTCTCATCAACTGATTTGTTGATGCTGATTATGATCCTGCCCCCCCCCCCAGGTCTCTGCTCCCCCTTTAATCTGGATGAGCATCACCCACGCCTGTTCACAGGGCCACCAGAGGCCGAATTTGGATACAGTGTCTTACAGCATGTTGGGGGTGGACAGCGATCGTAAGAAGAACACCGGAGGACCTTGGGGAGAGGGGCTGTGATAAAGGGGAGGCAAGATAGATGGGTCTCCAAGCTGGTCTTTGAAAGTGCCCAGGGCTTTAAGCTTGCCACCTCTGTGCCTTTTTCCCTCTCCCTATACTAAGGATCCTGCTTACCTGGTGTTTATATCCCTATTTCCCTCCCAGGGTGCTGGTGGGCGCCCCCTGGGATGGGCCTTCAGGTGACCGGAGGGGGGATGTTTATCGCTGCTCTATGGGGGGATCCCACGACGCTCCGTGTGCCAAGGGCCACCTGGGTAAGAAGACGCCTGACACCCAGGAACTCTGACCCCTTGTAGATCAGCTTCTTTACCCCATAACTTACAGGGACCTTGTCTTCAACTTGATTCCTTTTCATTCTCTTTCCAACCAACCGGAACTGCAGCAGCTGACCTATGACCCCATGACTCCGTTCTCTTCTCCCCTCCCAAACCAGGTGACTATCAACTGGGAAATTCATCTCAGCCTGCTGTGAATATGCACCTGGGGATGTCTCTACTTGGGACCGATGGTGATGGGGGATTCATGGTGAGCTAAAGGAAGGGCCTCAGAAAGCAGGGAAGACAGACAGCATTATGGTATCTGGGCAGTGGTGGTGCACGCCTTTAATCCCAGCATTCTGGAGGCAGAAGCAGGCGGATCTCTGAGTTCGAGGCCAGCCTGGTCTGCAGCACAAGTTCCAGGACAGCCAAGGGCTACACAGAGAAACCCTGTCTCAAAAAAACAAAACCTACCAAGAAGAGACTTGATACCCTATGAGCATATATAGAGGGAGGAGGTCCTCCTCAGTCATAATCATAGGGGAGGGGAGTAAGGGGAAAATGGGAGGGAGGAATGGGAGGATACAAGGGATGGGATAACAATCTAGATGTAATATGAATAAATTAATAAAATATATTTTTAAAAAGCCAAGAAACCAACCAAACCACAACAAAAGAGCATTATGGTACGGGAAATGAGTCTACATAGAAGAGACGAGGAATTAAAACACCCTGGAGAGTGAGATAGGGCCTACGGAGTGATCTCAGTGTCTTTCTAATAGCTGCATGCTCTGAGGGGCCCCTCCCAAGCCTGGGAATAACTGCTTCCCCACCCACCCAGGCCTGTGCCCCTCTTTGGTCTCGTGCTTGTGGCAGCTCCGTCTTCAGTTCTGGAATATGTGCCCATGTGGATGCTTCATTCCGGCCTCAGGGAAGCCTGGCACCCACCGCCCAACGTGAGCCAGAGGAAAGACCTGAGAAGGGCCGCGGCTCCCAGATGGGGATGCTGGGTGGGAAAAACAGGACAAGAGGCTTGGCGGAGGGTCCGCATGGCTAGCCTTGTCATCCCCCATTGCACTTGCAGGAGAGGCTCCTGTTTGCTAACAGATTAGAATTCAGACTCCTTACCAGAGCCTCAAGACGCCAGGATCTGGTTTAACCAACTTAAAAGACCCAGCTTTGCACACCTCGGCCATTGCACTTCTGTTAATCTTACTGTGAGCCAGTTGCTTTGGGACCTCTATTTTCCCTTGTTCACAGTGTTCTCTATCTCAGTGCGTTTTCTCAGAGTGTTTGGTGTCTCTCTTACTCTTTGTGGATCTTATGGATGCCAAGCGAGCAATCAGTTATTGATCTCCCCTCCTGCCCTGCATATACTTTCTTATTTGCTGCCTTCTTGGAGATAGTCTTATGTAGCCCAGGTTGCCCTTGGGCTTGGAAATTTGCCTGCCTCAGCCTCTCAAGGACTGGCATAATAAACACGTACTGTCGTGTTGGCCTCAGTGACACATGTGTAGAGCGTGAGTAGAGGCCTTGGTTCAATTTACACACACACACACACACACAGATACACACACATACACACAGATACACACACATACACACACACAATGCATACACACACACACACACGTAACCCGCTCTCAGTCTGCCCTAGCACACAGTAGTGGTAGGCTTCTGCCTAGTGTGTGTTTCACTCTTCACACCTCTCCTTTCATTCATTTCTACACGTAGGGCCTGGCACAGTCCTTCCCTTGTATGTGACAGAGACGTCCCCAGTAAATGCTTACACCGAAGTATCCTCCTGTGACAAAACTCCATCCAGCATCCTTCCATGTTTTAGTTTCCCATCACTATATCCCTCTTCCAGGCTGTCCTACCTACATGGATGTTGTCATTGTTTTGGACGGCTCCAATAGTATCTATCCCTGGTCAGAAGTTCAGACTTTCCTTCGGAGGCTCGTAGGGAGGCTGTTTATTGATCCAGAGCAGATACAGGTAAGAGAACGAAACATGGATGAGCTTAGAGGGTCCCTTTGGTGTAATCAGGGATGTCCAACCTCTTGACATCACACCAGGACATTGTCGTCTACAGAAGTCATGCTCAAGAATTGTGCGATTAAGTTACCAAAAAGTCACAAAAATCTCATAATCTTTGAAGTAAGTGTCTGGTTTTGTGTGAGCCACACTCACGGCTCTGCTCTGCTGCATGCAGTTGCTTGGGGCCCAGAGACTTCAGTTGCTATTCCTCCATGTCTCCCTCCTCCCTGCCCCGCCATTTGTTGAAGCTTATTTCTTAACCTGGCTATCACACAAATAATTGAGACTCTTTTATATATATTTTTTAAATTAAGCTTCACAGCACAGTCTGAGTAGTTCAAGTCTGTCCTTAACCCTCTATGCTCTTTTGTCTCACTCCCAGCAAACATCCCAGCTATACTTGCACTTTGTAGCTTTCCTCAGCTCCAGCTCCTTCCTCCTGACCTTCCTTGGACCTCTACCTGTGGCTCCATTTTCTGGTGAATCCCCTATTTCTTCCTCTAATTCCTCCTCCCCTGGCTGACAGGAAGTCCAGCCCTATTCTCTCCCCTGCTCAGCCATTGGCTGTAAACTGCTTTACTGGCACACCAGGGAACAATTGGTGAGGGGCGTTTTCACAACATTGAGACAGAAATCAGCATTTAAACTACACAATAACCTTCTGCCTACGTCCACCCTCTGTTCTCCACCTTCAAACCCTCTACATGCATCCCATTTGGGAACGTGGTCTATCATTCTCAGGTAGGTCTGGTGCAGTACGGGGAGATCCCCGTGCACGAGTGGGCCCTGGGAGACTTCCGAACAAAGGAAGAAGTTGTGAGAGCAGCAAGGAACCTCAGCCGGCAAGAGGGGAGAGAAACGAGGACTGCCCAAGCAATAATGTTGGCATGGTGAGGCATGGCGAAGGAGATGTGGGAGGCTGAAGGGTCAGCAGGGCTGTGGAGGGGTTTGGAGTGGAGCGCGTGTCTCACCGTGTCTGTTCTGTCTCTGCAAACAGAGCTCCACCTCCTTTCCTCTCTTCTTGTGTCAATTCTGATTCTTAGCTTCTCAGTCACTCATGTCCTAGCCTTCCTTTCAAACATGACCCTAAGCTAACCCCTGGGGAGACTACCTGACCTAACTAGCCTCTACTCTCCAGTCCCTTGATCTTGTCAACCCAAATGCAACGTTGACTAAATTAATCTATGAACGGATAAAGCTTGACCTTATTTACACTGGTGACAGGTTGTTCTATATGGCGTGTGCCAGCCAAACATCCAAGTTATGACTCTGTCAGGGGATGGCCTAAAAGACTGCTGATGGTGTTAAATGCACTGTGTGTTGTGTGTATGTGTGTACTCACATATGTGTGTGTGTACTCGCATGTGTGTGTGTGTACTCGCATGTGTGTGTGTGTACTTGCATGTGTGTGTGTGTACTCGCATGTGTGTGTGTGTATGTGTGTACTTGCATATGTGTGTGTGTGTACTTGCATGCACACACATACGCATGACCATATCTCATTCTTTTCCTTCTCTCCTCAGCACAGAAGGGTTCAGTCAGTCCCGGGGGGGCAGGCCAGAGGCTGCTAGGCTGCTGGTGGTTGTCACTGATGGCGAGTCCCATGATGGAGAGGAGCTCCCCGCAGCGCTCAAGGCCTGTGAGGCTGGAAGAGTGACACGTTACGGGATTGCAGTGAGACTTGACTCCGGCGTTTTTTGGTTTTGTTTTGTAGTGTGCGTGTGTGTGTGTGTTTGTAGAATGTGTTTGCATAAGTATGTGCACACACCACAGCATGTAAATGTACATCACAGAACAAGCTTAGACGTTGGTGCTCATCTTCCATCTTGCCAGGCATCTTAGGGTTTCATTGCTGTGAAGAGACACCATGACCATGGCAACTCTTATAAAGAAAAGCGTTCAATCGGGGCTGGCTTACACTTCAGAGGTTTAGTTTATTATCACCATGGATGTCAGGGAACAGGCAGACATGGTGCTTGAGAAAGAGCTGAGAGTTCTACATCTTAATCTACAGGCAGCAGAAGCGACTGTTGCACTCTGAGTGGCTTGAACATATATGAGACTTCAAAGCCTGCCTCCACAGCGATGCACTTCCTGCATTTTTTCCAACAAGGCCACACATATTCCAACAAGGCCGCACCTCCTAATGATGCTACCCCACTACGGGCCAAGCATTCAAACACATGAGTCTATAAGGGCCATGCCTATTCAAACTGCCACACCAGGCTTTTGTCTCAGCCTCCTGTCTCTTGGTCATGCTGGGATGGCAGATAAACTTGTGCTACTGTGTCCAGCATTTACGTGGGACTGGGGATCTGAACTCAGGCAAGCACTTTACTCACTGAGTCATCTTCCCAGACCAAGAACTGACTCTGGGTCTAGAAAGACTGGTGGAGAAAGATTTTCAGGATATGACACATAGAGAAAATAGTATTGGCCCCCGCCTGGACTTCCCTCCTTTGCCTTGGCTGGCTGTGTTCTGAGTCTGCTCTAGCACCCGACTCCGCACAGCTAATGGACCCCGATCTTAAACTCAGGTCCTTGGTCACTATCTCCGTCGGCAGCGAGACCCCAGCTCTTTCCTTCAGGAAATCAGAGACATCGCTAGTGACCCAGATGAGCAATTCTTCTTTAATGTCACAGATGAGGCTGCACTGACGGACATTGTGGATGCCCTGGGAGACCGAATTTTCGGTCTTGAAGGTAATGAGTATCCTGACGAAATGGAAGACGGGATTGGGGTGTTCTAGAGTGAGTTCAGTAGGGTGAGCTCCCCCTGATAGCGCCTTGTCGTTTTCTCCCACCCAAGGGTCCCGTGGAGAAAATGAAAGCTCTTTTGGGCTAGAAATGTCTGAGATTGGCTTCTCCACCCACCGGCTACAGGTTGGATAGACCCGGATCCTCCGCAACATCCCAGACAGAGCCTTCAATCTCTTCGTAATCCTCTCCTGTTTCTGAATCAGATAACTTCAACCCTTAGGCTCGTCTAGATTTCTCCTTTAGCCAGCCCACATCCTGACCTTCTGTGCTTTTCTGACCAAGGCGTACCCTTAACCCTAACCCTTATGTACCCTTACTGCTGGAGAGCTCTCTTTTTTGCCTATTCCGCTCGCGCGCCCCTCCCCCCTCCCCCCAGGTCTTCCCAGTGCCCTCATTTGGTTCTGCCCTTCAGGACGGGATTCTCTTTGGAATGGTGGGGGCCTATGACTGGGGGGGCTCAGTGCTATGGCTTGAAGAAGGTCGCCACCTTTCCCCCCCACGAACTGCCCTGGAAGATGAATTCCCCTCTGCATTGCAGAACCACGCAGCCTACTTGGGTGAGTAACTTAGAGTTGCAGGAAGCTGGGAGAGTCGGGAGACCGGTGTATGAGGCCCTCCCTCTTAACTCACGCAGTTGTTCACTGGTCTCCTTAAATCTCTTGAGACCCCACCGTATTCCTGCAGCAAACCCTCCGTCCTGACCTTATCTTGTTGCCTTTTACATCTGATGTCCACTCACTTTAGGCTACTCTGTTTCCTCCATGCTTCTGCCGGGTGGACGCCGCCTCTTTCTCTCGGGGGCACCGAGGTTTAGACATCGAGGAAAAGTTATCGCCTTCCAGCTAAAGAAAGATGGGGTTGTGAGGGTTGCCCAGAGCCTCCAAGGGGAGCAGGTATGACGTGAAGCGGGGGTGGCACCGTTGGACCCCCATGGACTGAAGGAGAAGGGCGAGAAGGGAACGGGCAACACTAGGAAGTCCTTGTGGAATTCTGGCAGGCGGCCTGTCAGGGATGTAAGGACCAGCCTGGCTGGCTGGCAAGTGCTTCCCGCTGAGGCCAGTTGTTCACAACCACCTTTCCTCTTCTCTGGGGTCATCACTACCCACCACTCCCAGATTGGCTCGTACTTTGGCAGCGAGCTCTGCCCGCTGGATACAGATAGGGACGGAATAACTGACGTCTTACTTGTGGCGGCTCCCATGTTCCTGGGTCCCCAGAACAAAGAGACAGGACGTGTTTATGTGTATGTGGTGGGCCAGGTAAGAGGGTGAAAGGAAGGGGAGAGGGAGACACATGCATGTGAGAGCTTGCTGAGGGGGGAGGGTCACGGATAAGTAATTTTTTCTTTCTCCTCTCCATTACAAGCAAATTTTGTTGATGCTCCAAGGAACCCTTCAGCCAGAACGCCCCCAGGATTCTCGGTTTGGCTTTGCCATGGCTGCTCTTCCTGATCTGAACCATGATGGTTTTGGTGATGTAGCAATTGGGGCCCCCCTGGAAGATGGGCACCAGGGAGCACTGTACCTGTATCATGGAACCCGGACCGGAATCAGGCCACATCCCACCCAGGTTAGCAGTGCGTGTGGCACAAGCCTTCCATCCCAGAAGGTGGGTCTCTGTGAGTTCAAGGCTAACCTGGTGAGAATGCTGTCTCAAAAACAAAGAATGGAAAATGGGGCACAGCGGCGGGAAGGGAGCTGTGTTCTTTGCCTGTTTACCCTCCACTTGGCTTAAGACTCAAGCCAAACAAGCGCCTGAGCTCAAGTAGGTTGAAAAAGAGATGGTGAGTGAGGGATTCCTGAGACAGGCAGGCTTTTCTTATTCTTTTAGCTGATGGGACTGCTAGAAGGAACCCAGTGGGGGACAGACAAGCAGGTGTGAGTCCCTCCTCAGTCCTTTTTCTCTCATTCCCAGAGGATTGCTGCTGTCTCCATGCCTCAGGCCCTCCGCTACTTTGGCCGAAGTGTGGATGGCAGGTTAGATCTGGATGGAGACGAGCTTGTGGATGTTGCTGTGGGTGCTCATGGGGCAGCTGTCCTGCTCAGGTGAGGAGGCCTGGGTAGCAGCGGACAGTGGAGGACAGCTTAGAAGAACAAAGGTCACAGATTAAACCTGGGTTTCTTGGTCGAGTAATCTGATGCCTCGGTTCCTAGTTCTTAGAATGAAAGTAATTGCTGCTATCTTACAGGCTTATTGTAAATATCCTATTAGATTGTCCACATAAAAATTTTTGACAGTGCTTATTTATTTTGTGTGTTATGAGTGTTTTGCCTGTTTGCACGTCTATGCACTGTGTGTGTGCAGTACCTGTGGAGACCAGAAGAGGGCGGTGGATCCCCTGAAACTCGAGTCTTACAGCTGCCCTTGAGTTGCCCTGTGGGTCCTGGGAATCAAACACGAGTCCTCTGGAACAGCAGCCAGTGTTCTCTTAAGCGCTGAGCCATCTCTACAGCCTGACATTTGTGCCTATTGAATTGAATGTATTATTATGTAACTTCTGTCATAGGCTTCTGGTCTGACATAGTTAGACCATGTCAAATTTCTAAAAATTAATTAGTTAATTTTTGCTTAATTATGGGAGAAGTTAAGTACTAAGGTTGCAGTTTTTACCTTTACCTTTTCTTCTGAAGCACAGCCCCAGGTCAAGAGCTCTACCACTAAGCTCCATCTCCAGTCTAGGGTTGTACGTGTGTGCGCGTGCGTGTGCGCGCGCTTGTGCGCGTGTGTGTTGGGGAGAGGGGAGACAGACTTAGCTGTTCCTTTTCAAATTTCTTTCCCACCCTGTTGCAGCTCCCAGCCCATCATCCACTTGACACCAACCCTGGATGTGACCCCACCTCACATCAGCGTGGTCCAGAAGAACTGTAGGCGACGAGGCCAGGAGGCAGCCTGCCTGACTGCAACCCTTTGCTTCCGAGTGACCTCTCACACCCCTGGGCGTTGGGATCGCAGATTCTGTGAGTGACTACCATGTATCTAAGATGACCCTCAAGCCCTGGCCCTCCTCAGTGTCTGTGTCTGTCTCCACTCACGCTTGCTTCTCCCCGGCAGACATACGGTTCTCAGCATCACTGGATGAGTGGACAGCTGCGGTGCGTGCGGCATTTGATGGCTCTGGCCAGCGGCTGTCCCCTCAGCAGCTACAGCTCAGCGTAGGCGATGTCACATGTGAACAGCTGCACTTCCATGTCCTGGTGAGGACGGGGTAGGAACTGCTTTGCATTGGTCCTGAGAGTGAGGAAAAGCCTGGGTGCCAGAAGGATTTTAACCAGATCAGCCACAAAACACAAAACCGAAGTGGAGAGACAATTCAGGGTCGGGGGTCAGGATGGTACGGATTGGGACCCTAGCTCTAGAACTTGTCACTGTGAACTCTGCCAAGCCACTCAACTGCCACATCTCAGCATCCTTGTCTGAAAAAGCGTGGTGTCTACTGACAAGCATGTCACAGGTGCTGCATTTGAGTTAGCTCGCCGCACTGTGAAACCCTGGGGACAATGCCCAGACATAGGAAGTGTTTCATAGGCAGTCATACTCAGCATGTTCTGCAGAGGCCTGGCTTCTACCCCAACCCTGCTTCCCCACCAGTGACCCTGCCCTCTGCTTTCCCTCAGGACACCTCGGACTACCTCCGGCCAGTGGCCTTGACTGTGGCTTTTGCCTTGGACAACACCACAAAGCCAGGGCCTGTGCTGGATGAGGGATCATCCACCTCTATACAGAAGCTGGTTAGCAGGGTCCCAGGGCTGGAAACATGGCTTCTCTTCTCTTCACTTTCCCCCAATTTCAGTTCCTCCTCCTTGCCTTCCTCTCAGCCCTCAGCCCCTTAACTCTCTTCTAGGTCCCCTTCTCAAAAGACTGTGGCCCTGACAATGAGTGCATTGCAGACCTGGTGCTTCGAGCTGACATGGACATCAGAGGCTCCAGGTTCGATGCAGACGTGTTAGGCACAGCAGAAGGGACTCGAGGGAGGGAGGGAGGGGGCTTTTGAGTCAGATTCTCCCTGTGCAGGCCTAGCTGGCCTGGGATTAAAAGCATGCACTACAGGTTGGAAGTGAGACTTTTGATTCTCTTTTCCCTCTCCGTCTTCTCCTTTGTCTCCCACTCTTAGGAAATCCCCGTTTGTTGTTCGGGGTGGCCGTCAGAAGCTGCTGGTGTCAGCAACCCTGGAGAACAAGAAGGAGAATGCCTTCAACACCAGCCTGAACCTCAGCTTCTCTAGAAACCTCCACCTGGCCAGTCTCACTCCTCAGGTCCCCTTGAGGAAGGCAGGAGGCGGGAGGTGTGTAGTCTGTGAAGGGCAGCCTCAGCTCTAACCTCCCCCTCCCTCCTCTGCCTGCAGGGGCCCAAATCAGTGAAGGTGGAGTGTGCGGTGCCTTCCCCCCACATCCGGTTATGCATGGTGGGGCATCCGGTCTTCCAGGCTGGGGCCAAGGTGAGTTAGGGGCTCAGAATGAGGAAAAGGTGCCAGGAAAGCAGGGTGGGACTTTCTGGGTGTGGACTTTCTGGGAAGGAGGTAGATGTGGCTCTTGTTCCTCAGTGGGTTTTCCACAAGGAAGGATTTATTAACCCATGCATGTCCCTTGCCCTCAGGTGACCTTCCTGTTAGAGTTTGAATTTAGCTGCACCTTCCTCCTGAACCAGGTCTCCGTGAGGCTGGCTGCCAGTAGGTGAGAACAAAGCAGCTACCCCCTCCCCTCCCCCTTTCCTACCCCTTTCAGGGCCCTTGACTGGAAATCAGAGAAGTGGGGGGCTGGAAGAACAGCCCTGATTCCTTTAGTAGCAAAAGTGTCCCAGAGGAGGGGCTGGGGTGTAAAAGTCTCGTCCTCACCCTGCAGCAGTAGCCTGGAGAGCAACAAGACCCTTCAGGATAATAGAGCTCAGACCTCAGCCTTCGTGCGGTATGAGCCTCACCTCATGCTCTCTAGGTAAGGCTGGGCTCCTGGCGGCCATCTGTTCTGACCCAGACTCACGTCCTTTGTTTTCTCCCTGCCCTTCCCTGTGCTTCAGTGTTCCTAGGGACACAAACCCTTGGTCCTCACCTGTAATCAACCGTTCCTCCTAAATATCTCACTTTCCTGAGCTTTGTCAGGTCCTCAGCATTAGAACTGGGATAAAACGTTATGAGGATATGGCCAAACATTTTAAGGAAGATTGTGTTATATTTATCTTCCTTCTTTGTCACACATCCCTGTCTCATTATCCGTGTGCTGACCCCTACCTTCCCTGAACCCATGTTTGTGTGCTGACCGTGTGCCCTGTGTCTGTGTCGTGGCTGTGGCCTTACACTTCCTGGCTTGGTGTCTACACAGTGAGTCCACGCTACATCGATACGAGGTTCACCCTTACAGGACTCTCCCCGTGGGTCCTGGCCCTGAATTCAAAACCACTATTAGGGTGAGAAGCTGGAGGGGTCTCAGCATTCTGGGGGAGCGTGGGGAACAGCACCGGCTGTGAGGAGAAAGGTTGAGAAGAGTCACTGTGGATTCGAGTGGCTGAAGGGGGGCCGGTAGGTGAACCAGGCCCTCTGCCCTTCGCCTCATGCCAACTTAAATTCTTCTCCCAGGTTCAAAACCTTGGCTGCCGTGTGGTCAGTGGCCTCATCATCTCAGCCCTCCTTCCAGCTGTAGCCCACGGGGGCAACTACTTCCTGTCACTATCTCAAGTCATTGCTAGCAATGTGAGTCTGGGCTAGAGCATGTGGAACCCTGCCAACTTGAATTCGTAGAGGACCGCCTCCTCCTGTGACCTGTGCTGTTACCTGCAGCTTGGGAGGAAGGCAAGGGATTATGTAGAGAAGGGTTGTAGTGTGGCTGGTCTGGGAGGGTCTTTCAGATTGGCTCTTTGTCTAGGCAAGCTGCACAGTGCAGGACCTGACTGAGCCCCCAGGATCCCTTGTGCGTTCAGAGGAGCTTCAGCACACCAGCAGACTGGTAGGAAGGTGTCTGGCACGGGAATGCAAGCAGAGACAGCTGTTTGGTGACAGGTGGTGGGAGTGAGGATCTTTATCTTCCAGGACACTGTTTTATCTCTCTTCTGACAGAATGGGAGTAACACTCGGTGTCAGGTAGTGAGGTGCCATCTTGGGCAGCTGGTGAAGGGGACTGAGATCTCTGTTGGAGTGCTGAGGCTGGTTCACAATGAATTCTTCCGGAGGGTAAACCTGCCCTTTCCCACCGTTCTTCCCTCCTTCATGGCCAGGACCTCACCATGGCCTTAATTGCTTCACCACCTACTCACATCAGGCTGTTCCTCACTTTCCTCAGGTCTCTGGTTCTGCCTCTCTTCACTGTGAACACATCTTTCTCTTCTTGTTCTCTTTCATCTCTCCATTTGCTTGCTCATCTTAGTGGTGACTAGGGCCTTTGCATGTCTGGGGTCACCTCGGGCGTGCTATGCCCTGCCTGTGACATCTCAGGTGTGGCCCACCCAATCCAGGGCCTGCATGGCACTGGGCTGGGGGTTGTCTCACACTTGCTCTGCCACATGAAAGGTAAAAGACACTCAACCCACACTCAGATCCTAGTATCAGGGTTAGTGGGAGTTGGTGGGAAACATGTCCCACGGAAGTCCCTGACAGGAAAGGGGAGTTGACCGCCTTTGTCAACAGTGCATTTGCAGAAGAGGCTTCCTCCCTGTCTCCTTTTGTCTCCTTGATCTCCAGCATCTTATTGTGACCTTTGGGGCTCTAGTAACTATGCTGCCGAGCGTCAACTTTGTTCTTGGGGTTCTGCATTACCTGAGATGATGTCGCTCAGTTTAAATGTCTTCCTATCACAGGCCAAATTCAAGTCTCTGACAGTGGTCAGCACCTTCAAGTTAGGAACTGAGGAGGGCAGTGTCCTACAGCTGAACGAGGCCTCCTGCTGGAGTGAGGTAGGGCCAGTGCTGTGGAAATAGCGGCAGTGGGATGGGTAAAGGATGCTTCCCCCTCCCCTCTTCTTTTCCAATTTAATTTTAAAAAAAGATTTATTACATATGCAGTATTTTGCCTGCATGCACGCCTGCGCAACCGAAGATTGCATAAGATCTCCTTATAGATGGTTGTGAGCCTCCATGTGGTTGCTGGGAATTGAACTCAGGACCTTTTTGGAAGAGCAGCCAGTGCTCTTAACCTCTAAGCCATCTCTCCAGCCCTCCAATTTAGTTTTTAAAACCTTATGTGTATCAATGTTTTGCCTGCATGTAAAGTGCACATGTGATTGGAAGCCAGAACAAGGCATTGGGTCCCCCAGACCTGACATGGATTTGAGCCACCATGTGGGTACTGGGAGCCCAATGGGATCTTTTTGCAAGAGCCACAAGTGCTTTTAACCACGGAGCCATCTCTCCAATCCCACAGTGAGATTTTTCGGAGCAAAACTGTACCAGAAGTGGCCGCTCCACTGCGGCTCTTCTTCTTGATTCAGTGCTTTAAGTAGAAAGAGGTTTTGTTTTATTTTTGACTCTATTTGGGGGCTGGCTTTGTTATATTGAGTGAAGCTATCTGTGTTAAAGGACACATATAAAACACAAACCAGGTGTGGTGATGTATGCTTGTAATCCGAGTCTTGGGAGGCTGAGAGAGGAGACTTGCCAAGAGTTGAAGGCCAGCCTGGGACATGTAATGAAACTCTGCCTCAAAACCAAATTAACAAACAAACCCACAGAAACTCATTCCTAAAACAAAACAGAGCAAAACACACTCTCTTTGATATGCAGAGCCTCTTGGAGGTGATTCAGACCCTGGTCACCCTCATCTCCCTGTGGGTCCTCCTTGGCAGTATCCTGGGAGGGCTGCTCCTGCTCGCTCTCTTTGTCATCTGCCTGTGGAAGGTAAGCCTGGCTTCTGAGGGTGGTGGGGAACACCAGGCTCACAATTTGAAGCATCTTATTCTATCAGGAAGGACAGGCTCTGTGCTAGACAGTTAAACAGGCATGTGTGTATGTGTGTGTGTGTGTGTGTGTGTGTGTGTGTGTGTGTGAGAGAGAGAGAGAGAGAGAGAGAGAGAGAGAGAGAGAGAGAGAGAGAGGAGAGATGTTCAGATCGCCTCTGCTCTAGCTCATGAATGATGGTTAAATTAATCTCAGCCAAATAAAAATAAATTTGAACCCCATTTTTGGAAGCAGAACAAAAGCGAAGACCTCAGAGATGAGGGGGGCTGTTGGCAAGACCCTCAGTCAGGGCATCGGGCCATTACTTGTATCTTTTCCTCCATAGCTTGGTTTCTTTGCCCGTAAGAAAATCCCCAAGGAAGAACAAAGGGAAGAGACATTGGAGCACTGACTGTAGGAGAAGGCTCAAAATGTCTTCGTTGGCAGCCTTTTCGAGAGACTCATGTCCAAAAGTGAGGCTTGGAGGCTCCAAGGGGAACAAGCGCTTCTGGAATAGTCTCCAGTCCTGCAGCCTGACTTGACTTTTGAGCCGCGGGGATGCTTCTGGCAGGTGATGAGGCTTTGCCTCAGACACGAAGGGCTGGCACACATAACGTCCCCACCCTGCTTTCCTCCTCCTGATGGGTTCCACAACCAACTTTGGGTCTTTGTTTGGGGCTTATCTTCCCCAGCGCCCATCAGCATCACAGACTCTGTTCCTGCCTCCTTTCCCATTACTTTGTCCTTCCTCACAATTCTGAAAAGGTTACCCTGCACCCCGCCCCCGCCCAACTCCCTCTCACCTTCCTGCCTGCTCCCCACTCCACAGGAGAGAGCTGATGTTGGCTTAAAAGAAGTAAAAGTCAACATCTGCCACTTTCCTGTGGAGTCCAGTGATTCATAGAGCCGGATGGGGAGAGTCAACAGGAAAAAAGGAGGGAGGAGAAAAAGCCACAAGAGACATTCTGTACGATTCCAAGGCACAGAGAAACCTTCAGACAGGCAACTGCCAGTCCCCCTGAAACCTGAAACTTCACGGTATGCCCGCCCTCAGGTGCTGGGGAAACCCAGCTGCTCCCAGGCTCTCTGGGCTCAGGCAGGCCTCCCAAACCCCTCATCCTTCCCTGGGTGCAAAGGCAGGACCTGGTACTGAATTTTCTGAAGCCAGGGGCCCCCAGGTGGTCCAAACTGGAATAACAGGGAAGCCCGTTGGCAGCTTCCTTCGCTCACTCATTTGGGGCTTCCTTAAGAGAAGCCCTTTCACCCCGCCAGCATTGGGCAACAGCAGCCCATGCGATCCAAACAAGGGGGGTCTGCATGGTCCCCTGAGTGGTTGGCTTGAGGTCTCTGGGGAGTAACCCCTGACTTGTCCCACTCCGGCTCTATGGCAGTAATAGCACCAAGGAAGATGGTTCTGGGACTTGTCACGTGTTGCAGGTTTCTCTGCCAGAGTGAGTTTTTCAGACCTTGCTTGATGTTTGCTGGAAATCTCAAGTTAACCCTAAATTCCCCTCCCCTTGTCCTATGTTTTGCTTCATGGGCAACTGGAATTCTCACAGTAACTGCAGTGTTTATTTTGGTGTCTCTGGTCTTCCTCAGAGCCTCCTTCCTGAGGATTGTTGTTTCCACCGCAGTGACTGGATGGTCAGAACAAATAAAATCCAGTATCCAATGACTTCTGGCACTGTTTGAGTTTCCTAGGATAGAGACTGCTCGGGCATTCTGGATGTTTTTGCGACCCTTCACAGGAGCTCTCCTCTAGGGTCCTGAAATCCTCACCTATGTGTGGGACCATGCAAAGTATCCTGTGAAACACACAGGCTTGGATTGAAATCCGAGTCTTTGGTTTGTTGCTCTATCATCTTGAACAAGTCAATTTCTCGGAGGCTCAGATAACAAGAGATTTTGGCCTGATGGTAGTTCAAGGCCAGCCTGGTTTACAAAGCGAGTCCCAGGACAGCAAGGGAGGGCTACACAGAGAAACCTTGCCTTAAAAACAAGAGAGGGAGGGGGGAGGGGAGAGGGAGGGAGAGAGAGAGAGAGAGAGAGAGAGAGAGAGAGAGAGAGAGAGAGAGAGAGAGAGAAGAAGAAGAAGAAGAAGAAGAAGAAGAAGAAGAAGAAGAAGAAGAGGAGGAGGAGGAGGAGGAGGAGGAGAAGAGAAGAGGAGAAAAGAAAGAAGAGAGGAGAGAGAGATTGATTTAGGCATATAGCCATGCTGTTTTAAACATATGTGACCTGTGCTAACCTTGTGGTTTTTTTTAAAATTATGTATGAGGACCCTATCTGCATTATACTTGCATGCCAGAAAGGGGCACCCGATCCTACTTTAGATTGTTGTAAGCCACCATGTTGGTTGTTGGTTGTTGGGAATTGAACTCAGGACCTCTGGAAGAGTAGATCGGTTACAGTCACCATGCTGTTCTGTAACTGAAGAAAAGGAAATGGGGTTAAGGCAAGGAAAACCCATTTTGAGACAAACCATGTTATATTATACAACAAGAAAGCCTTCTGTGACCTAGGCTAGACCATAACCGAGGGCGTCCAGGATGATCGTGAGCTTATACTCCTGCCTCTGGCTCCCCAGAACTGCGCTGTAGGCAGACACTACCATGGCATATTCCAGAAGTGCTGGGGACTGAATTCAGAGCCAGTGTCTTCCCATGTATGTTTGCACAGAGTTTTCATCAATTGTGAAATATTCCTTTATTAAAAGGGACCAATAAGTCCAATATAGCATTGGAGCTGTGATGTCAATCAGATGGTGAAAGTGACCTTATGGTCCCTAAAAGTATGCTTACTATGTCATACAAAACCATAAGGTGTTAGAGTAAAATGTATCGGTTCAGCCTAAGATGGCTAATAACTGACACAGAGTCTGGAATGTACTTTAAAGCTGTTAGCACTATGTGCCATGCAGAATCTAAACGGATACAAATCTACTGGTAAACTAAACAAACTACTCTAAACCTCATAACATATATTCCAAGCACTTGCCATTGTGATCCTTGGGCCATTTCTCTGCGTTAAAAGTGTGTTTCTCCATGCAGGGTTAGAAATGGTCATTACATTGAGAATGAGGTAATTTGTATTCTACACAATTTTGAACTATATAATCTCTTTTAACATCCTAGTATGTAAACATTAGTACATCCTCAGAGAAACACACACACACACCAGAGAGAGAGAGAGAGAGAGTTAGTTAGTTAGTTAGTTAGTTAGTTCTACCTCTGGAATTAGCATTCTGATCCCAGGATCTTGTACTTCCTGGGATCTCTGTGGCTCCATCTCTCAATCGTATATACTTTATGGAACAGGTTCTGGTCCTCTCACTATGTTGATGCATTTCTTCTGACTTGAAACTCAGTCCAGTTCAGCTGATGTAAAATTGATAGCATCAGCCGGGCGTGGTGGCGCACGCCTTTAATCCCAGCACTCGGGAGGCAGAGGCAGGCGGATCGCTGTGAGTTCAAGACCAGCCTGGTCTACAAAGTGAGTCCAGGATGGCCAAGGCTACACAGAGAAACCCTGTCTCGAAAAACCAAAAAAAAAAAAAAAAAAAAAAAAAAAAAAGAAATTGATAGCATCTCATTGATCTGTGGGTGAACTGACATACTGAGATCTATCTGATCAGACTGTGTTCTCACTGAACACAGCCTGGGAGAAGAAAGCCGCTTCCTAGGCAGGTAGCAATCCTACTTTCTAGACAGAGTTCCAGAATGAAAGATGCCCATCTCACATGGCTGTTTACTTTGCATTCATCATTGACGGGAACTAGGAACTGATACTGATGAAGAACAAAGTAACACGTGATAAGCATTGAATAAGCTACTGGATCCCATTCTTGCCTGTTACGTCTTTTCCATGTGATATTAAGGATGGAGTCCAGGGTCTCAAGCATGCTGAGCTCACACTCTGACTCTGAGGTATACCCAGGCCTACTTCCTTTATTCTTTCAAGAGCCCCATAAAGTACATAGTATTAGTATCCCCAGATTTCAGGTAAAAGGGGCAGAAAGGATCAGCACCCTCAAAGAAAGTAAATGACCAGATTGCAACTATGAGAAAACTTATTTCCATTGCCCACTGCCTCATAGATACATGGTTATTATGGATTTTTAGGCAGGAGACTGATGGGGCTGAACTTCCAAGTGGGTCAGGAAATATGAGCAACATTATCAGCTCTATGTCTTGACTGAGAAATCCATGGCCTGGATTTCTTATACAAAGATCCATGTGCAGAAGAGTGCTGTGTCCTGTGTATATGGACGGATCACCCTCCTGGGGCAGAAGGAAATTTAATCTAGTAGGTGTCAGTGTGAAAAACCCAATTCTGTAATGTGCAAAAGCAGATTCACAGTCAACCAGATATGCTCTCAAGTCTTCTCCTCCTCTCTTCTCCACTTTCTCTCCTCTTTCATTTTCCTTTCTTCCTGCCTCGTCTCCTTTTATAGCTCTCTTTCCCTCTTTCTCTTTCCCTCTATTTCTTCTCCCATCTCCTCTCCCCCATTTCTTTTTTCTCTGCACAACACACTCTTCCTCTTCCAGAACCAGTTACCCTCTTCCTCCTGTGCTTCCTAGTGATTGTTTTCATCTTTCTCCTCCTTCACTTGTAATATTCATTGTTGTCCCCCCCTTTTCCTTTTTTTAACACTCTTTTTTCCCTCTTCCTTTGTCCCCCTCCTCCTCTGCTTGCTCCTGCATGTCCACATCCCTCTCTGGATCTCTCTTTCTAAATACTGTTCTTGCACAGTGACCTGACTGGGAAGAAGAGTTCAACTGTAGACATGAGGAGAAGGAACCAAGGACTGGATTATGTCTGTTTAGATCCACCAGTGTGAGCAACAAGGGACAGAAATGCCAAGAACAGGGTTGTCTAGTCCATGTGGGAAATCATCAAGGGTGCAAAAGTTCATTACAACAGAAAGCAAGATTATCCATGGCTTTCCCAGCACTTGCTGTGTTGAGGAATTCAGAATATTATGACATTGGTAATGAAAAGGGATGAAACTCACATAGTGTTTGGTATGGAATTTCTTCAAATTCTGGCACTTGAAGACACTTCTTGAGGGTTTGTCTTTGAAAACCATCAGTGATGTCACATATCTTTCAAGAGGACTTAGTATTAATTAGAATGTGCAATATAAGGGAAGGCTTTTATAACAGTCAGTCGGGACACTATGTAGATAGTTTGTAAATAGTGTTGATCCAGAGAGCTCTTGTGCCTTCCTGACCTGAATCTCATATACTCACTGTGTTTGGGGCCACAAAGCACTGTGATGCACTTGGGAAGCATCCTCTGGCGAGCAAAATGGGTATGTAGGTTCAAGCTTGACCTGAATGTTGTGGGTTGGATGGGACTGGGAAGACAAAAGAAGCCAAGATTCAAAGTAAGCACGACCAGCCATGCCTGACCCACCTAGGGAGGCAGGCCCTAGGAGCTTCAACAACTGGTCTCTACCATGACTGCCCAACTCATCTGCTGGGGGGAGGAGAGACCCTCCTAACACATGAAGGTCAAAATTACCTGCGTTTCTCTCCATTGCTTTTTAGCCTGAGAACAAGGCTCCTTAATCATCCATGCTTGGTTAGGCCTGATGTGTAGGCAGGAGCCACTGATGCTTTGTCCTTCAACCTGTAACCCACCTTTGCTTTCCTCCTGCCCACAGCAGATGGAATCCTTCTCCACCAAGATTTTTCATGACTACTTCAAATATCAGGTCAACAATCTCTCTGGGTCTTCATCTGTCTACCGCCTTCAGTCTTGCCTCTGAGATTCATGAGATTTCTCTCTGTGTGAATAGGAGCCTGTAGCTTTAGTCTTTATTTTTCTCTTGGCTACAGTGTTCCTTTGCTTGTCTGTGTTTTCTGAGTTCTCCTCCTAACTGTCTCTCAACTGTCACCAACTGTCTCTTCTTCTCACTCTGCTAGTTCAGTTCACTGTCAACTGTCTCTTATTTTCACTCTACTCCATCTCTTCTCTCAAGCCCCACTCTACCTTCTTTCTTCTTGCACCAACTGTCTTCTACTGTCATCTCTGAGCCTGCTCTTCTGTTTGGTGATTCTGCCTCTGCCCAGTCCCACTACACTCGCCCTGTTAAGAGGCAGACAAGAGACTCCCACCACCAGGGAGGTCAGTTTGTCCACAAGAATCCACCATAAGGTGAGAAGCCCTAGGTCTCCTTGCATAAAAAAGAGCTCTTCTTTGTTTTCGGCATAACAAAAGTCAGGGCCTCCTTTCTGTAGAGGAGTGATGGTCTGGGTAAAGTGATACTCCTATCTAACTTGCCAGAAGAAAACAATTTGTCACAATTCCCTGGAGGTCTCAATCTACTCTCTCATAACACAAGTAAGTCACCCACCCCAGTGAATGACTTTCCTCTTTTTCCTTCCCTGACTCAATGTTTCCCAGCTTTGGGTGCTCTGTGCTTAGCTGGGTACTGTACAGGGAACAGATGCTGAGATGAGCCTGCGCTGTCCCTCTTGGCACATCCTAGGCCTCTACTCTTCCCCGCAACAGCCAGCAAGTCTGCTTGGTAGTCTTGAGGTGTTTAGATAATTTATATTCCATGGCTTACCAGAGCAGGTGCTCAGACCAGGTCGCAAAATAATTGAGTCCTCCTTTTCCTTTTAGAATTGGTCAGCATGCCTGTCTCCATGCCTCATGCCCGCTCTCTGCCTTGTTTGCATTCAAGACAATGGCTCACTCTGCCTGCGAAGCTGGTTTGAACTTGAGGGACGCCTCCAGCTTCAGTTTGCCAGTGACCTGAATTACTGGCATTTGCCACTGCTAGAATGAAAAAATTTAAATGTAGTATTGAAGCAAAAATTCCAAGGGGCTCTCAAAAGCAACCAAATACAAAGTCATTAAATTCAAGGTGTCCAGACTGTATCACCCACAGTTTCTTACAGAGCTCTTAAAAGATGAAGGTCTGACTTTCAATAAGTTTTGAGGAAACAGACATGATTTAAACTATATATTTATAAGATAGAGTGGCAGAACAGCAGTTATCACATGGGATTCTGTTACCACAGCAGAGTGAGTGGATCCATAGAGGCAAAAGACTGAGGACACGGACAAGGACACGCAACAGTCTCTGTGGTGCTCAGTGCTCCAGACTTCAGAAGCTGCCCACCAGCTGCCTGCCTTACTGGGAAGCTCCAGTCTCACACTTGTGAGGCTGACGTAGATGCAATGGGGACCACTTCTACACATGTCTGCTCCAAGTCAGGAACCTCTGGTGACTTACCTGGCCCTTTCACTGTGCCGTTTTTCCCAAGATGCTTGACAGATGATGTGCTTGAGACTACTTCATCCGAGGCTCCCTCTCCTAAAGGAGGTGGGCTGGAGTTTGCGGTTGGTGTTGGAGTTTGAGCTGCCTTTGATGTTAATGGTGCACCAGGTCCTGCCTCCCCACTTTTGCTTTCTTCAGAACCATACACAGGCCTGAATGAAAGACAGCCCCAGCTGAATAATCCTGATTTTGTCAAGATGTCTCTTATGTCTTCCCAGAAGGCTGCCTGCTGTGCAAGTTCCTCTTCTTTCTTCTACAGGAAGAGGAAAGGATTTAGGTTAATACTTCAAATCTCAGAAGAAAAGTCTTGTCTGCACAGAGATGAACAAACTGTAGTTCTCCTGGTATCTCAGCATAGGGTCAATAAACCTGGGTGTCGGAAAACAACCACTCCCCCTTACTCAGTTGTCTTTGACTGTCTTCAGTAACAGCTTATTCTCAGTCTTCTCAGCACCTACCCCACTTTGTGTGCTGGGGGGGCGGAGCTTGTATAAGTGCAAGTGCATTTATGTGCAAGTGAATGTGGAGCCTCTTCACTGAAGCACAGAGTCCACTGAACAGCACGGTACAGTCCTGGGAATAGGCTGATTAGCTGCACACACTCCCCTGTCTTCCTGCTCCTCACACTGACCCTCTCTGCCGGGTGTTGCTCATATTTGATGATGTATTTTTTTTAGGGATTCCCCCTTCAGTGTCTCAACCCTCTTGAACACTGTATGCATATCCTACAACACAAAACTGGAATGGGAAATTAGAACAGTTCTAATGTCAGAAAAGAAAGAAAGAAAACAAGTTGGGAGAGGCGGCAGCAGCTCATGCACAACTTGAACCCCATGCCCGCCATCCCTCTCCTCTGTCCTGCTCTACTGAGGCAGCACCACCCAGTGTCAGGATATGTGGCTTCTCTTAGAGTAGCTCTGCTCAGAAGATATTTGGTCAGACACATAGACAGCAAGACCCACCTTGAGGAAGTTTGGTCATCTACTGGCAGCACTGTTTCTCTGTGTGGGGCCTTTGTTGAGTTTTTCCAGGTACAGTCTAAAGGGACAGAGCAGAGTGACTAAGACGTGAAGAAAAATTCCACATGCCTAAGTAGTGCCCTGAGGAAATGTGGCCTCTGCGTCGGGGCTCCAGAGAGGGACACGGAGGAGTGCAGCATCCATTTCTGACCTGGTGCCTGGACAGAGCAGTGTCCACACTCTTCTATTAGACTGGCAACATCAGCTGCAGAGAAGCAGAGCTAAGCTATCATGGTGCATACTTTTCTTCCATGCTCTCAGAAGTCAGCAGATGGAATTAGTAGACCCAAGGAGCCCCGAGGAACAGGTCACACTCCTGAACTTTAAAAGAGAAAATGAAGGCATTGGTCTCCTTCTTCCATTACCAACCACAATATGGATTTTTGCTCACACAGCACCTTTGTGTATTGTCTCTCAGCAGGGCACAACCTCCCCTCAGAGACCATGAGGTAATGGCAGGAGACACTGAGGATTCTCAGAGCTAGCGGGAGTAGTGCTGTGGGCACCCATGGGATGCTGTACACCTGGGTACTGACTGCTAAGCTACCTCAACCCTCACATCAGACTAAGAATTAGGAAAGATTCATGACCTTGTCAGAAATTCTGCTTGGGAGGAAGGTGTGATCATAAACTCAGTATGACAAAATGATATCGGGGAAGACACATGAATTCCTGGTGAGAGTGATTTGTCTCTGGAAGGAGGAGGAAATGAGAAGGAGGGTTATTGTGTTCTCAGGAGAATGCCTTCACTCTTCAGGATACTATCTGTGGAAAACAAAACGCAGCCCCTGTACTAGGAGTTGCACCACCTGGGAAATGCAATCTTGAAAAATGTCATACTTGTGGTCATGTCTAATCCTGAGCTTCCTCCTTCTCTGTGAAACAGGAAAGTGATGTACCTACTCAGTACACACAGTCTTCTAAGGACAAGGGAAGTCATGTCCCAGAAACCCCCTCCCTAGTGCCTGAGCTGCTGAGACCCATGTGCATCTTTTTAGGTTCTGCTTCACTCAACTCAGGGATGCACACGACTGGTGAGATTTTACCAACATTCACTTCACCGAACACACAGTACTCTCCTCACTGAGGCGGTAAGAGTCCTTAGCTGGAGACAGCTTTTCAATCTTTTTTTTATTCTTCCTCTCCAAGTATGATGATCAGCTTTGAAAAAGGCTTTATGTGACGAACCACACTGACTCCATGTGCTCTATAGTCGTTTGATAACTGTGTCCCTGCAGGGAAGGCTAACCCCTTACGGTACTCAAGAGGCTACAGCCTAAGAGAAGAGGGATCTGGGCTGTTTCTGGCTGCTTGAGGGGAAATGGGGAAGTCAAGTCACTCGGCATCTGGACACACCCTGCTTCTCCGTCAAACCGTTTTTTAAAATTGGGCACGTGGGCAAAGGATCAAGAACTAAATCTCCTACTCATGAAATCCTTTTTTTGTGATACTGCCACCTTGGGTCCTCTTGTTTTTTATAAGTAGGAAAAACACATATTTATGAACTTTCAGAAATCTGACTAGCCATGACATTGTCAAGTTCAGTGACTGTCAGCAAATGTGAGGAACACAAACAGGAGAGCAGCATGGGTGAGGGAACAGTCCCAGGAAAGGAGACAGAAACTGCAGCGTCTCACATGGGGAATTTATGGTAGATAATAAAGGCTTCTTCATGTTGTCCACATTTATCCAGGTCAGCTGCCATTTTGAAGAAGTATTTTCTCAGGTTCATGTAAGTTACCCTGAAATATTTTTGTTGAATTCAATGTTCTGACCTATAACTTAACTTAAGGTTTGGAGCCACTCTTGGGGAGGTAGACATCATTGTCTCTTCAAATGTTCTAACATAGAAAAGAGAAGACAGGAAACACCAAAACCCATCTCCTGCCATCCTTCTATCCTGCTATTCTGGCCAGCTAGCTCACGGTGTGTGTGTGTGTCTCCCAGGACTCATGTGCAAGCGTGTTCATACATGTGTGACAAACATCTCCCTAAAGATATTGGAACGGATAAAACACCACTTGTGATTTAGTTCAATAAAGGTAGTGACCAATCAAGTGTGGGATCCCGTTACTATGGCAGTAAAATGGTAGCGTCGGAACTAGGCGTGTTTGTGCCCCTTGAAAACGCAATGCAGTGAAGCTCTCAGGCAGTATTTATGTTAGGACCAGTTATTAAAGACAGCCTATTTATTGAGGTTAGCACAATAAGACTTTGCATAGCTGTATGTTTTGGGGTCACATTGGAGGACTGTGCATAAGCATGAACCCAGCACTGACAAGAGAGGTGTCTCCTGATATCACCAAGACTATTATGGAGCACCTCAGCTGGGAGGATCCCCTATTCATGTCTTCCACAATCCAATCCCAGCTAGAAGTACGAGGCTCTGTGATAGGGTGCCCTTGGTAATTTAATTAGTAGACACGATGCTCAAGTCTTCAAGAGCATTTTAGTGACAATGAGGAAGGAAAGCTCAGTTCCTGCTGTTGAAGGACTTTGGAAACTAAAGCTGAGAAGAGGCAGAAGGAACTAACCCTTGATGATGGTGAGCACCTTGGACCATTGCACAAGCTTGTCTCGCATGTTTTCTGGGAATCAAGGTGTTTGAGAGCTGAAGTGCAATGTATTCTGAAAACTAACTGGTCGCAGTATTGACTTGTGTCCTCTGATCCCACTGACAATGTCAAGAAAAAAATGATATATGATCACTTGAGTTCACTAGTTTAAACACAGAAAAAGACTTTAGGCTTTTAAATTAGCCAGGGTACTGCAAATTACATTTGTTTGCAGCTTCAATGCTACCACGTTTTCTGTCCTATTAGTGCAAGGTCCTTTATTATCAGGACACTTTTGTTGTCTGAGGACC
Organism: Acomys russatus; assembly: GCF_903995435.1. Classification (NCBI taxonomy): domain Eukaryota; kingdom Metazoa; phylum Chordata; class Mammalia; order Rodentia; family Muridae; genus Acomys; species Acomys russatus. Next base: position 67,290,113 of record NC_067151.1, read on the forward strand.
TGAATATTCCAAGGTTCCCTCCTGCCACTACCTAAACAAGTAGCTAGGAAGATCCTTTGCTTCTCAAGGAATTAATGTTAATTCATGTTAATGTATGCATTGCTAAAATAAGGACCACTATAGCTCCGAAGATACAGGCTTTTCAGTCTACAAATCAGTGGTTGAGGCAGGGTGATAGTCACAAACTCCATTGTATAATGAACACTTAAAAACAAATTTAATTGAAAAAAAAAAAACAGCAATATTAAATTGTTGCTTTATCCCTATGGATGTAAAATGAAGAGTCAAGATGTCAGTGGCTGTAGACACCTTACGCACTGTGGAAAACTCCAAGGAGCCTGAGAGACCCATGAAGGCTCAGAGGAGAGACCCTGGAGCAGAGGCTGAGGATGCAGAGCACACACTATGTCCAGAATAACAACAACAAAAAGGCAGATTTATGATAATATACTCGTAAAAAGTGGGCTCATGAAATTGGAAAAGAAGAGATGGCTGAGCAGAGCCCCATGCATGGGGCAGAGAGAAGTGAAACTAGAGGCTCTGCAGCTCATAACTGTGGAGATGGACAGGCGTTCATTTTCTGGATTGGGCCTCCTGAAACGACCTCCATAGTCTGTGTTGTAGCTGGAGCCATGGTTGTGGTCATGGTCCTTGCCTCAGCCAGAAATCATGTGGACGCCCATGACCTCTCAGGCCCCACATCAGAATAAGCAGTACAGACAGAAAGCCACTGAAGAGAGTCATTACAATTGGGATAAAAATGCTGATTTGTAGCGCTTCAGGAATGATGGTTCTTGGCTGGTGTTGAGGATGAGGAAGGACTCAGTTATCACTAAGGGACAGGGCACTGAGATTTTGTCCATGCTTCAATGTGTATGTGAACAACTCAGATTGGAATTGATGCACTATATAAAAAATTTTTGAGTGGGACACAATGGTAGTAACATGGAACTGGGAGCAGTGGAAAACTAGTATAAAGTACACTGTATTAAATTACCAAATAATCAATAAAAATAATATATTGGAAAAATTAACAATGACTTTTAACATGCATAAAAGAGTCAGTTAAAACTGGGCAGGGTTTTATTTTATAGGGTATGTTTTCTAGGAAATCATTATTTATTAGAGGGTGCTAGCCATAAGCTAGTGGTGACCCAGCTACCTCAGCCCCCTGGTGCTCAGCTTGCAAACCTGAATAATCAGCCTTGGCAGTGACTCTACTTTCAGAGAGATTGTCAGGAGGACCTAAGCAGGGAACACAGTTGCTCCTGTGTCCTAGACATATAAAACAGCTCCGTTTCTCTGCCCTAAATGTCCAGTTCTACCTGTAAACCCCAGATCCAGCATGGTTGCACACTGAGCCCTGCTGCTGGAGGGTTGGCAGATGTGAAAGCCAGTTCCCCTCACATCCCAACATTACTGCTGAACAGCAGGGATGCAGTGGAGGGTGGCTGCCACAGTAAAGTCCCTTGTCTCAGTGCTCCTGTCTACCCCTCAGCTCTGTCTCTGCTTCTGTGGAGTAGCTCTCAGGAACTGCCTGTGTGCTTCCTCTGCACTGTCCTCCCCTAAACACTCAGTATCTCAGTATGACCAGAGGCCACTGTGGACTGTGAAGATCCATTTAGTGAGAGAGGAGATGCTCTGTCTAAAATCATAAACCCAGATTTCAGGGCTGAGCCTGATGTTATGGTACTCTTATCCAGTGCTTCTACGCTGACTGGAATTCTTAAAATATATGGGGAGGAATATATGTGGGGAAATTGAATGGAAGAAAAATTTAAATTTCTCTCCTTACCAGAAATTGTTGTGAGCGTAATATGATCTTTTAAGGAAAATATTCTTCATCTTGTTTGTTTGTTTGTTTGTTTGTTTTGAGACAGGGTCTCTCTGTGTAGCCTTGGCTGTCCTGTACTCAGTAGACCAGGCTGGCCTCGAACTCACAAAGATCCACCTGCCTCTGCCTCCCAAGTGCTGGGATTAAAGGCGTGCACCACCACCGCCCGGCTCGCCTCATCTTGTATAGCAAGGTATTATTTAAATAATTCTTATGTCTCCATGAAGATTTTAATCACCATTTGAATTATACAGTAACTAATTTCTTTTGAACTTTTATCACTTAACATGTTATCAAACTTTCTTTGCGGGGTGAACAGGCAGGAATACGCTTCAGTGATTTTTAAAACAATCATAGCTTGTGTTCTAGTCTAAAATCGTCATCATTATGAGCTCCTAGATTGTAGGCTGTTACTATTTGGCTGTCTGGGGAACAGTCTCTATTATAACAAGTGCAGACCAAAGAGTGTTCCTGGGATTAAGACTATTGTACAAAGACTGAGGAACCAAATTGGGAGAAATGATAGAAAGATGGGTGGATGGATGGATGGATGGATGATAGAAAGAGCTTGATTTGATTGAACAGGGAAATATGAATCTATGAGAATAATACGACTTAAAGCTTAGATTTAAATCAAATGTCATTTCATGTCCACCCATATGATTACATACTCCTGCAAGACACAACGTGATTTCAAAGATATCACAGCCTCCTGAAGCCACACCCCAGCTGGGGACCATGAGGCTCTGGGTGACTCCACAGTTCATCAACAACACTAGAGCACACTGGTGTTTGATTCTCAGTGAGAGCTTCATGATGGGGAGAAATGACTCTCAGTGACTAAAGATGGTGGACATTTCCACACGTTTATGAATGCTTGTATTTCGCTTTTGAAAATTGCCTTTTCAATTTGTTTGTACACTTTTATCTTGATTATTTGGTGTTTTGTTTCTTTCATGTGCTTCGTAGATTCTGGTGTCAGAATTACAACTTATTTCCAGACCCTAGGCTTGAAAAACTTCCATGCTGATGTTCAAGCATCATTTGAGGGTGCAAAAATGTAGAATAAAGGATGAAAATCTGAACCTGTAAAATCAAGATGAACAGAGAAAAAGAAAAGATAAAGAAAGGTTGAAAACCTAATGGTGTGAGTTTATTTCTCAACTATGCTTTTGTGAATATTTTCCTTTTTAAAATATTATATAACATTTTGAAAGAAGGAAATATTATTTCTGATTTAAAATATGTTAACATTTAAAATAATTATTTGGTATTTTGCAGAAATATACACTCAAAATGTAACACTTTTGACTGATGGAAATTTAAGAGTATTTTATTCAACTTTTGCTTCACACTGATAAAAAATTACGTTGTATATTGCTATTCGTTTTTTGCCTTATGTATTGTATGTTATATGTTGACAAAATATTATATATTGTATGTTAGTAGAAACTTAAGTTCATTTTGTTCAATGTTTATTTAATGTATTATTCATGTGCCACTCATTTGAAAAGGTAATGGATTGTACAAGGAAACAATGGTTTTCTGCAGGCAGATCTGTAGCTTGTTGGTCAGCCACTTCCATCTGTTTTCCCTTTGCTTCCCTCTTCCTTTTTTTTTTTTTTTTTTTGGTTTTTCGAGACAGGGTTTCTCTGTGTAGCCTTGGCCATCCTGGACTCGCTTTGTAGACCAGGCTGGCCTCGAACTCACAGCCATCCGCCTGCCTCTACCTCCCGAGTGCTGGGATTAAAGGCGTGCGCCACCAGGCCCGGCTCCTCTTACCTTTTGCTTGCACATTTTTTTCTGATATTTATCCTTTCCCCCGGCCTTTTTCGGCTTTGTGTCCACCTTAGCATAGGCGGGCTTGACCGACAGGCTCGCTTGGGCTCCGCCTTCGCCGCTCTAACCTCTTGGTTAGGTGCGGCAGAGCCGCTTGATGTTTAATCACTGCTGGACCCCATGGGGATGTGGCAAGGTAAGACGTCTTAAGCTATTTTACTGTGCTTGATACCCTCTTCCTAGGGCTGGTAAGAAGTTCTAAGGGGTTTGACACTGGGTTATGGAGATTTGCATGTATAATCTTACCGCCTAGGACCAAACATTTTATGTTTATGGAATGAGGGAAGATCCAGCTAAGCATTTTCAGTGCTTTACTTTGTGTTAAGCTACATTAACTAATTTGTTAAGAGGCAAATTATATTTAATAGATTTTTTTTTTTTAGAAAATGAGTTTTGAGCTAGTTGATGTAGATTCTTGTTTTGGAGGTTTGGCAAGGAGAAATACAGTGGAGGGGGCCACGGGACACACACACACACACACACACACACACACACACACACACACACACACATAGATATAGGTATAGGTATAGACATCTGTAATGAAATGCCTACCAGTGTAGTAAGTCAATCTGGTTCCTGACTCGCCATGGTTCTGTAGTACCCACTGTAACAGCTTCCCTCAGGCTTTGCTCCATGGTCAGCATACAGAGACATGCATGGAAGGCTACTGATATTGATTCAAACTTCTATGTGTCCTCAGCGGGAATCAAGTGTGTGAAAAAATAATTAACATTTTTTGCCTTGTTCCAAAAATCCTCAGGGACTGTCACACAAATTTTATGTTCTGCTGAATTGCTTCAAGTTTTTCTCAATTTAGGATGATGTTGGCTGTAAAATTCTTGGTAGGTATTCTCTGCTAAGGAAACGAGCCAATTCAAGACAAATTAAAGTATAAAGGCAGGTTTATTGGGGGCAGCTCTCAGGCAGGTTCACTGATCTCATATGGGGAGGTCAGTGAAGTCTCCATGCTGACGACAAAGTGGAAGGGGGCAGAGAAAGAGGATAGAAGAGATGCAGAGAGAGAGAGCGAGAGCGCACGTGCATTGTGATTAAAGGCCTGTGGCAGCACTGCCTTTCATCCTGCCTGAGTACCCACCCTCCTGCTGTCCCCAGCCTGGCACAAGCTGCTGGGCTTTGGCCTTGGCTCTGTTGTCCACTGTGTCCCCTCCTCCTTGTCTCATGTGGACACTGCTTCCTTTCAAATACAAAGCATCAGCTTTTACTGTCTAAAAATCTCTGTTTGTCTTTAAAAATCTCAACTTGAAAAATAAAATAAAATCTCCAGAAATGTCCACATATACTATAGACACCACTGTCAGGAGACAACCTATGGCTGCAGTCTCTCCCCTCAGGGTCATCCCAGGCAATAACCAGCAGAGAAGTTTGTCACTAGGGAAGTGTGACTGCATGTAATGCACAGGCCAAAGAACTTTTTGCATTGGGCATGCTTAGAATCTTACCTTTCTGCAGTTTGTCATGGATCAGAAGATATAGCCAGAAGGGTTATAAATATTAATAAAACCTCCTTTATTGTGTTTTCTGTCACGGATCAGAAGAGCAAGGGCTATAAATGTTATTTAAACCTTCTTTACTGTGTTTTCTTTGTGAGAATATAAAGGGAAGAATTAGCATCCACCTACGAATAACACACCTTTTACAGCTGTAATCAATATTAAAGGGAAGATTTAGGTGCCTCACAGAAAAGCATCATATAATGCCAATAAAGACCATTGTTGTTTCTACTTTGAGTGGAAATGGAGAAATTAAACAGTAGTTCGGAGCCCAGAGATTCTTGGGTGAGGGCTGAGAGTTAGGTCTTTAAGCCTGTGGAGCTGAAATGGTGGGCTTTGGTTTCTAAATAATGGATAAAACAATTTCCTCCTGAGAATATAAACAGTTGGCATCACTGTGGATTGTGGGATGAAAGGCTTTGCTTACAACCCTCTGTGACATCTACAGGTCCAAATTCCTAAATATGCAGACCCACTCATGAAAAGTGCAGCTGTGAAAGGGGAGCACTTTGTAGAGCACGCACACCTGGCATCACACCTGTGCCGCAGCTGGGAATAGTCATGTTCCAGTTCCAAGTTCACAGAGGGCTCCGCACACCCCTGCGAGCTTTCCTTTTATGACTCCACAACCCTCCTTCCCTCTTCAGCACCTTTCTGCTTCATGGTCAACCTCTCCATTCATCCTAAAATAAGCCTCCTCACCGGTGTTTTCTCTCCATTCCACAAAGTTCACGCCTGTCTGCCCAGCTGTCTGTGTCTCTGTAGGAGCCGCTCTCCATATACATAAGAGCAAAGGCCGTGGCAGCACTAACCTATTTATGTTAACCTGACTCTTCCCAGAAACTAAGCCAATACCCCTCCCTCACTGTTCATTTATGCGTTCAGTATTCATTCAGTAAACATTTGTTGACCATCGGCCACAGTGCTTGGTGCTTGGCCTGGGAATGGAGCAGTTACATGACAGAAAATGTCCTATCTGCCCAGAGCTAACATTCCAGTGGGTGTTATTTGAAATAGAAAAATATAGGAATTAAAGAGAATAAAAGACAGGAGATAACTGAACTTTATTAGTGTCCTCCTTGTACTATAACTTTTAGAGAAAATCCAGAATATTGAATTATAAGAAGTAACAGAGCTAGGGTTACAGTCAGTGCTAGAGCACTTGCCTGGCAATCACAAGCCCTTGGTTCACTTCTCACTGCCAGAAAGGAAAAAGGAGAGAAGAGGGGAGGACAGAGAAGGTGAGAGAAAGCACTGTGTCCCAGGACAGTGCAAGAGGGAGCTCCAGGTTCCTCTTTGTGACTTTGCTGGTTCAAATCACAAGTGTGGAGTCTTGTATTCACACTGAGACACAGAACCTGGGGCTCCTGCATTGCCTGGAGTTTCGCTTGAGAGCAGCAGGGCACTTTCTAAGGGCATCGAGCCTGGACTTCTGGGTGATGGATGGAGGCTCTTGTCATTTCTTTCTGAACATCTCAGAGGTTCCTAGCTAAAGAGCAGGGACCTCTGCAGTTTAAGTTCTTGAGTGGAACATGAGGTTTCCACTTCCCTCCTTCTCTGTGTGGATGGAAGACATAGGCAGAGTAATGCTTTAGCCACGTTACCCAGTGTTCCTTTCTGCTGGCAAGGGACGTGTGTACATGTTGGGATAAGAGTCAGATGCTTCTGTCTCGAAAAATCAAAAAAAAAAAAAAAAAAAAAAAAAAAAAAAAAAAAAAGAGTCAGATGCTTTGAGCCTTTTCCCCCAAGGTTAAAGCAGACACATGGCCTGTAGGAACAGACAGATGAATATCACAGACAGCTGTCATCAGACAGCATGGAGCCCTGTATTACAAGTCTCATCTGATAGGCCAGCTCCTGATAGCCACACTTCTTAGTCCGCTGCTCAGACCCACTTATGCTGCCTCAAACAGCCTTGGCCCTCACTTCTCTTCCAGACTATCCTTTCATGGGATTCGAGGAAGAGGAAGCATTCGTGTTCTGATGTACGTACCTTCTTTTTCCACTATGCCGGTGCGTATGGCACCCCCTCCTCCACTGCCACCCCGTGCCCCACGGAAGCTCCTAAGTTCTTTATGGACCTGAGTGCTGAAAGCTGCGTCATAGTGTGTGAAACACCCCAGCATGGCCAGGCCAGGTTGGAGAGCCAGCACAGGAGAGCCTGTCAGCACGCACATAGATGAGACCCACGCCTGGACTGGCCTATGCTGGACTGTTCTCAGCCTCATTTTTTTCACTTGGTTTTTCTCTCATGGGTTGTCCTGGCATTGAGAATCTGCTCTCTCATGCCAGTGCTTCTTGGGGCTGCAAGCTGCCTTTCCATGCAACTGCCACGCTGACAGCACACAGGGTTTCCTGGCCCAGGGTTGCCAGAACCCTACAGAAAGACCATGGTCACATCATATGAGTTCTTGGATAAAGCAGGTTACCTCTGTGCTTTTTAGGTCTTAATATAACAAGTGCATATTGAGAGGGAAAAGCAATTGGAACTATTTTTGTTTTGTATGTACTTTAAATCATTTTTAGACCTTTACAACCTGCATTTATATACCTTAAATCATATTTTCAGAACTATCATGCAAAGTTTTTTATTAAACATTTAAAATACCATATTCAGAAAAACTCTGAAGAGTCTAGGGGTCAGCTGTAGGCTTTACCTTTTCCAAACAGACTTTACTTGAGGTCCTTTTTTTTTCTTAAATATTTATTTATTTATTATGAATACAGTGCTTTGCTTGCTTGTACATATGCAGGTCAGAAGAGGGCATCAGATCACATCATAGATGGTTGGGAGCCACCAGTGGTTGTGGGAATTGAACTCAGGACCTCTGGAGGAGCAGTCAGTGCTCTTAACCTCTGATCCATCTCTCCAGCCCTATTTGAGGTTCTTAAAATGCTTCCACCTCCCTTCCAAGCCACCTACCCTAGACAGGAGAGAAAGGGCAATTATGGGAACAGAAGTAGACCTTGTTGAAATCAGTTCCTGGAAGTGATACCCAGACCCCAAAAGCCCCAGCCTCCTGTTTTGAGTTCATATATGTATCTCCTCTTAGAGTCTGTATTAGGCTGTTTTTCAGCTGTCAAAAATCAAGCCCCCCTCCACCACGAAGTGGTTCGACTTCCAAGCAGATAAACATCACCTGCTCTCTCACAAGTCTGTTTCCCATCCCACACTTGGGATCAAAACAAAAACATGTTTACATCCACTATGGTCAACACTTAAGTTATTAAGTATACCTGATTTCAAGTAAACTTTGTTTTTAGTCATTTGCTTTCAGCTTAACCTGGAAATCATACACAAAACACTAAAGTTTGTCCTTCAAAACCAATTACATTTGCATTTAGCATAATTACAAGCATAGTTTTGAGCACACTAAAGAAATTGGTCACTTATAAAGGTGACTGGACATTAACTTGAATGTCCTAATTATCTTTAATAGCTGATAATAAGTTATTGACCTTTTTTTTCTTTTCTTTTTCCTTTTTTTTTTTTTTTTTTTTGGTGTGTCGAGAGAGTGTTTCTCTGTGTAGCCTTGGCTGTCCTGGACTCTCTTTGTAGACCAGCCTGGCCTCCAACTCACAGTGATCCGCCTGCCTCTGCCTCCTGAGTGCTGGGATTAAAGGCATGCGCCACCACAGCCCGGCAAGTTATTGACTTTAATAAGATTAGTAATTGATAGTTTTATCTATGTTAAGCTTTAGCCTGAAAACTACAAGTTTTAGATTGAAGATCTCTTAGTACCAAAATGAAACATTAAATCACAAATGTAGCCCACAGAGAAACTTGTAATTTTATAACACCATAAATATAGTCCACAAAAAAGATTGGAAACTTTGTTTTGTTTTTGATTCTTGTGTAGCATTAGAGAACATTAGGATGTCGTGTAACCTCTAAGCCAGTAATTGTTAATCTGTGTAAATGATAGGACTTTGTTAATCTTATATATTAAATATGTTTTATTTATTACATTTGTTGGTCTTCTTTTTTTTTTTTTTTTTTTTTTTTTTTGGTTTTTTTTCGAGACAGGGTTTCTCTGTGTAGCCTTGGCCATCCTGGACTCACTTTGTAGACCAGGCTGGCCTCGAACTCACAGCGATCCGCCTGCCTCTGCCTCCCGAGTGCTGGGATTAAAGGCGTGCGCCACCACACCCGGCTTTTGTTGGTCTTCTAAATAAAAGTTTTAGGATAAAAATCCATCCTAATCCAAAATGTCTTAGAGACCTGCTGTTATCTCCTTAGTTTAAAAAGAGATAACAAGAGTTGGTTTTTGTTTTGTTTTGTTATTTTTGGTTTTTTGAGACAGGGTTTCTCTGTGTAGCCTTCGTGGTCCTGGACTCCCTTTGTAGACCAGGCTGGCCCAGAACTCTCAGCTATCCGCCTGCCTCTTCCTTCAGAGTGCTGGATTAAAGGTGTGTGCCACCATGCCTTGCAACAAGAGTTGATTTGAAGTTACATATAAGTATACAATAACAACTTAAGATTACCTATGCATAGAGTTTAAAGTAATAACCTTTTTGTTACAAGTTTTCAGAATAAAATTTTTCAGTTGGAATTGTATCTTTGCCCCCAACCCTCCCCACATGGTCTTGCATATTCTGAGAAAGAAACTTTACGTTTTATCAGGAATTTTGAATATCCTTGACTTTGAATGAGGAAAATTTTTTGTAAGTAAGTAATGTAGTAAAAGTTAAAAAGCTAGACATCTTTGATTATACTTAGCCACCTTAATTTTTTTTTTTTTTTTTTTTTTTTTTTTTTTTTTTTTTGGTTTTTTGAGACAGGGTTTCTCTGTGTAGCCTTGGCCATCCTGGACTCACTTTGTAGACCAGGCTGGCCTCGAACTCACAGCGATCCGCCTGCCTCTGCCTCCCGAGTGCTGGGATTAAAGGCGTGCGCCACCACGCCCGGCTGCCACCTTAATTTTTACATAAATCTTTTTAGTATAAAAAATTGAAAATAACCTGAGATGTAACAGTAACAAATAAATTTACCATTTGTGTAAAAATGTGTTTTGAAAGGTGTGTTAGATAGTATCTGGTGCCCTTCACAGTATACACAAAGGCTTTCCCTTGATATATTTTTATATTAGCCCGTATCTATTTATTTATTTATTTATTTATTTATTTATTTATTTATTTATTTTTCGAGACAGGGTTTCTCTATGTTATCTTGGCCATCCTGGACTTGCTTTGTAGACCAGGCTGGCCTTGAACTCACAGCGATCCACCTGCCTCTGCCTCCTGAGTGCTGGGATTAAAGGCGTGCGCCACCACTGTTGGACTGAGTTGTTGTTGTTGTTGTTGTTTTCCTTTAAGGAGATCCATTTGCTTTCTGACTCTATTGTCCCCTTGTATTTTCTCTCTCAGAGAACTGTGTACTCACTGATGCACTGTGTTGAGTTAGTCCTGATTAGAGTGGAATTATTCCAGTTGTTCTTTTTTACACTGTTTGCTTTAGCTTTGTGTCTGACTGTATTCTTCTGATGTATGTTCCTTCTGTCCTCATATCTTGAGAGGTTTTATACTGAGAAAATGTCATATTTTACCATGGGGCTTTAATGTATCTATTGACATAACCATTTTCCTTCTCTCACTGAGTTTACATATTTGGTGTCTTACATAGATTCGTTTGTAGGTGTTGAAACAGCCTTGCACTCTTGGTGTGAACTCAATTTTTTCATTTCTGTGTTATTTAGAGATGATCTCTGTGTCTGTATAGATCCTGGCAACTGCTGTGATTTTTTAAATTTTTTGCATATATTTGTTTGGGCTCACCTGCTTTGTGCTTCGAGGTAAAGTCAACTTTGCATGAGGACTTTCTATTGTTCCTTTTTTTTTGTGTATTTTATGCAGTGTTCTCCTTTTGGCATTCGTATAAGGGTTGTCGATGGAAAGGGGAATTCCATGTTAATCTGTCCAGTCCTCAGACACTGTTGGCGGAAACTCTTACTGCCTCAGTCTCAGCAGCTGCTTGCTGTGTGTCGTAGCTGTATCGTGTAGGAGGCTGATTTAGTCACTTGTTTCTAGGAACTCAGCATGTCTTCTTCAGTTGTGGTTTATGTGACTTTCCACAGCACTGCACAAGGTAACACTGAAGTCCTTGTCGAATCTTGCAGTGTCCCCCTGTTAGCTCTACTTCTAATACATATAAATTCACCTTTCCAGTTTGAATTAGGTGAATGATGCTTTGCTAGTACTTTAGTCCCTGCACCGAAATAGTTCTGTTATGTTGAATCATTGTACTATCTTTGAGTCTCTATCTAGTTCATTAATTTCTGCACAGCCTTGCTATTTTCTTTCTACATACTATTTCAGATTGACTTGTTTTCATGCTTCTAAAGCCCTCAGGCACATAACTCTGGGCAAATATCTTTCACAACCTGAGCCTCTTGCTGCCAAACTTTTTGACTTCTCTTTGTCACTTCTGTGTGATTGTCTTTCCTGAGCTGTCACTCCTCTTATGCTCTGAGAAAGTGTCCTTGGAGCTCCATCATTTCTGACTCACTGTTCATTGACTTAAGAGTCCACAGTAGCTACTTAAGGAACCATTAAAGGTCAGGAGATGTGACTCAGCAGTTAAGGGCAGTGGTTGTTCTTTCAGTTTCCAGGTTCAGTTTCCTGTGTCTCCCTGGGGACTTGACATCTTTCCAGAACTCTCTTGATCCTTTTCAGTTGTCTTATTGCTCTAGGTAGAAATTCAAATAAAATGTGGAATAGATGTGGGGAGAATGGACAGCCTTGTGTTGTCCCTGATCTTAGTGGAACTGTTTTGAGTTTCTCCCCATTTAATTTGTTGTTGGCTACAGGCTTGCTGCAGATCCCTTTATTATGTGTTGGAGGTGGGTCTGGTGTATTTTGATGCTAATTACTGCTTGCCAGTTTGTATCTTGCCTAAGAGCCTAACCTGTTTGACCAATAAAAGGCCATCACCCCTGGGCAGGGCAAATGGGATGGGCGTGGCTAAAGTTCCCGGGCTTTGGGGAGACTGAGATAATCTTGCGAGAAGGGACCCGGGGAGAGGAGGATGAAGGCTGCGCCATGGGTTGGGTAAAGGAGAAGCATATGCCAGCATGGATGGAGATTTGGTCCAGATGCTGAAAATTAGCAAGTATTTGGGATTATGGGCGGGAGGTAGCTTGATAGAAATTATTAGAAGCAGATGGCGTTAGAAGTAGTTTATGGATTTGGTATCTGCCATGCCCAAGGTTAACTAAGGCTATTTTAAAATATAACAGGTGTCTGTGTCTTGACTGATTGCTAGCAGGTTAGAAAATAATGCTGTAATGATAATTATGGGCCTAATACTGATAAATTAACCACAACAGGTATGTCCCTTGTATCCCTAATCTCTCCAAGACTGTTATCATGAATTGGTGTTGGATTTTGTCAAAGGCTTGTTAGGAGGCAGATGAGATGATCCTGTGTGTTTTTCTCTTTTTCTGTCAGTTTATTTCTATGGTGGGTTACATTTACTGATTTTTGTATGTGGAACCACACCTGCATCTCTCGGATGAAGCTTACTTGAGCATCGTGTGAACATCTTTGTGATCTGTTCTTTGATAGAGTTTGTAAATATTTCATTG